>NC_134358.1:579416563-579728306 GCF_048569485.1 Anomaloglossus baeobatrachus | reverse complement strand
GACCTCTCCCGTGTATAGTGTGTGATCTCTCCCGTGTATAGTGTGTGATCTCTCCCGGTGTATAGTGTGTGTGATCTCTCCCGTGTATAGGTGGTGTGACCTCTCCCGTGTATAGTGTGTGACCTCTCCCGTGGTATAGTGTGTGATCTCTCCCGTGTATAGTGTGTGATCTCTCCCGTGTATAGTGTGTGATCTCTTCCCGTGTATAGTGTGTGACCTCTTCCCGTGTATAGTGTGTGATCTCTCCCGTGTATAGTGTGTGATCTCTCCCGTGTATAGTGTGTGACCTCTCCCGTGTTTAGTGTGTGACCTCTCCGTGTATAGTGTGTGACCTCTCTCCGTGTATAGTGTGTGACCTCTCCCGTGTATAGTGTGTGACCTCTCCCGTGTATAGTGTGTGACCTCTCCCGTGTATAGTGTGTGACCTCTCCCGTGTATAGTGTGTGACCTCTCCCGTGTATAGTGTGTGATCTCTCCCGTGTATAGTGTGTGACCTCTCCCGTGTATAGTGTGTGACCTCTCCCGTGTATAGTGTGTGATCTCTCCCGTGTATAGTGTGTGATCTCTCCCGTGTATAGTGTGTGATCTCTCCCGTGTATAGTGTGTGACCTCTCCCGTGTATAGTGTGTGATCTCTCCCGTGTATAGTGTGTGACCTCTCCCGTGTATAGTGTGTGACCTCTCCTGTGTATAGTGTGTGACCTCTCCTGTGTATAGTGTGTGACCTCTCCTGTGTATAGTGTGTGACCTCTCCGTGTATAGTGTGTGACCTCTCCCGTGTATAGTGTGTGACCTCTCCCGTGTATAGTGTGTGATCTCTCCCGTGTATAGTGTGTGACCTCTCCCGTGTATAGTGTGTGACCTCTCCCGTGTATAGTGTGTGACCTCTCCCGTGTATAGTGTGTGACCTCTCCCGTGTATAGTGTGTGACCTCTCCCGTGTATAGTGTGTGACCTCTCCCGTGTATAGTGTGTGACCTCTCCCGTGTATAGTGTGTGACCTCTCCCGTGTATAGTGTGTGATCTCTCCCGTGTATAGTGTGTGATCTCTCCCGTGTATAGTGTGTGACCTCTCCCGTGTATAGTGTGTGACCTCTCCCGTGTATAGTGTGTGACCTCTCCCGTGTATAGTGTGTGACCTCTCCCGTGTATAGTGTGTGATCTCTCCCGTGTATAGTGTGTGATCTCTCCCGTGTATAGTGTGTGACCTCTCCCGTGTATAGTGTGTGACCTCTCCCGTGTATAGTGTGTGACCTCTCCCGTGTATAGTGTGTGATCTCTCCTGTGTATAGTGTGTGACCTCTCCTGTGTATAGTGTGTGACCTCTCCTGTGTATAGTGTGTGATCTCTCCTGTGTATAGTGTGTGATCTCTCCTGTGTATAGTGTGTGTGACCTCTCCTGTGTATAGTGTGTGTGATCTCTCCTGTGTATAGTGTGTGACCTCTCCTGTGTATAGTGTGTGTGACCTCTCCCGTGTATAGTGTGTGTGACCTCTCCCGTGTATAGTGTGTGATCTCTCCCGTGTATAGTGTGTGACCTCTCCCGTGTATAGTGTGTGACCTCTCCCGTGTATAGTGTGTGACCTCTCCCGTGTATAGTGTGTGACCTCTCCCGTGTATAGTGTGTGACCTCTCCCGTGTATAGTGTGTGTGTGATCTCTCCTGTGTATAGTGTGTGACCTCTCCTGTGTATAGTGTGTGACCTCTCCTGTGTATAGTGTGTGACCTCTCCTGTGTATAGTGTGTGATCTCTCCTGTGTATAGTGTGTGACCTCTCCTGTGTATAGTGTGTGACCTCTCCTGTGTATAGTGTGTGATCTCTCCTGTGTATAGTGTGTGATCTCTCCTGTGTATAGTGTGTGATCTCTCCTGTGTATAGTGTGTGATCTCTCCTGTGTATAGTGTGTGACCTCTCCTGTGTATAGTGTGTGTGATCTCTCCTGTGTATAGTGTGTGACCTCTCCTGTGTATAGTGTGTGTGACCTCTCCCGTGTATAGTGTGTGTGACCTCTCCCGTGTATAGTGTGTGTGACCTCTCCCGTGTATAGTGTGTGGCCTCTCCCGTGTATAGTGTGTGATCTCTCCTGTGTATAGTGTGTGACCTCTCCTGTGTATAGTGTGTGACCTCTCCTGTGTATAGTGTGTGATCTCTCCTGTGTATAGTGTGTGACCTCTCCCGTGTATAGTGTGTGACCTCTCCCGTGTATAGTGTGTGACCTCTCCCGTGTATAGTGTGTGACCTCTCCCGTGTATAGTGTGTGACCTCTCCCGTGTATAGTGTGTGACCTCTCCCGTGTATAGTGTGTGACCTCTCCCGTGTATAGTGTGTGATCTCTCCCGTGTATAGTGTGTGATCTCTCCCGTGTATAGTGTGTGATCTCTCCCGTGTATAGTGTGTGACCTCTCCCGTGTATAGTGTGTGACCTCTCCCGTGTATAGTGTGTGACCTCTCCCGTGTATAGTGTGTGACCTCTCCTGTGTATAGTGTGTGACCTCTCCTGTGTATAGTGTGTGACCTCTCCCGTGTATAGTGTGTGACCTCTCCCGTGTATAGTGTGTGACCTCTCCCGTGTATAGTGTGTGACCTCTCCCGTGTATAGTGTGTGACCTCTCCCGTGTATAGTGTGTGACCTCTCCCGTGTATAGTGTGTGACCTCTCCCGTGTATAGTGTGTGACCTCTCCCGTGTATAGTGTGTGATCTCTCCCGTGTATAGTGTGTGATCTCTCCCGTGTATAGTGTGTGATCTCTCCCGTGTATAGTGTGTGATCTCTCCCGTGTATAGTGTGTGATCTCTCCCGTGTATAGTGTGTGACCTCTCCCGTGTATAGTGTGTGACCTCTCCCGTGTATAGTGTGTGACCTCTCCCGTGTATAGTGTGTGACCTCTCCCGTGTATAGTGTGTGACCTCTCCCGTGTATAGTGTGTGACCTCTCCCGTGTATAGTGTGTGATCTCTCCCGTGTATAGTGTGTGACCTCTCCCGTGTATAGTGTGTGACCTCTCCCGTGTATAGTGTGTGACCTCTCCCGTGTATAGTGTGTGATCTCTCCCGTGTATAGTGTGTGATCTCTCCCGTGTATAGTGTGTGATCTCTCCCGTGTATAGTGTGTGATCTCTCCCGTGTATAGTGTGTGACCTCTCCTGTGTATAGTGTGTGACCTCTCCCGTGTATAGTGTGTGACCTCTCCCGTGTATAGTGTGTGACCTCTCCCGTGTATAGTGTGTGACCTCTCCCGTGTATAGTGTGTGACCTCTCCCGTGTATAGTGTGTGACCTCTCCCGTGTATAGTGTGTGACCTCTCCCGTGTATAGTGTGACCTCTCCCGTGTATAGTGTGTGTGATCTCTCCTGTGTATAGTGTGTGACCTCTCCTGTGTATAGTGTGTGACCTCTCCTGTGTATAGTGTGTGACCTCTCCTGTGTATAGTGTGTGACCTCTCCTGTGTATAGTGTGTGACCTCTCCTGTGTATAGTGTGTGATCTCTCCTGTGTATAGTGTGTGATCTCTCCTGTGTATAGTGTGTGACCTCTCCTGTGTATAGTGTGTGTGATCTCTCCTGTGTATAGTGTGTGACCTCTCCTGTGTATAGTGTGTGTGACCTCTCCCGTGTATAGTGTGTGTGACCTCTCCCGTGTATAGTGTGTGATCTCTCCCGTGTATAGTGTGTGACCTCTCCCGTGTATAGTGTGTGACCTCTCCCGTGTATAGTGTGTGACCTCTCCCGTGTATAGTGTGTGTGATCTCTCCTGTGTATAGTGTGTGACCTCTCCTGTGTATAGTGTGTGACCTCTCCTGTGTATAGTGTGTGACCTCTCCTGTGTATAGTGTGTGACCTCTCCTGTGTATAGTGTGTGATCTCTCCTGTGTATAGTGTGTGACCTCTCCTGTGTATAGTGTGTGACCTCTCCTGTGTATAGTGTGTGACCTCTCCTGTGTATAGTGTGTGATCTCTCCTGTGTATAGTGTGTGATCTCTCCTGTGTATAGTGTGTGATCTCTCCTGTGTATAGTGTGTGATCTCTCCTGTGTATAGTGTGTGTGACCTCTCCCGTGTATAGTGTGTGTGACCTCTCCCGTGTATAGTGTGTGTGACCTCTCCCGTGTATAGTGTGTGGCCTCTCCCGTGTATAGTGTGTGATCTCTCCTGTGTATAGTGTGTGACCTCTCCTGTGTATAGTGTGTGATCTCTCCTGTGTATAGTGTGTGACCTCTCCTGTGTATAGTGTGTGTGACCTCTCCCGTGTATAGTGTGTGTGACCTCTCCCGTGTATAGTGTGTGTGACCTCTCCCGTGTATAGTGTGTGTGACCTCTCCCGTGTATAGTGTGTGTGACCTCTCCCGTGTATAGTGTGTGTGACCTCTCCTGTGTATAGTGTGTGTGACCTCTCCCGTGTATAGTGTGTGGCCTCTCCCGTGTATAGTGTGTGATCTCTCCTGTGTATAGTGTGTGACCTCTCCTGTGTATAGTGTGTGATCTCTCCTGTGTATAGTGTGTGACCTCTCCTGTGTATAGTGTGTGTGACCTCTCCCGTGTATAGTGTGTGTGACCTCTCCCGTGTATAGTGTGTGTGACCTCTCCCGTGTATAGTGTGTGGCCTCTCCCGTGTATAGTGTGTGATCTCTCCCGTGTATAGTGTGTGTGATCTCTCCTGTGTATAGTGTGTGACCTCTCCTGTGTATAGTGTGTGACCTCTCCTGTGTATAGTGTGTGACCTCTCCTGTGTATAGTGTGTGACCTCTCCTGTGTATAGTGTGTGATCTCTCCTGTGTATAGTGTGTGACCTCTCCTGTGTATAGTGTGTGACCTCTCCTGTGTATAGTGTGTGATCTCTCCTGTGTATAGTGTGTGATCTCTCCTGTGTATAGTGTGTGATCTCTCCTGTGTATAGTGTGTGATCTCTCCTGTGTATAGTGTGTGTGATCTCTCCTGTGTATAGTGTGTGACCTCTCCTGTGTATAGTGTGTGTGACCTCTCCCGTGTATAGTGTGTGTGACCTCTCCCGTGTATAGTGTGTGTGACCTCTCCCGTGTATAGTGTGTGTGACCTCTCCCGTGTATAGTGTGTGGCCTCTCCCGTGTATAGTGTGTGATCTCTCCTGTGTATAGTGTGTGACCTCTCCTGTGTATAGTGTGTGATCTCTCCTGTGTATAGTGTGTGATCTCTCCTGTGTATAGTGTGTGTGACCTCTCCCGTGTATAGTGTGTGTGACCTCTCCCGTGTATAGTGTGTGTGACCTCTCCCGTGTATAGTGTGTGTGACCTCTCCCGTGTATAGTGTGTGTGACCTCTCCTGTGTATAGTGTGTGTGACCTCTCCTGTGTATAGTGTGTGTGACCTCTCCTGTGTATAGTGTGTGTGACCTCTCCCGTGTATAGTGTGTGATCTCTCCCGTGTATAGTGTGTGACCTCTCCTGTGTATAGTGTGTGATCTCTCCTGTGTATAGTGTGTGACCTCTCCCGTGTATAGTGTGTGACCTCTCCCGTGTATAGTGTGTGTGACCTCTCCCGTGTATAGTGTGTGTGACCTCTCCCGTGTATAGTGTGTGTGACCTCTCCCGTGTATAGTGTGTGGCCTCTCCCGTGTATAGTGTGTGATCTCTCCCGTGTATAGTGTGTGACCTCTCCTGTGTATAGTGTGTGACCTCTCCTGTGTATAGTGTGTGATCTCTCCTGTGTATAGTGTGTGACCTCTCCCGTGTATAGTGTGTGACCTCTCCCGTGTATAGTGTGTGACCTCTCCCGTGTATAGTGTGTGACCTCTCCCGTGTATAGTGTGTGTGACCTCTCCCGTGTATAGTGTGTGTGACCTCTCCCGTGTATAGTGTGTGTGACCTCTCCCGTGTATAGTGTGTGTGACCTCTCCCGTGTATAGTGTGTGTGACCTCTCCCGTGTATAGTGTGTGTGACCTCTCCCGTGTATAGTGTGTGTGACCTCTCCCGTGTATAGTGTGTGTGACCTCTCCCGTGTATAGTGTGTGATCTCTCCCGTGTATAGTGTGTGACCTCTCCCGTGTATAGTGTGTGACCTCTCCCGTGTATAGTGTGTGACCTCTCCCGTGTATAGTGTGTGTGACCTCTCCCGTGTATAGTGTGTGTGACCTCTCCCGTGTATAGTGTGTGTGACCTCTCCCGTGTATAGTGTGTGGCCTCTCCCGTGTATAGTGTGTGATCTCTCCCGTGTATAGTGTGTGACCTCTCCTGTGTATAGTGTGTGACCTCTCCTGTGTATAGTGTGTGATCTCTCCTGTGTATAGTGTGTGACCTCTCCCGTGTATAGTGTGTGACCTCTCCCGTGTATAGTGTGTGACCTCTCCCGTGTATAGTGTGTGACCTCTCCCGTGTATAGTGTGTGTGACCTCTCCCGTGTATAGTGTGTGTGACCTCTCCCGTGTATAGTGTGTGTGACCTCTCCCGTGTATAGTGTGTGTGACCTCTCCCGTGTATAGTGTGTGTGACCTCTCCCGTGTATAGTGTGTGTGACCTCTCCCGTGTATAGTGTGTGTGACCTCTCCCGTGTATAGTGTGTGATCTCTCCTGTGTATAGTGTGTGACCTCTCCTGTGTATAGTGTGTGATCTCTCCTGTGTATAGTGTGTGACCTCTCCTGTGTATAGTGTGTGACCTCTCCCGTGTATAGTGTGTGACCTCTCCCGTGTATAGTGTGTGACCTCTCCCGTGTATAGTGTGTGACCTCTCCCGTGTATAGTGTGTGTGACCTCTCCCGTGTATAGTGTGTGTGACCTCTCCCGTGTATAGTGTGTGTGACCTCTCCCGTGTATAGTGTGTGTGACCTCTCCCGTGTATAGTGTGTGTGACCTCTCCCGTGTATAGTGTGTGTGACCTCTCCCGTGTATAGTGTGTGATCTCTCCTGTGTATAGTGTGTGACCTCTCCTGTGTATAGTGTGTGATCTCTCCTGTGTATAGTGTGTGACCTCTCCTGTGTATAGTGTGTGTGACCTCTCCCGTGTATAGTGTGTGTGACCTCTCCCGTGTATAGTGTGTGTGACCTCTCCCGTGTATAGTGTGTGTGACCTCTCCCGTGTATAGTGTGTGGCCTCTCCCGTGTATAGTGTGTGACCTCTCCCGTGTATAGTGTGTGACCTCTCCCGTGTATAGTGTGTGACCTCTCCCGTGTATAGTGTGTGACCTCTCCCGTGTATAGTGTGTGTGACCTCTCCCGTGTATAGTGTGTGTGACCTCTCCCGTGTATAGTGTGTGTGACCTCTCCCGTGTATAGTGTGTGTGACCTCTCCCGTGTATAGTGTGTGTGACCTCTCCCGTGTATAGTGTGTGTGACCTCTCCCGTGTATAGTGTGTGATCTCTCCTGTGTATAGTGTGTGACCTCTCCTGTGTATAGTGTGTGATCTCTCCTGTGTATAGTGTGTGACCTCTCCTGTGTATAGTGTGTGTGACCTCTCCCGTGTATAGTGTGTGTGACCTCTCCCGTGTATAGTGTGTGTGACCTCTCCCGTGTATAGTGTGTGGCCTCTCCCGTGTATAGTGTGTGACCTCTCCCGTGTATAGTGTGTGACCTCTCCCGTGTATAGTGTGTGACCTCTCCTGTGTATAGTGTGTGACCTCTCCTGTGTATAGTGTGTGACCTCTCCTGTGTATAGTGTGTGACCTCTCCCGTGTATAGTGTGTGACCTCTCCCGTGTATAGTGTGTGACCTCTCCCGTGTATAGTGTGTGACCTCTCCCGTGTATAGTGTGTGTGACCTCTCCCGTGTATAGTGTGTGTGACCTCTCCCGTGTATAGTGTGTGTGACCTCTCCCGTGTATAGTGTGTGTGACCTCTCCCGTGTCTAGATCAGAGTGGGTTTTTTGTGGTCCTCATTTTCTCCACTCTGATCTAGCCGGTTCACTGCTGAAGTGTCTAGATCAGAGTTGATTTCTTGAGGCCTCGCTGCAGTCACATGTTTTTGGTCACCTCATTTTATCCATTCCGTTCTCGCTGCTTCACCAGTGAGGTGGCTAGATCAGAGTGGATTTTTTGATGATCTCTGTGATCTTTTCTCCATACAACACAGTTCAGTTTCTCCAGCGGGGGCTGGAAGCAGATTTATAATTGGAATGATTTCATGTTTTTCTTTATTAGATGCTCACACTGTTATATTTATTATTTTTTTCCAAAGGGCAAATTTTTATTTTCATTATTATTATAACTTACATTTTATTATTATTTTTTACAATATCAATAATTCCACACAGCGCTGATTGTTCAGTTTTGCTGGAATTTTAATTTTACCGTATTTCCACAAGTCGTGGCCGCATGACTGACATTGAAAGAGTGGGCGGAGCCTCACAAGGAAAAACGGAAGCGCGCAGCTGACAGTCTTCATAACTTACCATATTGGATCAGAGTGGATTTTTTGAGGATCTCTCTGTAGCCTTCATTATGTACATTTGGTACTGAGGTGACTGAAATTCAGTTTTTTGAAGAGTGGGAGGAGCCTCACGGCGAAAAACGTAACAGAGCGCAGCCGAGAAAGTGCTTATAATTTCACACATTGTGTCGTAGTGGATTTTTTGAGGACCTCATTTTAGCCACTCCGTTCTAGCTGCTTCAGTAGTGAGCCGTCTATATCAGAGTGGATTTTTTGAGGACCTCATTTTAGCCACTACATTATGTATATTTGGTACTGAAGTGACTCGAATGGATTTTTTCGAAGAGTGGGAGGAGCCTCAAAGCAAAAAGCGTAACAGTGCGCAGCTGAAAGTCCTCATAATATCCACATTGTGTCGTAGTGGATTTTTTGAGGACCTCATTTTAGCCACTCCGTTCTAGCTGCTTCAGTAGTGAGCCGTCTATATCAGAGTGGATTTTTTGAGGACCTCATTTTAGCCACTCCGTTCTAGCTGCTTCAGTAGTGAGCCGTCTATATCAGAGTGGATTTTTTGAGGACCTCATTTTAGCCACTACATTATGTATATTTGGTACTGAAGTGACTCGAATGGATTTTTTCGAAGAGTGGGAGGAGCCTCAAAGCAAAAACCGTAACAGAGCGCAGCTGAAAGTCCTCATAATATCCACATTGTGTCGTAGTGGATCTTTTGAGGACCTCATTTTAGCCACTCCGTTCTAGCTGCTTCAGTAGTGAGCCGTCTATATCAGAGTGGATTTTTTGAGGACCTCATTTTAGCCACTCCGTTCTAGCTGCTTCAGTAGTGAGCCGTCTAGATCAGAGTGGATATTTTGAGCACCTCATTTTTGCCACTCCATTCTAGATGATTCACTAGTGAGCTGTCTAGATTGGGCCCGTGAGTCACTGTGGCCCCGTGGACCTCCTGACGACGATCGTACTTTCATTTATATCGGCATCACCATCACAGATGCCAATACAATTGAAAGGAACAATGCGAGGAGGAGCAGAACACTCTATTTCTAATCATTCTACTACTATGTGTCTGTGAGACACTGATGTTTCAGCATGGAGGACTGCGGTTACTAGAGATGAGCGAGCCTCTGAAGGCTCCGTTCGAGGCGCCGTTCGACGAACCTCTCGAACCCCATTGAAAACAATGAGAGGCAAACACCTAAAAACAGATAGAAAATACCTTCAAAGGTGTCCAAAAGGTGACAAACAACTCACAACATACCACAAACACATGGGAAAGTGACAAGGACATATACTCATGCGAAAACAAAACAGCTGGACGAGGAAGAAGAGGAGGAGACACAGATATAGGCATGGCACGCCCTTCTAAAATCATGTAAAACACCGCAAGGGGACTCTAAGCAGAGTCTCCCTTTTTTCCAAAAATTGGGCCACACACACCCCTTCAGTGGCAGCACTTGTGCCCCAGTTGTACACTTCACAGCTAGATTTGCATCAAGCACATTCCAAATCCACAAGCCTTTACTCTCCCCAGGATGACCCCGGGGTAGCAAATTCCTTGCTGATCCATGACTTGTTCATCTTGATGAACGTCAGTCTGTCCACATTGTCACTGGACAGACGCGTGCGCTTATCTGTCAGCACACACCCAGCAGCACTGAAGACACGTTCAGAGACAACGCTGGCAGCTGGACACGACAAAATCTCCAAGGCGTAACTGGAGAGCTCTGGCCATTTTTCAAGATTTGAAGCCCAAAATGAGCAAGGCTCCATTTGCAAAGTCATGGCATCGATGTTCATTTGGAGATACTCCTGTATCATCCTCTCCAGCCGTTGACTATGTGTCAGACTTCTTGTCTCTGGTGGCCTTGCAAAGGAGGGTCTAAAAAATTATGAAACGATTCAATAAAACTGCTGTTACCACCAGATACGGTGCTGCTGGTACGGGTAGACTGTTGATGACGAGACAGTCCCATGTTTGTCAAGTTACAACTGGGAGATTCACTCCCTGCACCTGCACGGTTGTTTGGTGGAAAAGCCGAGCTAAGATCGAGTAACAGCTTCTGCTGATACTCCTGTATACGTGCGTCCCTTTCTATGGCTGGAATTATTTTGCAAAACTTGGACTTGTACCGGGGATCTAATAGTGTGGCAAGCCAGTAGTCATCATTACTTCTAATTCGGACAATCCGAGGGTCATGTTGAAGGTAGTGCAGCAAGAAGGCACTCATGTGTCTTGCGCATCCCTGCGGACCAAGTCCTTGCTGTGTTGGTGGCGGCGAGGTGATAACCATGCTGCCTTCCTCTGACATATCCTCCCAACCTCGAACAACCGAAATTTGACCAAGGTCTCCCTCATCAGCTGAGTCTTCCATGCCCATCGACAGTTCGTCCTCCATTTCTTCATGGGCTCCTGCCCCTTCCTAAACAGTTTGGCTGCTACCATGCGCCCTTGTTAATCCCTCTCCCCCACTGTCCCATGTCTGCCGCCTTGGTGATGATGAATGTCTGGTCCTTGTAGATCTTGTTAACCCTTCCGTTGTCATGCTAATAATGGCATTGTCAGCGCTAAACATATTCGTCGCCATGTCGAAGCTGTGCAGAAGGGTGCATAGGTCCTTGATCTGAGACCACTCCATCAGGGTGCTCTGCCCCACCTCTGCATCTCGTTGGCCCATGCTATACGTCATAACGTATTGCACCAGGGCTCGGCGGTGCTGCCACAGTCGCTGTAACATGTGGAGAGTCGAATTCCAGCGTGTCGTCACATCGCATTTCAGGTGATGAACCAGCAGGCCGAAAGACCTCTGCAGCGATGCAAGTCGGTCAGCTGCGGTGGTTGAACGGCGGAAGTGAGCAGAGAGTGACCGTGCCCTGTGCAGAAGCCCATCTAGGTCGGGATAGTGGGTGAAAAATTGCTGGACAACAAGGTTCAAAACGTGAGCCATACAAGGCACGTGTGTCACCTTGCCCCGGCGAAGGGCCGCACCCAGGTTTGCAGCATTGTCGCACACGGCCTTACCTGGCTGCAGGTTGAGTGGAGACAACCATTTACGAAACTCTGAGTGCAGAGCTGACCACAACTCCTCAGCTGTGTGACTCTTATTTCCCAGACATTTCAACGTAAAGACCGCCTGATGCCGTTGAGCTCTGCTGCCAGCATAGTAAGGAGGTGTGTGGGATTCCTTGTGCACAGTTGCAACGCGGGTGGCCTGACCACACAGGCTTTGGGCGGAGGTGGAGGACCCAGATGAGGTTGAGGAGGCAGAAGCAGTGGAGGAACTTCGACATACAGAGGATTGACGCACAAGTCGTGGGGACGGCAAGACTTGTTCAGCAGACCCCTCACCATCTCTCACCATAGTTACCCAGTGCCCAGTCAGCGACATGTAACGCCCATGTCCATGCTTACTGGTCCAAGTATCGGTGGGGAAATGCACCCTGTCACACACAGAGTTTCTCAAGGAAGCGGCGATGTTGTGTGCGACATGCTGGTGTAGCGCAGGCATACCTTTCTTGGAGAAGTAGTGGCGACTGGGCATCTGGCACTGGGGCACTGCGACTGATATAAGGTATTGAAAATCCTCTGTGTCCACCAGGTGGAAAGGCAGCATTTCGGTAGCCAAGAGCTTACAGATGGTGAAAGTCAACCTCTTAGCTTTGTCATGGCTCGGAGGAAATGGCCTTTTATTTGTCCACATCTGAGGGACCGAGATCTGGCTGCTGTGTGGAGACGGTGGTGAGTAGGGTGTCCCTGGAAAACTGCAGATCTGTGAGGAAAGTGCAGGCGGAGACATGATGTTGCCTTCATCCAAAGTTGATGCTCTCGATGTCTGAGAGAGCTCTACACCAGCACTTGTTTCCCCTTCCAAACCAACTGACAACCTGCCAAGCAAACTGGCTGTTGCGGTTAAAGAGGTGGAAGGTCTGCGTGGAAAAACATGTGTGACAGCTGTCCCCACAGTCATAGAAGATGAAGGGCGCGCGGAGGAATTTGAAGGGGCAGGCGGTGGTTGGCCCGCTCCGCTAGGCCGCATTGCAGCACGGTGAGCTTCCCACTGGGACTTATGCTTGTTATTCATGTGACGATTCATGGAAGAAGTTGTCAAACTGGTGAGGTTTTGGCCTTTACTTATAGATTGGTGACAAATTTTACAGATCACATGATTTGGGAGATCCTTTGCAAGGTCAAAAAAGGACCCAGCTAGGCAAGGCTTAGAGGCCATGCGACCTGCAGAGCCACCCCGACTTGTGCTCAGAGGCAGAGTTGTGGCTGAGGATGCAGTTGTTGACGTGCTTCCAGTTCTCCGACTCTGTCCAGGGAGGCGCAAGGTAACTTCGTCATCAGTTGCATCCTCCTTCACCGCCTCTGGTGTCCTCCTCGAGTGCCTGACTGTGGGTTGACAGTAAGTGGGATCTAGAACTTCATTATCAAGTTAAGTTGTCATCCCAATCTGGTATCTGCGTCTCATCGTCATCAGTATGTTCCTCATTGTCTCTACCAACAGGTGTTACAGTTTAGGAATGAGGGTCTACATTATGCTCAGAAACTTGTCATTAAGGCCTGAATCAGACTCACAAAGCTTCTGGGCATCACTGCAGACCATTTACTGGTCTGTACTCACTGTAGCTTGGCAACAGACCTCTGATTCCCAGAGGCTATAGTGTGACTGAACAGCTCTGCAGACTCCGCCATCTCTGTTACACCATACTCTTCAGGGCGGGTGGAGACTTGAGAGCTGGGAGAAAGCAAGTGCGATTGGGATGACAACTCAGAGGACTGTTGTTTTTTGGATGTTGAAGTTGAGGTGGAGGAGAGGCCACTTGTTGGAGCACTTGAGATCCATTCAAGCTTGTTCTTTTTTTGTGCATCATCTACCTTTGTTACAGTTGTTCGGTTCCGTAAAAAAGGAAGCACATCGGATTGTAGACGGAAAGTAGTAGACATCTTACTTTTGCTGGAAGATGGCATTTCTTCAGCAGATGTTAATGTAGCTTTCCCACCTACCCCACGGACACAAACTTTTTTTCCTTTTCCAACATGCCTGTTCCCCTTTCCAGCAGCATCTGTCCTTTTGCCACTCATTTTGTTAGCAAAAAGATTGGACACTTAAAATGTGGTAGCAAAAATGGAGAGGTGCTGTAGATTGCAGCGGTGGTCTAGCTTTATTGACAGCTGAAGAACCAACACTGACTATCCCAGACAATTTTAATATGCCCCTAACAGTGGCAGCACAGTTTGCAATTAGAATTGTGTGGGAAAAATGGGCAGTTGGGTAGAATGCCCGGGTGCTGTGGGTAGCAGGACAGCAAAGGGACACTAACGTAGTATTCCAGACACTTTTAGGATGGCACAAAAAGTGTCAGCTCTTTGGTCAAATAAAATAGCATGGCAAAAATGGGCAGGTGGGTATAATGCACGGGTGCTGTGGGTAGCAGGACAGCAAAGGAACACTAAGGCGGGCTTTGCACGTTGCGACATCGCAAGCCGATGCTGCGATGTCGCACGCGATAGTCCCCGCCCCCGTCGCAGGTACGATATCGTGTGATAGCTGGCGTAGCAAAAATTATCGCTACGCCAGCTTCACACGCACTCACCCGCCCTGCGACCGTCGCTCTGGCCGGCGACCCGCCTGTCATGATGTATTTTACCTTCTCACTGTATTTGCTGTAATACTATGTCAGGATGTGATGTCACTTTCCTTTGGTTGTACTTACTGAACACTTTGAAATGTCTTGGGATGTAAGTAACCATACCTTCCCCTCATCTCCTGTGTCTCTGGGCCCATAATGCAATTATCTCCTGTCCACACAGCCAGGGGAACTTCTCATTGTTTCGTAAGCAGTGGATAACGCCAACTACACAAACCTGTAGACATCTCGGAGCCAACCTTCTAGAATCTTCTAGTGGGCCCAACCATTGCATAGTCCCCTACCCTTGAGGGGCGGGCCCACGAGCTCAAACAATTCACTCCTGTTTCTAAATGCAGTTGGGAGTTGAGTTTTTGAAGAGGAAGGGAGCGAGATCTGAATCTGCGGACAGACCTCGCCGTCCAGTGGATTGTGTGGGATTTCTGGGACTCTGAAAAGGACTATTACGTTGTGATCTGGCACTTTGGATTATCGGGAGGTGCCCCCGAATCTGTTTTATTTGGACTTGTCGTGTGCTGTTCCTGTATTCCTGTTAGTAAACCTGTTGGATCATCCTCGGCCTGTTGTCTCTCTTTGCTCTGATGTACACCCCGTCACACCGCCTCCTTCCTAAGGGGGCGGGTCGTGCGGCGTCATAGCGACGTCACACGGCAGGCGGCCAATAGCGGCGGAGGGGCGGAGATGAGCAGGATGTGAACATCCTGCCCACCTCCTTCCTTCCGCATATCCTACGGAAGCCGCGGTGACGCCGGTAGGAGATGTTCCTCGCTCCTGCGGCTTCACACACAGTGATGTGTGCTGCCGCAGGAACGAGGAACAACATCGGACCGTCGCGTCAGTGTAATTATGGATTACGCCGACGCTGCACCGATGATACGATTACGACGATTTTGCGCTCGTTAATCGTATCATCTAGGCTTTACACACTACGATGTCGCATGCGATGCCGGATGTGCGTCACTTTCAATTTGACCCCACCGACATCGCACCTGCGATGTCGTAGTGTGCAAAGCCGCCCTAAGGTACTATCTCAGACACTTTTAGGATGTCACAAAAAGTGTCAGCTCTTAGGGCAAATAAAATAGCATGGCAAAAAGGGCAGGTGGGTATAATGCACGGGTGCTGTAGGTAGCAAGACAGCAGAGGAACACTAAGGTAGTATTCCAGACACTTTTAGGATGGCACAAAAAGTGTCAGCTCCTTGGGCAAATAAAATAGCGTGGCAAAAATGTGCATGTGGGTAGAATGCACGGGTGCTCTGGGGAGCAGGACAGCAAAGGAAGCCTCACTTTCTATCCCTGCTAATGAAAAAATGCAGTAAGGAATTGCCTGAGCTGAGGTAGCCAGACGCTGTTATCTAAAGCCCTACACCGCATTTGCACGGACATGCTTAGCAGCTATGGCTATGAATGCCTGTAAATCAGCCCTGAAAAGGGCTCAAATAACCAGCAGTCCCTAATCCCTAAAGCGCTGTGTAGATTGCACTGTATCTCTATAGCGCACACAGCAGCAGCAGCGTGAGCGGTGACTGTCACCCACACGCAGAAGACAGATAATAGCGGCGAAGGGGAAAATGGCCGTATCTTATAGGTTAAGGACATGTGACATGCACAGCCTATGACACATGCCCTTGCTTGTCTGGCAAAAATCCACTTAGCTGTGTTTGTGTCTGTGATTTGCTGACAGCTTGGAACGCTCCACTGCACGCGCGGTTAGGGGAAAAAAAAATTAATAAATGGTGATCGGCATTCTCTCAGCACTTTGCAGCAGCACAGATCTAAACCCCGTCCCCCCCGCACACTATAAGCTGAAATTTGATAATAGTGTGAATCACAGAGTGACTTACACTATTACAGTGAAAAGCCAGCTAGTAACTAGCTAGGCTGTTTGGTGATCGAACCGTTCTCGAACGTAACTCGAACTGTCGAGCTTTTAGCAAAAATCACTCGAACATGAAATTGGCGAACCTCGAACATCGCTCATCTCTAGCAGTGACGTCACTACTGCGCACTGATGTACTAAAATGTCAGAGTGGCATAACAGTGGACACACGCTGAGGAGACTGGGGCAGTGGCTGAATGAGGAGAAGTGAGTATATTTGTGTATTTAATCAGGAATTCCAGAGGACTATGGGGAAGCATATATTGGGGTTGCAAAATAGTATATGGGGCTGCATATTGTTAGGACCAGGAGGACGGGTAGGCCCAGGAGGTGGATCCACTGGACTGAGCACCCCACCGAGGGCAAGGTGCCCGGTAGCCGAAGCACTACGGGTAGCAGGACAGTCCGTTCAGAGGAGTGGGTGTAGAAGTCCCTGGGATCACGGAGTCTCTGAAGGTAGTCCGGGTGACGGAGCGCAGGTTCGGAGGCCGAGATGATGTCAGGCAGGGTCCAGAACCAGCGGAACGGGGAGATCGGTCACCGCACAGATCCAGGAATCGGAGACGGTAGGGACTGAGAAGATGGCGGACAGTCCGTTCGGGGTTCTGGAACCGTCAGGACCGGTTGGCGGGACAGGAGCGGCTCTACAAGAGAGATAGGTGAGTACGAGACAATGGCACAGGGAGACCTGACTCCTAGCTTAGCAAACACGAAGAACAGGCCCCGCCCACTTGGAAAGGAACCCCCTATATACCCTGTACCTGCATCTTCAATATCCTGTTGGAGGACGCTGGCCCTTTAAGAAAAGGTCAATGACCGCGCGCACGCCCTAATGCGCATGCGCGAGGCCCGGGTGCCAGAAGCCAGAGCAGGATGCGGTGTACAGGAGGCAGCAGTGCCGGGCCGGCTCAGGACAGCAGACGGGCGCCGGGACCGGGGACCGGGTTGCCTGGAGGACGCAGGTGAGGGAGCATGGAGGCTGAGGAGCGGGGGACCAGGGAGCGTGGCACGGGAGTGGGGAAGCAAGGTCCGGGAGCGGGGGAGCGTGGCAGAGGAGCCGGGGAGCGTGGCCGGGGAGCGTGGCAGGGGAACCGGGGAGCATGGCACGGGCACCGGGGAGCATGGCACGGGAACCGGGGAGCGTGACACATATAACTATATGTTGGCGCACAATATTATATTGGGGCACACAATATGGTGGTGCACTATATGGGGGCTGCATACTAGTATATGGCAGAATATAAGGGGTGCATACTACTATATGGAGGAATATAAGGCGTGTACTAAACTATATGAAGGAATATAAAGGGAGCATAATACTATATGGAGGAATATAAGGGGTGCATAATACTATATGCAGGAATATAAGGGGTGCATAATACTATATGAAGGATCCCTTTTACATGGAATATAGGGGTGCATTATACATGGAGGACTATGGAGCTGCATAATCCAATATGAAGAACTATGGGGTGCATTTTAATACATATAGGACTTAGGGGGTTGCATTATATGGAGGACTAATTGGGTTACCTTATACATGGACTTTAGGGGTGCATTATACAGTGCCTACAAGTAGTATTCAACCCCCTGCAGATTTAGCAGGTTTGATAAGATGCAAATAAGTTAGAGCCTGCAAACTTCAAACAAGAGCAGGATTTATTAACAGATGCATAAATCTTACAAACCAACAAGTTATGTTGCTCAGTTAAATTTTAATACATTTTCAACATAAAAGTGTGGGTCAATTATTATTCAACCCCTAGGTTTAATATTTTGTGGAATAACCCTTGTTTGCAATTACAGCTAATAATCGTCTTTTATAAGACCTGATCAGGCCGGCACAGGTCTCTGGAGTTATCTTGTCCCACTCTTCCATGCAGATCTTCTCCAAGTTATCTAGGTTCTTTGGGTGTCTCATGTGGACTTTAATCTTGAGCTCCTTCCACAAGTTTTCAATTGGGTTAAGGTCAGGAGACTGACTAGGCCACTGCAACACCTTGATTTTTCCCTCTTGAACCAGGCCTTGGTTTTCATGGCTGTGAGCTTTGGGTCGTTGTCTTGTTGGAAGATGAAATGACGACCCATCTTAAGATCCTTGATGGAGGAGCGGAGGTTCTTGGCCAAAATCTCCAGGTAGGCCGTGCTATCCATCTTCCCATGGATGCGGACCAGATGGCCAGGCCCCTTGGCTGAGAAACAGCCCCACAGCATGATGCTGCCACCACCATGCTTGACTGTAGGGATGGTATTCTTGGGGTCGTATGCAGTGCCATCCAGTCTCCAAACGTCACGTGTGTGGTTGGCACCAAAGATCTCGATCTTGGTTTCATCAGACCAGAGAACCTTGAACCAGTCTGTCTCAGAGTCCTCCAAGTGATCATGAGCAAACTGTAGACGAGCCTTGACATGACGCTTTGAAAGTAAAGGTACCTTACGGGCTCGTCTGGAACGGAGACCATTGCGGTGGAACTGAAACCAATGTCCCCACTGCCATGAGATCTTCCCAGAGCTCCTTCCTTGTTGTCCTTGGGTTAGCCTTGACTCTTCGGACAAGCCTGGCCTCGGCACAGGTGGAAACTTTCAAAGGCTGTCCAGGCCGTGGAAGGCTAACAGTAGTTCCATAAGCCTTCCACTTCCGGATGATGCTCCCAACAGTGGAGACAGGTAGGCCCAACTCCTTGGAAAGGGTTTTGTACCCCTTGCCAGCCTTGTGACCCTCCACGATCTTGTCTCTGATGGCCTTGGAATGTTCCTTTGTCTTTCCCATGTTGACCAAGTATGAGTGCTGTTCACAAGTTTGGGGAGGGTCTTAATTAGTCAGAAAAGGCTGGAAAAAGAGATAATTAATCCAAACATGTGAAGCTCATTGTTCTTTGTGCCTGAAATACTTCTTAATACTTTAGGGGAACCAAACTGAATTCTTGTGGTTTGAGGGGTTGAATAATAAATGACCCTCTGAATAAACTTTTCACAATTTAAAAAAAAAAAAATAAAAAAAGAAATAACATTCTTCTTTGCTGCATTTCACACTTCCAGGCTGATCTACAGTCCAAATGTCACAATGCCAAGTTATTCCGAATGTGTAAATCTGCTAAATCTGCAGGGGGTTGAATACTACTTGTAGGCACTGTATATGTGTATATATATATATATGTATATGTATATGTATATGTATATGTATATATATATATATATATATATATATATATATATATATATATATATATAAATATATAATGTGTATATATATATATATATATATGTGTGTATATATATATATATATATATATATACTGTATTTATACCCCAAGGACAAATGTTTTACAGCCCTTGTAATTAGTGCATAGGCTTTCCCAGTGTCCCACTCCCCTAAAATGGGTAAAAATGTATTCTGAGGACCACCTGTCACGCTGGGAGTGAGAGGATTCCCAACAAGCGACACAGCAAAGGAAAAACTAGGGACACAATACATTGGACGCCTTGGCGCTAGGGAGAGGGGACCTGGGTCACCTCCTAACACTTACCTGAGGCTGATCCCTGTATTCCCTATTGTCCCTAGACAGTTCCTTCCTCCCGTGCGCCGTCACATGCCTAGGCCCTAGCTGGCCCTGAACTCACCCTGACTAATGTGAAAGCCAAAGAAACGCTAGTCTCGCTACTACAATAAAACAATATGAAGAAGGTAAGAACTCGTGGAGAAAGACACAAACAGCACTCCACAGCTTCTCCAGCAAGAAACTTCTCAGCTGCAACAAAGGCGAATATCTTAGGTTCCCCAGAGACAAGCTTATGCAAAATGGACAGTATATAATGAACTATAGCCGGCATGGGGAGGAGTGGATGTTTATAGCAGGAGGGAGTGGCTGCAGCTGAGCTTTCAACTACCTGTTAGATCACAGAAGGATAGAAAGGAACATTACCCCTCCAGCACCGGATGGAATTAAATAACCTCCAACTCAGGGTAAACGATGAGTGGGCACTAAAGAGGATCTGGGATCAACTATACGCTGTGACCTTCTGATCCCAGATGCCCCCTGAAATCACAATAGGCCATGACACACTCATGACAGTGACCTCCTTCTACGAAAGGTCTCTGGACCCTCATGACCAAGTTTGTGCGGATGAGACTCATGGAAGGAATGTACCAACTTATTGGCACTAAATTACCATGCTGGTTCCACACCATTTCCTCCAAACCATAACCCTTCCGGTGTACCAAACAAAACAAGAATCCACGATTCTTGCCGCCTGAAACTATAAATTACCATCAACAATCACTGGAGGCGGCGGTAAGGGTGACTGCTCCAAAGACGCAACATATTTCTTGAGCAATGACCTGTGAAACATATTATGGATTTTAAGTGTTTGAGGTAGCTCAGGATGAAAGGCCACAGGGTTGATAACAGTGATTACTTTGTATGTACCAATGAATTTAGAACCTAGTTTCCAAGAAGGAATCCTTCACTTGATAATTCTGGTGGAAAACCACACATAATCATTCGCACAAACGTCCTTGTCGGACAAACGTCTCTTATCAGCCATGCGTTTGTATCTGTCCCCCATAACCTTTAGGTTGTACCCATTGCCATACAGAAGAGATGAAGAAAACTGTTCCTCAGGAACCCTTGAAGACCTTTCTCTACTGAAAGCTCAGAACTGAGGGTGAAAGCCGTATGCACCAACAAATGGCGACCTACCAGTGGACTTGGCTGTGTAACAAAATACGAGGGACCCCATGTGGCAGCAAAATACATGTTGGGGTAAAAACTTAAGGCCGCTTTACACGCTGCGATATCGTTACCGATATCACTAGCGTGCGTATCCGCCCCCATCGGTTGTGCGTCACGGGCAAATCGCTGCCCGTGCCGCACAACATCACTCGGACCCGTCACACTAGTTACCTGCCTAGCGGCGTCGCTGTGACCGGCGATCCGCCTCCTTTCTAAGGGGGCGGGTCGTGCGGCGTCACAGTGACGTCACTAAGCGGCCGCCCAATAAAAGCAGAGGGGTGGAGATGAGCAGGACGTAACATCCCGCCCACCTCCTTCCTTCCACATTGCCGGTGGAGGCAGGTAAGGAGATGTTCGTCGCTCCTGCGGTGTCACACATAGCGATGTGTGGTGCTGCAGGAACAAGGAACAACATCGCTAAAAAAAAATGATTTTTTGTTTTAGGACGACCTCTCCGCGGCAAACGATTTTGACCGCTTTTGCAATCGTTTAAGGTCACTCATAAGTGTCACACGCTGCAATATCGTTAATGATGCCAGATGTGCGTCACAAACACCGTGACCCCCGACGATAATTCATTAACGATATCGTAGCGTGTAAAGCCCGCTTTAGTCAAGATGATCATTAAGGCCTGGAGGGATTAGGGGCTTGTAGACAAATATCCATTTCAACTCTCTGTAGAGAAAGTTTGTAAAAATGCCCCCCCCACTGATTCATTGGATCAATACCTAGAAATGTTGTAGTACATTGCCTGCATGTTGTTGGGTGACATGTAGTGATTGTTGCGTATGTTTCAAGTGTTCTCCTATATTCCCGAGTAGTCCTGCCGATGTATTCCTTGCCACACTCACAGGTAGCCTTATAAACTGGTCCTTTACAATAGATAAAATCCCTGATGGTAAACTGTTTATTGATGTTACTAATATAAGTTTGACCATAGAGGTGAGACCATTTTATTATGTTGCACAGGACTCATAGGGCACCTGTGTTATTGGACCTGTCTGCATATTTTGACTCTGCTTTTCTGTTTCTAGGTTTGGCATCCATTTCTTTTACCGTATTTAATAAAAGTTAGGTTTTACTCCATCATCTTATCTCTTTGATGCTGGTACTCTCCTCATGGACACTCCAGTAGTCTTGGGTCTACCAGGGTTATTTCCTTTACTTGCTCGTATATCGTCATTACTTGCACAGCGCTTTACAGACCTCATCATGGCTTTGTCCCCTCTTCGCTCATGTGACTGTGCAGTTCCACTTCTTTCTGGGTCAGAACCTCCTCGAGGAACCATGTCTCCTTAGGCCGGCGTCACACTGTACGATATATCGGGCAATATGTCGTCGGGGTCACGTCGTTAGTGACGCGCATCCGGCATCGTTAGACATATCGTACCGTGTGTCACCTCTGAACGACTGTGAACGAGCAAAAATACTCACCTTATCGTTGCTCGTTCACACGTCATTCATTTTCAAAATGTCGGTCCTCCTTCTGTGCGCCGGTTGTTCAGCGTTCCCGAGGCAGCACACATCGCTCCGTGTGACACCCCGGGAACGACGAACACAGCTTACCTGCATCCACCGGCAATGCGGAAGAAAGGAGGTGGGCGGGATGTTTACATCCCGCTCATCTCCGCCCCTCCGCTTCTATTGGCCGGCTGCTGCGTGACGTCGCTGTGACGCCGAACGTCCCTCCCCCTTCAGAAAGAGGATGTTCGCCGCCCACAGCGACATCGCTCAGCAGGTAAGTGCGTGTGACGGGGGTAAATGACTTTGTGCGACATGGGCAACAAATTGCCCGTGACGCACAAACGACGGGGGCAGGTACGATCGCTCGTGCGATCGCACGATAGATCGTTCCGTTTGACGCCGGCATTAGTCTTTTCTGGAGACAGAGGCCATGTCAGCTTATGTAAAGGAGAACATGGAGTTGGGCTTCATCCAGAAATCTCCATCACTGGTTGCAGCATGCTTCTGGATGTCCAGACCATGCACTGATCACTGGGACCTGAGTGACATCACTATAAGGCCACTATCCTTTGAACCTCATCCCTGAACTCTTTGACCAGATTATGGGATCATGTTTCCTAAAATGGAGATAGTGGGTGAACCGCCTGCGCTGCCGTGAAAAGAAGAATCAGGAAGGTCCCAATATGTGTTTATTCAAAGCGTATCGGAGGCAGGTTCCTTCATCAGGAAAATCACGTGACCTTCCTGATGGAGCCTGTCTCCGAAACATTTTGAATAAATCACATATTGGGACCTTCCTGCTTTATCTCTTCATGGCAGCGCTGGTGGTTCACCCACTATCTCCATTTTACAGCTTTATACCTGGTCTTCAGCAGCCATTTTTCCTATATGTTTTCCAGTGGGTTGAGGTTCCCCTGTGGATCGGTCCTCACCATCTCTCAGTTAAGGCCCTATTGCGCTTTGTTCTCTTGTTTTTAAACCAGATCTTTATGGAGACTTCCCCATGAATATCTTGTCACCACCTTTGTCCTGTGAGATGCTCCTGCTAGATTCCAGTGTTTCGTGAACAAGATTTTTTTGGCTCTTCTACCTCCGTAGGTTCTAGTGTATCTGGATGGCAGTTTGCTGACTCGCGCCACCATCATGCTCATTCACTTTTACTTCGGACCGGTCTGCTACCTTGTCTGAACACCAGAACATGAGGAAGCCATGGCGATATCTTCTGTATGGAGCGAAGTTTCCAGTCCCAATTTTTATCAACCATAATGTTTTCCATCCTCCTGCAGACTGAACCTTCATCAGGATCAATGGTCACTTTTCTTCTCTCTGCTTATCTTCATACTCCCCTACCATCCAGTGAGGACAGACCCACAGAACTGCCGTCCTCTGAAGATCTCTAGACCTCACTCACATCATCGAGCTAAAGGCATCCTGGCACTATGGCCATGTCACCTATAGGACAATCCAGCTCCTCCTGCAGTGATGTGATCAGTACAGACAGCAGCCTATAGGGTCACACATGATATACGGTGTGTAGGGCTGCAGTAATGTGATATATATAGACAGCAGCTTATAGGGTCACACATGATATACGGTGTGTAGGACTGCAGTGATGTGATCTATAGACAGCAGCCTATAGGGCCACACATGATATACTGTGTGTAGGGCTGCAGTTGGAGAGATGTTCTTGCTCCTGGTTATTAAGCTGTGAGCATGGTGCGTAGAGTACAATACGTGTGAGTAGAATATATATATGATGCTTATTAAAGACCAACAGTGATGGCAATGGCAGTAGTCAAATATAGAATATATAGATGTTACCTGGTAGTAGGCCAATTAGTCCCACGTGCCTCCGTCCCCGACGCACATTTCATCGCGTGTGACTTCTTCAGGGATGTGGATACATTCTATTGACACATATTTAATAACTATTGTGCGGATTATTTCACTATAACGTTAGTGCATGGCTCTTAATACATAAATCTTTTGGACTATATCCTGCTTTTAGTCATTACCTAACCTATATACAATATTGGAGCTGTTTTTATACTACTTATAACTCTGGCACACTGGTTTCTGTCTATTCCCAGAATATTTGGCTATTTTCTGGTAATGTGTTAGGCTATGTGCGCACGTGTGCGTAATTCATGCAGTTACGCTGCGCATTGTAGCGCAGCGTAACTGCATGCATCCTGCGTCCCCTGCACAGTCTATGGAGATTGTGCAGGGGCCGTGCGCACGTGGCGTCTTAGAGCGCAGCGCTTCGGCTTCTGCCTGAAGCGCTGCGTTCTTGCAGTGACATGTCACTTCTTTCCTGCGCTTTGCCGGCAGCCCCCGCTCTGTCTATGGCAGGAGCTGCAGGCAGAGCGCATGAAATCGGCTTTTTTTTTTTTTCTCTACGGACATTTTCTGCAGCGATTTGAAGCGCACATGTGCTCTTCAGATCGCTGCAGAAAATTCTGCAGTACTGTACGCAACGTGCGCACATAGCCTTACATGTATGGGCCTTTATTTCATAGCCTGTGCTCCTTCTCACAAGGTTACCGTCTGTTACCGCACTTTATATAGTAAAACTTCTGTAGAGGAGACGACTTTTAATCTATTTAAATAAAATATTTGTTTGGTAAGAAATGACACGGTTTTCTTTTGTGGCTTTGACCCGCACTGGTAGAGGCTCCTTCTCACTTTTTCCGAGGGTCTTTTTGAGATATATATCTATACTGGTGACATAGGGATGTTGTGATGATTTATATAGCTGCCATGGTTGCCAGTGGACCACTTGTACATCAGGTCTCCAATATGAGGTCACGGTGGTTAGCCTGACTGTCGGGTACTGACGTCACCACCTGTGGGAACAACAGATGCCTGTGACCCTCGTAGGCTCCTGTCTGACGGTGCCCCCCATAGCCTCCACTAAAGTGGCATGATAGCACGTCATGTGATCAGCGTGGCCAAACACTGCACAGAGCAGTGCCGTTCCCATGATGATCACTGATTGGCTACTGCGGTCTTGTGATGTCATCACTAGAAGTGGAAAGTGGTGCGGAGCGGTGTGCTGCCTGAGCAGAGACAGGTACATTGTCAGGTGGCGGCCATTGTACAGCCAATATAACAGTGCAGTGTGTGCGACACATGACAAGGACTCACAGACTCACAATAATACTCGTGTTATTACAGACATCACAAAGAGCCAGAGACATCTGGAGACGCAGCGGACATGTCCTCCGGCAGTGTTCACTGGTCTGCAATACAGGAGCAGAGCCAATAGGATTGCTCATAGTCCACCTGCTCCGTACACTCACCGAGGAGAGCGTGCACGTCTTATCACCTCCAAGAAGACGTCCGAGAACATTGTGGGGACACAGAGCAGCTGGTACATCCATGATCGAGTCCACACTGTAATGACGACTAATGTGGGTTCTGCAGCAGGTGGGTGCTATGGAGTGTTCACAGTCCTTGACAGCTTAACTTGTGAATTATCAGCAGTTTTCTGAAGCTCTGGCGTCTGCTCATGATGAGGTGAGGATTCTTCCCACCAGTCAGGACTGACCTGACCCGCTGTGCCTGGCGCATGTTGTGCAGCGCTTCGTTACAGCAGATTTCTGAAGCTCTGGCGTCTGCTCATGATGAGGTGAGGATTCTTCCCACCTTTCAGGACTGACCTGACCCGCTGTGCCTGGCGCATGTTGTGCAGCGCTTCGTTACAGCAGATTTCTGAAGCTCTGGCGTCTGCTCATGATGAGGTGAGGATTCTTCCCACCTTTCAGGACTGACCTGACCCGCTGTTGCGCAGCGCTTCATTACAGCGCATTTTTTACTGGCTGCAGGGTAAGGTCCTCTGAAATTCATGAACATTGTGCTGCCTCCTGGAGGTGGATCCTTTCATGACTGAGTAAAATGCCCCTGCGATTAAACCTCTTGCCGCACTGGATGCAGGCATACGGCCGCTCTCCGGTGTGGATCCGCTGGTGGGTGGTCAGGTTGTGTTTTAGGCTGAAGCTTCTCCCGCACTCCTGGCAGGAGTAGGGTCTCTCGCCCGTGTGGAGCCGCATGTGCTTCGTAAGGTGCTGCTTCTGAATGAAGCTCTTCCCACACGTGGGGCAGGGGTATGGCCTTTCTCCTGAGTGGATCCTTAGATGGTTAATAAGGGTATGTTTCTGGTTGAAGGACTTGCCACAGACAGAACATGGAAATGCCCGTCCCTGACCCTCACTATGTTCTCGTTTCAGGCCACCTCCCGGACACTTCAGCTCTGGTGCTATGGTCGCGGGGATTGATAATCTCTGGTGGCTTCTCTGATGTAAGATCAGAGTCTCGTGGTGGCTGAAACGTTTCCCACATTTTGTGCATGAGAAAGGCTTGTTGGCTGTGGCTGCTGGTTGCTGGACTGTGGGCAAATGTCTGAGGTTCATATTTGGAGAATTACGTCTGTCTCCAGAATGCGTCTTCTCATGCTTCATCAACAGGGTCTTCTGAAAAAATGTTTTCCCACACTGGACACAGCTGTGGATTTTCTCCCCACTGTGAAAAGGCTCATGTTGCTCCAGATCTTCTCTCTGTCCAAATATCTGCCCACACCACTGACAGGAGAAGTGTACAACGCAGGCATGGGGTTCCTCATGACACTGCAGTCCTCCCGATGTCAGGGCTAAAGGATCCTGATCATGACAGTTTTCTCCACGATCGATGGTCAGCAATGGTGTCTTCTCCTCTGAGGTTAGAGAGGTTATCATGTCTGCAGAAATGCCTTGTAACTCCGCTGAGTGAGAACTTGGGTTCACGGTTAGATTGCTAGTTTGGGTAAAGCTTGTTCCACAGTCAGTGCAGCAAACAGGTATCTCACCAAGATCCCTGAAGTCCTTCCCACACTGGCCACAAGTAATGGGTGTCTCTAGTGTGTGCAGTGTCATCTGCGCCATCATTTGGTGCTCCGGCACCTCCACAATGTACACACCTTTAGGTGTAAATAAAATGTCCTCCACAGAGTGGCATACTCCCGAAGGTCCTTCTTCTGGTTTGGATTTGCAGTGAATTCTTTGATGTGCTTGGTAGGTGCTCCTGCGGGTGAATCTCTTTCCACAGCCGGCGCAGCTGTACGGCTTCTCTCCAGTGTGCGTCTTCATGTGTGTGCACAGGTTATGCTTCATACTGAAGCTTCTGCCACACTCGCTGCAGGTGTAAGGCTTCTCCCCGGTGTGGGTGCGGATATGCTTGGTCAGGTGCTGTTTTTGGATGAAGCTGCGCCCACACTCGGGGCAGGTGTGTGGCCTCTGACCGGTGTGGATCCTGTAGTGATTGATGAAGGTTTGCTTGTTGAAGAATCGCTTTCCACATTGTGGACATATGAAGGGTCTGGGATTCACTGTCCGTCCACGGCTCGGGACCTTAACAGGAGGAATCTTCTCAGTGACTGCTCGCTCCTTAGGTCTTTTGACTACAGACAGCAGTTGGCATGCTGGACTTACCGGATTCACCGGCTGCTTTGGCTGGATCCTGTTGCCACCAGTTGCTTTGCTTACATGACATCTCTGATGAGCACGCAGATTTTCCCGGCGGCTGAAGTTCTTGCCACATTCAACACAAGGATACGGTTTCTCTCCTGTGTGAATTCTCCCATGGGTTGATAGATTATGTTTCAGACTAAAGCCGCGGCCACAGACCTGGCAGACGTATGGCCGCTCTCCGGTGTGCAGCCGCTGGTGTTTGGTCAGGTGTTGTTTTTGGATGAAGCTCTTCCCGCACTGGTCACAACAGTATGGCCTCTCTCCAGTATGGATACGCTGGTGTTTGATCAGATTGTGCCTCTGTCCAAAAACTTTTCCACACACCAGACAGTAAAATGGTGCATTCACTTCTACAGGAGCAGCGCTCTGTAGACCTTCATCACCCCAAGGAACCTCTTCTTTACAGTTCACATCAAGCTCTACTTTCACCTCCATGTGATCAGAACTGTTTGATGACATCCCATATCCAAATCCGTTCAGGAATGACGGGTCTTCATCCATCTCCACCATGTGAGAATCTGCAGAGGAGATGAGAGAGAAAGAGCTGAAATCACAATACTGAGGTCTTGTACTTCAGCAGTATTACTAGTGTGAGCAACACACCACATAAGTGTGCCCACAGCACAACCAGAAGAGTGATGAGAGTGATGAAGAGTGATGACGGTGATAGGAGGAGCGTGATAGTAGAGTGATGAAGAGTGATGGAGAGTGATGACGGTGACAGGAGGAGCGTGATAGTAGAGTGATGGAGAGTGATGACGGTGATAGGAGGAGCGTGATAGTAGAGTGATGGAGAGTGATGGAGAGTGATGAAGAGTGATGGAGAGTGATGGAGAGTGATGAAGAGTGATGAAGAGTGATGGAGAGTGATGGAGAGTGATGACGGTGATAGGAGGAGCGTGATAGGAGAGTGATGGAGAGTGATGGAGAGTGATGAAGAGTGATGAAGAGTGATGGAGAGTGATGAAGAGTGATGAAGAGTGATGAAGAGTGATGAAGAGTGATGGAGAGTGATGAAGAGTGATGGAGAGTGATGGAGAGTGATGAAGAGTGATGAAGAGTGATGAAGAGTGATGGAGAGTGATGGAGAGTGATGGAGAGTGATGAAGAGTGATGGAGAGTGATGGAGAGTGATGAGAGTGATGAAGAGTGATGACGGTGATAGGAGGAGCGTGATAGTAGAGTGATGGAGAGTGATGACCGTGATAGGAGGAAGACCTGGCTGTTCATAACCATTATAGCAGGAGCCTAGCTGCCCAGACATGGAGGTTTGTAGTCCAAATAGTGGCATTTTTCCCAGATATGGATGTTTTTAACCTAGATAGTGGCATTTTAGTTAGGTTCCCGGAATACAGAGATATACCTTGCCGTTGGTCTTCGGGCTTACATGCATTGGCCAATACATAAACTAAAAATCTCTCTTTTGCAGTAATGCAGTGCCATATTTTTCCTAGTACATTTTTGGCTTTTTTCAGTGTGCAACTGTTTGCATTTATAGGTGATAAGAGGAGTGTGATAGTAGAGTGATGAAAAGTGATGAGAGTGATGAAGAGTGATGACGGTGATAGGAGGAGTGTGATAGTAGAGTGATGAAAAGTGATGAAGAGTGATGACGGTGATAGGAGGAGTGCGATAGTAGAGTGATGAAAAGTGATGAAGAGTGATGACGGTGATAGGAGGAGTGCGATAGTAGAGTGATGAAAAGTGATGAAGAGTGATGACGGTGATAGGAGTGTGATAGTAAAGGGATAAAGAGTGATGAAGAGTGATGACGGTGATAGGAGCCGCGTGATAATGGAGTGATGAAAGGAAAGTGATAAAAGGGAGCAAAAGAAAGAAGAAGATAGGAGGAGAATGATAGGAGGAGAGTGATGGGAGGAGAGTGATAGAGTGATGAAGACTGATGACGATGATAGGAGGAGTGTGATAGTAGAGTTATGAAGACTGATGACGATGATAGGAGGAGTGTGATAGTAGAGTGATGAATGATGACGGTGATAGGAGGAGTGTGATAGTAGAGTGATGAAAGTGATGAGTGATGAAGAGTGATGACTGTGATAGGAGGAGTGTGATAGTAGAGTGATGAAGAGTGATGACTGTGATAGGAGGAGTGTGATAGTAGAGTGATGAAGAATGATGACGGTGATAGGAGGAGCATAATAGTAGAGTGATGAAGAGTAATGACGGTGATAGGAGGAGGGTGATAGTAGAGTGACAAAGAGTGATGACTGTGATAGGAGGAGGGTGATAGTAGAGTGATGAAAAGTGATGAGAGTGATGAAGAGTGATGACGGTGATATAGGAGTGATGAAAGGAGAGTGATAGGAAGAGCGTGATAGTAGAGTGATGACAGTGATAGGAGCAGCGTGATAGAGTGATGGAAGGAAAGTGATAAACGGAACAAAAGAAAGAAGAGGATATGAGGAAACTGATGACGTGATGACGGTGACAGGAGGAGTGTGATAGTAGAGTGATGACAGTGATGACAATGATAGGAAGAGCATGATAGTGGAGTGATGAAGAATGATGACGGTGATAGTAGGAGCGTGATAGTAGAGTGATGAAGAATGATGACGGTGATAGGAGGAGCGAGATAGTAGAGTGATGACGGTGATGGGAGGAGTGTGATAGTGGAGTGATGACGGTAATGGGAGGAGTGTGATAGTGGAGTGATGACAGTGATGGGAGGAGTGTGGTAGTAGAGTGATGGAAGGAAAGTGATAAAATGGAGCAAAAGAAAGAAGAGAATATGAGGAAACTAATAGACATAGGAGAAGGGCGATAGGAGTAGAGTGATGGGAGGAGAGTGATAGGAAGAGGGTGATGGAAGGAGAATGAGGGGAGGAAAGTGATGGGAGGAGGGTGATAGGAAGAGAATGAGAGAGAGTGAGTGATGGAGAGTGAGTCATAGGAAGAGACATAAGAGGAGAGTGATAGGTGGAGAGTGACGAGAGGGGAGTGACGGAAGGAGAGTGACGGAAGGAGAGTGAAAGAGAGTTAGTGATGGGAGGAGAGTGATGGGAGAAGAGTGATGTAAAGAGAGTGATGGGAGAAGAGTGATGTAAAGAGGTATGGAAGGAGAGTGATGGAAGGAGAGTGATGGGAGAAGAGTGATGGAAGGGGAGTGATGAAAGGAAAGTGATGGAAGGAAAGCGATGGAAGGAGAGTGACAGGAGGAGAGTGAAAGAGAGTGAGTGATGGGAGGAGAGTTATAGGTGAAGAGTGATAGGATGAGAGTCATGGGAGGAGAGTGATGGAAGGAGAGTGATGGGAGGTGAATGATAGCAGGACAATGGTAGAAGGAGAGTGATGGAAGGAGAGCGATAGCAGGACAGTGGTAGGAGGAGATTGATGGGAGGAGAATGATAGGTGGGCAGTGATAGGTGGAGAGTGATAGGTGAAGAATGATAGGATGAGAGCCATGGGAGGAGAGTGATAGGTGGAGAGTGTTAGGAGATGAGTGATAAGAGGCAAGTGGTAGGAGGAGGGTGAGCGATAGGTGGAGAGCGATAGGTGGAGAGCGATAGGAGGAAGGTGATAGGAGGAGGGTGATAGGAGAGTGATGGGAGGAGAATGATGGAAGGAGAGTGAGGGGAGGAAAGTGATGGCAGGAGAGTGATAGGAGGAGAATGAGAGAGAGTGAGTGGAGAGTGAGTGATAGGAAGAGACATATGAGGAGAGTGATAGGTGGAGATTGACGGAAGGAGAGTGAGAGAGAGAGTTATGGGAGGAGAGTGATGGAAAGAGAGTAATGAGAGGAGAGTGATGGAGAGAGTGACAGAAAGAGAGTGACAGAAGGAGAGTGACAGAAGGAGAGTGACGGGAGGAGAGTGACGGGAGGAGAGTGACGGGAGGAGAGTGAAAGAGTGAGTAATGGAAGGAGAGTGATGGGAGGAGAGTGATAGCAGGAAAGTGATGGAAGGACAGTGATGGGAGAAGAGTGATGGAAGGAGAGCGATAGCAGGACAGAGGAAGGAGGAGAGTGATGGGAGGAGAGTGATAGCAGGATAGTGGTAGGAGTAGAGTGATGGAAGGAGAGTGATGGGAGGAGAGTGATAGCAGTACAGTGGTAGGAGGAGGGTGATAGGAGGAGAATTATAGAGGGGGAGTGATGGGAAGAGAATGACAGAAGGGGAGTCACAGGAGGACAGTGATAGGTGAAGAGAGTTACGTAAGGAGAGTGACAGAAGAGTGACAGGAGGACAGCGACGGGAGGAGAGTGATGGGAGGAGAGTGAAAGAGAGTGAGTGATGGGAGGAGAGTTATAGCTGAAGAGTGATAGGATGAGAGTCATGGGAGGAGAGTGATGGGAGGTGAATGATAGCAGGACAATGGTAGAAGGAGAGTGATGGAATGATAGTGATGGGAGAAGAGTGATGGAAGGAAAGGGATACACGGAGCAAAAGAAAGAAGAGGATATCAGGAAACTGATAGGAGACATAGGAGGAGAAGGAGAGTGATAGGGAGGAGAATGATAGTAGACTGATGACAATGATAGGAAGAGCATGATAGTGGAGTGATGAAGAATGATGATGGTGATAGTAGAAGCATGATAGTAGAGTGAGGAAGAATGATGACGGTGATAGGAGGAGCGAGATAGTAGAGTGATGACGGTGATGGGAGGAGTGTGATAGTGAAGTGATGACGGTGATGGGAGGAGTGTGATAGTGGAGTGATGACGGTGATGGGAGGAGTGTGATAGAGTGATGGAAGGAAAGTGATAAAAGGTAGCAAAGAAGAAAGAAGAGAATATGAGGAAACTGATAGACATAGGAGAATAGCGATAGGAGTAGAGTGATGGGAGACGAGTGATAGGAAGGAGAATGAGGTGAGGAAAGTGTTGGGAGGAGGGTGATAGGAAGAGAATGAGAGAGAGTGAGTGATGGAGAGTGAGTCATAGGAAGAGACATAAGAGGAGAGTGATAGGTGGAGAGTGACGGAAGGAGAGTGAAAGAGAGTGAGTGACTGGAGGAGAGTGATGTAAAGAGGTATGGAAGGAGAGTGATGGGAGGAGAATGATGTATAGAGGTATGGAAGGAGAGTGATGGAAAGAGAGTGATGGGAGGAGAGTGACGTAAAGAGGTATGGAAAGAGAGTGATGAGAGGAGAGTGATGGGAGAAGAGTGATGGAAAGAGGTATGGAAGGGGAGTGATGGAAGGGGGTGATGGGAGGAGAGTGATGGAAAGCGGTATGGAAGAAGAGTGATGGGAGGAGAGTGATGAAAGGAAAGTGATGGAAGGAGAGTGATGGAAGGAGAGTGATGGAAGGAGAGTGATGGAAGGAGAATGATAGGTGGGCAGTGATAGGTGGAGAGTGTTAGGAGATGAGTGTTAGGAGATGAGTGTTAGGAGATGAGTGTTAGGAGATGAGTGTTAGGAGATGAGTGTTAGGAGATGAGTGTTAGGAGATGAGTGTTAGGAGATGAGTGATAGGTGGAGAGCGATATTAGGAAGGTGATAGAGAGAGGGTGATGGGAGGAGAATGATGGAAGGAGAGTGAGGGGAGGAAAGTGATGGGAGGAGAGTGATAGGAGGAGAATGAGAGAGAGTGAGTGGAGAGTGAGTGATAGGAAGAGACATATATCAGGAGAGTGATAGGTGGAGATTGACGGAAGGAGAGTGAAAGAGAGAGAGAGAGTTATGAGAGGAGAGTGATGGAAAGAGAGTGACGGAAAGAGAGTGACGGAAAGAGAGTGACGGAAGGGGAGTGACGGAAGGGGAGTGACGGAAGGGGAGTGACGGAAGGGGAGTGACGGAAGGGGAGTGACGGAAGGAGAGTGACGGAAGGAGAGTGACGGAAGGAGAGTGACGGAAGGGGAGTGGCGGAAGGAGAGTGGCGGAAGGAGAGTGACGGAAGGAGAGTGACGGAAGGGGAGTGACGGAAGGGGAGTGACGGAAGGAGAGTGACGGAAGGAGAGTGACGGAAGGAGAGTGGCAGAAGGAGAGTGAGTAATGGAAGGAGAGTGATAGCAGGACAGTGGTAGGAGGAAAGTGATGGAAGGACAGTGATGGGAGAAAAGTGATGGAAGGAGAGCGATAGCAGGACAAAGGAAGAAGGAGAGTGATGGAAAGAAAGTGATGAGAGGAGAATGATAGCAGGACAGTGGTAGGAGGAGAGTGATGGGAGGAGAGTGATGGGAGGAGAGTGATGGGAAGAGAGTGATGGGAAGAGAGTGATGGGAGGAAAATGATAGCAGTACAGTGGTAGGAGGAGGGTGATAGGAGGAGAATTATAGAGGGGGAGTGATGGGAAGAGAGTGACAGAAGGGGAGTCACAGGAGGACAGTGATAGGTGAAGAGAGTGACAGAAGGAGAGTGACAGAAGGAGAGTGACAGAAGGAGAGTGACAGAAGGAGAGTGACAGAAGGAGAATGAAAGAAGGAGAATGACAGAAGGAGAGTGACAGTAAGGAGAGTGACAGTAAGGAGAGCGACGGGAGGAGAGTGACGGGAGGAGAGTGACAGTAAGGAGAGCGATGGGAGGAGAGTGACAGGAGGAGAGTGACAGAAGAAGAGTAACAGAAGAAGAGTGACAGAAGAAGAGTGACAGTAAGGAGAGCGATGGGAGGAGAGTGATGGGAGGAGAGTGACAGGAGGAGAGTGAAAGAGAGTGAGTGATGGGAGGAGAGTTATAGGTGAAGAGTGATAGGATGAGAGTCATGGGAGGAGAGTGATGGAAGGAGAGTGATGGGAGGTGAATGATAGCAGGACAATGGTAGAAGGAGAGTGATAGAAGGATAGTGATGGGAGAAGAGTGATGGAAGGAGAGCGATAGCAGGACAGTGGTAGGAGGAGATTGATGGAAGGAGAGTGATGGGAGGAGAATAATAGCAGGACAGTGGTAGGAAGAGAGGTATGGAAGGAGAGTGATGGGAAGAGAGTGATGTGTTATGATCTGGAACCATGGAAGACCCCCACAAATCACTGGCAAAAAGGTGACAAGAGCATTGGCAACTAATCTGGCCGCCATCCCCTTACTAACCATCACAACTAGAAGTAGCCGAGGGGTGAACTAACATCCTGTGCACCGCGAACCCAGCCGGAGAACTAACTATCCTAAAGGTAGGAAAGATGAATAACTCTCTGCCTCAGAAAATAGACAAGAATAGTAAGCCCCCCACATTCAAAGACTGCGGTGATATAGGAAAAACACAATACACAGGTAGATGACAGGATTAGCAAAAGGTGAGGCCCCCGCTAACTAAAATAGGAAAGGACAGGAAAGGGACTGATGGTGGCCAGAGAAAAACCCTGCAAAATACCAACTTCCTGATAGTACAAAAAGGCACTCAGATCGCTCGATCTGAACTCCGTCCTATACCAGGTGCCCTTGTCATACCAATGAACAGAAAACAAGAATTATAACAAATTCAACAAGCCACAAACACATGGACCCAAAGGAGCTATACTCCACACAGAACTGCAGGGAGTTCCCCAACAATCCACTGAGGGGGAAAATCCCTGCAAGCAAATAACCTGAAACCAACCACAACAAATGACAAACCCAGATAAGCAAAAGAACCAGACAATAAATAAAGAGCAAGCACTTATCTGGGGAAGATGTGGTGTAGAGCAGGATTAAGCAGGCTGGAGATACAAAGAACAACTGACATCCGGCAACAGCCCGCAATCAGACCAGGACTTAAATGAGCAGAGAGTTAGCAAAGGAAACACCCACTGCATAACACACCTGGTCCAAGTCCAAACCATTCCTGGCCACCAGAGGGAGCCTCACAGTAGGCAAAACATAACTAACATTCACAACAGTGATGGGAGGAGAGTGATGGGAGGAGAGTGATGGGAGGAGAGTGAGTAATGGAAGGAGCGTGATGGGAGGAGAGTGATGGGAGGAGAGTGAGTAATGGAAGGAGCGTGATGGGAGGAGAGTGATAGGAGAAGAATTATAGAGGGGGAGTCAGAGGAGGAGAGTGACATATGATTTAATATGATTCCAAGGACTGCCATTATAGTCTCCTGCTTTGGGGCCCTTATTTCTCTATACACCTTGTAAGCTTTTATACTGGCACTAGAAGGTGGCCGGATTGTAAGGTATGGGGTAGTGTAGAATGTGTATGGAGGTAGCAGAGTGAATAATAAGGTAATGAATGGGCTGGAGGGGTTCGGTGTAATTTAGTTTTCTTATAATTGTTTATTGGTTTTAAAATGACAAACAACAGAAGGAGCATTGCTAATAGATGAGTCTAATGTTTAATGATGTCCATCGCTTGTAATGAAAGAAGGCCATGAAAATATGCTGTGATGTGGCCCAATTCTGGTACGTGCCCCCATCGTGGTGCAGCCCCCATCGTGGTGCAGCCACCATCCTGCGGGGTAAGAGCGCTTTCACACTTGCGTTCAGCGCAATCCGCCGCTATGGAGAATAGCGCAGTTTATTAACGCACTACGCTATTCTCTATAGACTTGTACTGACGACGTACTGTAACGCAAGTGTCTGCGTTGCATCTGCTCGACGACGCTGAGTCGTTATTTTGACGCAGCGTCAGGCGGTGGGAACGCTGCATGTAGCGTTTTTTGTGTAGTTATTAAAGTAACGCACATTGACAGATTCCGTTGGAATCCACCAAGGTGTCTAATGATTGTCAATGGTGGCGGATTCTGACGCTATGCGATAAGCGGCGGAATCCGCTGACAAATTCCGGCACGTTCTACTGAGCATGCTCAGCATGTCCAACAGAATGATCTGAATCGTTTAAAATCACTCCTGGTCTCTCTGCCCCCTCTCTCATACTCACTGATCACGGGCGCGGCGCTGCACGGCTGTCACACTGCTCTGGTAGCTTTTCCTCTTTTGAAAATGCCGGCCGCTCATTATTCAATCTCGTATTCCCTGCTTCCCCCGCCCACCGGCGCCTATGATTGGTTACAGTCAGACCTGCCCTCACGCTGAGTGACAGCTGTCTCACTGCAACCAATCACAGCCGCCGGCGGGCGGGTCTATATCGTGCAGTAAAATAAATATTTTTAAAAAAAACGGCCTGCAGTCCCCCCCAATTTTGATACCAGCCAAGATAAAGCCACACGGCTGGAGGCTGGTATTCTCAGGAAGGGGAGCCCCACGTTATGGGGAGCCCGCCAGCCTAACAATATCAGCCAGCAGCCACCCAGAATTGCCGTATCCATTAGATGCGACAGTCCCGGGACTCTACCCGGCTCATCCCGAATTGCCCTGGTGCGGTGGCAATCGAAGTAATAAGGAGTTAATGGCAGCAGCCCATAGTCCAAGGTTAATCATGGCAGGCGTCTCCCCAAGATACCTTCCATGATTAACTTGTAAGTTAAAGAAAATAAACACATACACCCGAAAAAATCCTTTATTTGGAATAAAAGACAAAAAACCCCCCTCTTTCACCACTTTATTAAACCAACAAATACCTCTCCAGGTCCGCCGTAATCCACAGAGGTCCCACGATGCTTTCAGCTCTGCTACATGAAGGTGACAGCGAGCGGCAGTAGAACATGACCGATCTCTATCAGCTCCACGCAGCAACTGCAGTGAGTCACGCGATCAGCTGTGCCCTCATTCAGGTGACCCGCGGACACAGCTCTCGGGTGGAGGACTTCAGGTGTGGCCGCGAGTAACCTGAGTGACGGCACAGCTGATCGCGCGGCTCACTGTGGTCACTCAGGGGATTTGCGGTTACCTCTCTCTCCTCCCGACCGCAAATCTCCTTTTCCCGGCGAAACGTTAAAAAAAAAAACAACAAAAACGCAAAACGTTCTTTTACAGGAATCCGTTACATTATTAGCTATTATAGCATATTGTGCTATTTGCAACGCATCCGTCACATGCGTCACACTACGCACTGTGACGGATGCCTCACAACGCAAGTGTGAAAGCAGCCTAATGTGTGCAGGGGGGGAGGGGAAACGAGCGGGGCCATGGCGCTGAGGACGTCAGTGCCGGGGACTGCATGGCTGGGGACAGGTGACTATCCAGGTGTGTGTGTGTTTTCAATGTATACATGTGGAGTGCGGGGGGGCGGAGCCGAGCGGGGAAGTGTCGGGCGTCGTCCTGTCGGCCCATAGTTCGTGCTGTTCAGTTAGGCTCCTTGCTCACGTAGCCAGGGTAAATATCGAGTAACTAAGCAAAGCGCTTTGCTTAGTAACCCGATGTGTACTCTGTTTACGTGTGCAGGGAGCCTTAGCTGAGCCGTTGGTCGCAGGCTCTTTAGCGCACACGCTGTGGCGACAGTTGTCACTGTAATGACATCTATTTGGAGCAAGACAGACAAACAGAATAAGGCAATTATACATATAGAGAGATTTTTCTGCATTTGCTCATCTTGGTTATGTTTCATAACCTGGGGTGAGAAGTTTCCCGATGACTTCCTTTGCTTAGGACGTGATGGACACACCCCAATAAAATGAACATAGAAGAAACGCACTCCACTTGTGAAACGCCAGGGATCCAGACTGAAGCTGCCAGACCTGCTACTATGGTTGTAAAACCCTGGATTGCAGGTGTGCCTGACCCAGGGATGTGCTCTGCACCCGTTCTGCCAGGGCTTGTAAAGGACCCATTCCAGAAAAAAAAGGGGCCGGTTATAAAGTCACTCATTAACGGGTTTCCGCCAGATATAAGGGAACTCTTGGAGAGTGCCGCTACACACAGGGTACACATTAGAACGGTAAGCCGTAGTGCTAGGGAGAAGAAAGAGGGGTCACCTCCTGCTCACACCTGAGGCTGATCCCTACACTTCCTAACATCTCTATATGGGTCCTTCACCCCATCGCTGATCACATGCCTAGGCCCTCACTTGCCCTGAACTCACCCTGGCTAGTGAGAAGGCCGGCGAGAGCACTAGTCTCACCATTGCACAAGGGAAGGGAGATAGACAGGGGGAAATAGACACAATAGGAAAACACTCCAAGCTCCTCCAAAGCAGCTAACCACTACAGCTGCAACTGTCACAACTCCTCAGCTTCTCCAGAGACAAGCGCCTTCCAAAGTGGTCAGCATAAGAATGAAGATTCTATAACCGGCATCAGATGGTAAGACACATGACTTTTTATAGTGGAGTAGTCTCAAAAGAACTGCAGCTGGGATTAAGGCTACAAAGGATAGCCAGATAGGAGAGAGTCCTTAACCCCTACAACACTAAAAGTAAGTATATTTCACTCAAATACAAGTAGTGGATCTACCAGCAAAAAGGCACTGTGACCTTCTGATCTCAGACTCGCCAGAGGTCTCCCCAGAGTGGGACACACTCATGAGTGGACAACAGGCCATGGAGAGGAGTGAGAAGAATTATAGGTGGGAGGTGATACATGGAGAGTGATGGGAGGAGAGTGATAGGTGGCGTGTGATAAGAGGATAATGACAAGAACAGACTGATAAGTGGAGAGTTACAGGAGACTAATGAAGAAGAGTGATAGTTGTAGAGTGACCGGTGGAGAATGATGGAAAAAGAGTGATAGCAGAGAAGTGATGGGAAGAGAATGAGGAAAGGAAAGTGATAGCAGGACTGTGATAAAAGGAGAGTGATGGGAAGAGAGTGATAGGAAAAGAGTGAGAGGGATAGGAGGAGAGAGAGGAGGAGAGTGAGAGGAGGATAGTGAGAGGAGGAGAGTGAGAGGAGGAGAGTGAGAGGAGGAGAGGGATAGGAGGAGAGAGAGGAGGAAAGTGAGAGCAGGATAGTGAGAGGAGGATAGTGAGAGGAGGAGAGTGAGAGGAGGAGAGGGATAGGAGGAGAGAGAGGAGGAAAGTGAGAGCAGGATAGTGACAGGAGGATAGTGAGAGGAGGATAGTGAGAGGAGGATAGTGAGAGGAGGAGAGTGAGAGGAGGAGATGGATAGGAGGAGAGGGATAGGAGGAGAGGGATAGGAAGAGAGGGATAGGAAGAGAGGGATAGGAAGAGAGGGATAGGAAGAGAGGGATAGGAAGAGAGGGATAGGAGGAGGGTGATGGGAGGAGGGTGATGGGAGGAGGGTGAGAGGAGGAGAATGAGAGGAGGAGAGTGAGAGGAGGAGAGTGAGAGGAGGAGAATGAGAGGAGGAGAGGGATAGGAGGAGAGAGAGGAGGAAAGTGAGAGCAGGATAGTGAGAGGAGGATAGTGAGAGGAGGATAGTGAGAGGAGGAGAGGGATAGGAGGAGAGAGAGGAGGAAAGTGAGAGCAGGATAGTGACAGGAGGATAGTGAGAGGAGGATAGTGAGAGGAGGATAGTGAGAGGAGGATAGTGAGAGGAGGAGAGTGAGAGGAGGAGATGGATAGGAGGAGAGGGATAGGAGGAGAGGGATAGGAAGAGAGGGATAGGAAGAGAGGGATAGGAAGAGAGGGATAGGAAGAGAGGGATAGGAAGAGAGGGATAGGAGGAGGGTGATGGGAGGAGGGTGATGGGAGGAGGGTGAGAGGAGGAGAATGAGAGGAGGAGAGTGAGAGGAGGAGAGTGATAGGAGGCGAGGGATAGGAGGCGAGGGATAGGAGGCGAGGGATAGGAGGAGAGGGATAGGGGGAGAGGGATAGGGGCAGAGGGATAGGGGGAGAGGGATAGGGGGAAAGTGATAGCAGAGAAGTGATGGGAAGAGAATGAGGAAAGGAAAGTGATAGCAGGACTGTGATAAAAGGAGAGTGATAGGAAGAGAGGTATAGGAGGAGAGTGAGAGGAGGAGAGCAATAGGGGGAGAGCGATAGGGGCAGAGTGATAGCGGGAGAGCGAGAAGGGGAGAGCGAGAGGGGGAGAGCGATAGGGGGAGAGCGATAGGGGGAGAGCGATAGGGGGAAAGTGATAGGAAGAGAGTGATAGGAGGAGAGTGAGAGGAGGAGAGTGAGAGGAGGAGAGGTATAGGAAGAGAGTGATAGGAGGAGAGCGATAGGAAGAAAGTGATAGCAGGACTGTGATAAAAGGAGAGTGATGGGAAGAGAGTGATGGGAGGAGAGTGATGGGAGGAGAGTGATGGGAGGAGAGCGATGGGAGGAGAGCGATGGGAGGAGAGCGATGGGAGGAGAGCGATGGGAGGAGAGCGATGGGAGGAGAGCGATAGGAAGAGAGTGATAGCAGGACCGTGATAAAAGGAGAGTGATGGGAAAAGTGGTATAGGAAGAGAGGTATAGGAAGAGAGTGATAGGAGGAGAGTGATAGCAGAGAAGTGATGGGAAAAGAATGAGGAAAGGAAAGTGATAGCAGGACTGTGATAAAAGGAGAGTGATGGGAAGAGAGGTATAGGAGGAGAGTGATAGGGCAAGAGTGATAGGAAGAGAGGTATAGGAGGAGAGTGAGAGGAGGAGAGCAATAGGGGGAGAGCGATAGGGGGAGAGCGATAGGGGGAGAGCGAGAGGGGGAGAGCGAGAGGGGGAGAGCGAGAGGAGGAGAGCGATAGGGGGAGAGCGATAGGGGGAAAGTGATAGCAGAGAAGTGATGGGAAGAGAATGAGGAAAGGAAAGTGATAGCAGGACTGTGATAAAAGGAGAGTGATGGGAAGAGAGGTATAGGAGGAGAGTGAGAGGAGGAGAGCAATAGGGGGAGAGCGATAGGGAGAGAGCGATAGGGGGAGAGCGAGAGGAGGAGAGCGAGAGGGGGAGAGCGATAGGGGGAGAGCGATAGGGGGAGAGCGATAGGGGGAGAGCGATAGGGGGAGAGCGATAGGGGGAGAGTGATAGGAGGAGAGTGATAGGAAGAGAGTGATAGGAGGAGAGTGATAGGAGGAGAGTGATAGGAGGAGAGTGAGAGGAGGAGAGGTATAGGAAGAGAGTGATAGGAGGAGAGCGATAGGAAGAAAGTGATAGCAGGACTGTGATAAAAGGAGACTGATGGGAAGAGAGTGATGGGAGGAGAGTGATGGGAGGAGAGTGATGGGAAGAGAGTGATGGGAAGAGAGTGATGGGAGGAGAGTGATGGGAAGAGAGTGATGGGAAGAGAGTGATGGGAGGAGAGTCATGGGAGGAGAGCGATGGGAGGAGAGCGATGGGAGGAGAGCGATGGGAGGAGAGTCATGGGAGGAGAGTCATGGGAGGAGAGTCATGGGAGGAGAGCGATGGGAGGAGAGCGATGGGAGGAGAGCGATGGGAGGAGAGCGAGGGGAGGAGAGCGATAGGAAGAGAGCGATAGGAAGAGAGTGATAGCAGGACCGTGATAAAAGGAGAGTGATGGGAAAAGTGGTATAGGAAGAGAGGTATAGGAAGAGAGTGATAGGAGGAGAGTGATAGCAGAGAAGTGATGGGAAGAGAATGAGGAAAGGAAAGTGATAGCAGAACTGTGATAAAAGGAGAGTGATGGTGTCACAAACCACCGGGGGGGTCACTCAGAAATCCCCCGCGCTGGCTACCAGTACGTCACAATCGGGGGGTAACAAGTGGGGTCACCCCTCCTTTATACCTCCCGACCGACAGACAGAGCACGTGACGCACTCTCTAGCGCCCCTCTTATAGTCAGGCCAATTATGGAATTGCCCGACAATAAGCAAGGAGGCCGCTATACTACTTATGCCGATTATTGAAGGGTCCCCGGTGAGAGTAGGGTATATATTCCCCCGACCTCCGCGGGCGGAATATATAATATCTTCCCGAATCTCACTGGCCTCCCCACAATAATCCTTGGCACAACTCGCTGCCACCAACCGCTTCACGGTAACTATTAGCCGAACACACAGACGTGGGATTCAAGATCGAGATAACAGAACAGCCCAAGATTAATTATATAATTTAATCAGCCTAAAGCACACTAGAAACTACAATATATACAATAGGGAATCTACAGAATATACATATGTCAGAGTACAGTTACAATCAAAGCATGGGTTACAAACAGGCATACACAGTTCCAGCAGTTACCTTGTTGCGTCTGGCCACAGGGGGGCGCTGTACCCAGGTTTCTAGGATCCTTCCCACAGATGTTTCCTACACGTGCCCCCAGCGAAAAGAACCCTGGAAAATGGCCGAAGTAGGGTTATCAACCTGGCCAAATCCAGGTCCCCTCCTACCTTCGTGACCTCACAGGGAGCACTGCTCCACCCCTGGCTTGAGTTATGGACAATATCCCAACATGGAATATGGGCCATAACTTTGCCTGGGAGCGTCGTAGGCGGACGCCAACGCTCTCATTGTGACAGCTATGAATTTAGCTACAGAACGAGGGGACTCATGACCTGTCTGCCAGTTCCCCATTGGCTGATATCACGCCTGGGGCATTTCCCAATGTCCTGCTCCCATAAAAAGGGTGTGCCGGCATCGTCCGCATGCGGAGACACCATTTTTATGGTTGCCATATTTATCGGAAATATGGCTTGCGAGATATGAACCATTTTTTACTGGAGTCGTTCTGTCTGGCTATTTCCATAGCCTTGCTAATGAGATACAACTCTTGTTACAGGGTGACGGCAGGGAGTCATCCTGTGTCCATTGTTCCCACACCACCTCATCTCCATATCACAGGACATGGCCATGGAGGTGTAAGTGGAACACTGAGAACAAGAAGGGAGGGGGGCACTGCCAGGGAGTGATGAGGGATTATGACTGGAGTCATAATTCATCTTCATATCCCGGGATTTGCCTCACACCTCCCCCCTTTTGAGGGCGCTAGGGGGCAGCACACTCCGGTGTTCCCCCGTGCGCCCGTCCGCGACCTCTCCTTGTCGGGACAGCCCGTCTGCGTTACCGTGGTCACGGCCCCTTTTGTGGCGAATGGTGAAGTTGTATTGCTGGAGCGCAAGGCTCCATCGCAACAATCGCCCATTCGTCCCAGAGACGGTGTGCAACCAGCTGAGGGGATTGTGGTCCGTCTCCACGATGAAGTGGCGCCCGTATAGATAGGGTTGCAGACGCTGCAGGGCCCACACTATGGCCAGGCACTCCTTCTCCATCGTGGAATAGGCAACTTCCCTTGGTAACAGCTTCCTGCTCAGGTACAAGACTGGGTGCTCTTGGCTCGCAGAGTCCACCTGGCTGAGCACCGCACCGAGGCCGAAGTCACTGGCGTCGGTCTGTACTACAAACGGCCGCGTGAAGTCGGCTGCCTGTAGCACGGGCGGGCTGGACAGGGCGTCCTTTAGGGCCCGGAAGGCTGTCTCGCAGTCCATTGTCCAATCGACTGCAGAGGGCAGCTTCTTCTTGGTGAGGTCCGTCAAGGGCTTTGCCAGGCTACTATAGCATGGAACAAACCTCCTATAGTACCCAGCGGTCCCCAAGAAGGACATCACCTGCTTCTTGGTCCTGGGGGTGGGCCAGGATGCGATGGCTTCCACTTTCTCAGGCTCGGGCTTCAGTGTTCTCCCACCTACCCGGTGACCGAGGTACTGGACCTCGCTCATGGCCAGCTGACACTTTCCCGGCTTGATGGTCAAACCTGCCCGGTGGATCCGCCTGAGCACCTGTGCTAGATGCTCTAGGTGGTCCTCCCAGGTGGGACTGAAGACGGCAATGTCATCCAGGTACGCGGCCGCGTACCCTTCAAGTCCCTTGAGCAGGGTGTTGACCATCCGCTGGAAAGTGGCAGGGGCATTCCTCATCCCGAATGGCATCACCGTGGACTCGTATAGTCCAAATGGGGTAATAAAGGCAGAGCGTTCCCTGGCCTTGCGAGTCAGGGGGACCTGCCAATATCCCCGGCTCAGATCCATGATGGTCAGGTACTGAGCCCCGGCCAACTGATCGAGCAGGTCATCGATGCGTGGCATTGGGTACGCATCGGCGACCGTGACCGCATTGAGCCCCCTGTAGTCCACGCAGAACCGAGTGGTTCGGTCCTTCTTAGGGACGAGGACTACAGGCGAGGCCCAAGCGCTGTTGGATGCCTGGATCACCCCCAGCTTCAGCATCTCGTCAATCTCCTGGCGCATGTGTTGCTGCACCTCCAGGGAGACCCGATATGCTGAACGCCGGATCGGGGGATGATCCCCAGTGTCCACGTGATGGACAGCCAAGTCAGTCCTTCCGGGCTGGTTGGTAAACAACCCCCGGAAGGGGTGTAGGGTGGCCCACAGCCGGGACCGTTGGTCCTCCAAGAGCTGGTGGCCAACCTCCACATCCTCAATGGATCCGCCTGCCCTAACCTGGGCTAGCATATCCAAGAGGGTTTCCGCTTCTCCCTCCTCGGGCAGGTTGCACACGGGGAGCGCACATGCCTCCCGCTCATGATGTGCCTTCATCATGTTCACATGGAAGGGCTTCCGCCTTCCACGGGCAGGGTCCAGGGTGACCAGGTACGTTACAGGGTTGAGCTGCTGGTACACGAGGTATGGGCCTTCCCAGGCTGCCTGAAGCTTGTCCTGTGGTACGGGGACCAGTACCCACACATTTTGACCCACTTGGTAGGTCCTCTCACAAGCGTTCTGGTCGTACCAACGCTTCTGATCGGCCTGGGCTTGAGCCATATTGTCGTGTACCAGTTGCGTCAAGGCCTGCATTTTGTCCCGGAAGCGCATGACATACTCGATAACCGACACTCCAGGGGTGGCCAAATCCCCTTCCCAAGCCTCTTTCACCAGAGCCAGGGGGCCCCGCACACGTCGCCCGTACAGGAGCTCAAACGGTGAGAATCCTGTTGAGGCCTGTGGAACCTCCCGGTAAGCAAATAACAGGTGTGGGAGATACCGCTCCCAGTCACGCCCATGGGAGTCGACCAACATCTTAAGCATCTGCTTTAAGGTGCCATTGAACCGCTCGCACAGGCCATTGGTCTGTGGATGGTACGGGCTGGCCACCAGATGTCGCACCTGGACTTGCTTACAGAGGGCCTCCATCAGCTGGGACATGAATTGGGTCCCCCGGTCAGTGAGCATTTCCTGGGGAAAACCCACTCGGGAGAAAATCTCCAGCAATGCGGTGGCCACCTTGTCAGCCCGAATGGACGACAAGGCCACTGCTTCTGGGTACCGGGTGGCATAGTCCACTACCGTCAGTAGGAAGCGTTTCCCGGAGCTGCTGGGGATGGCCAGCGGGCCGACCAGATCCACAGCCACCCTCCTGAAAGGCTCATCGATGATTGGCAGAGATACTAGTGGGGCTTTGGGGCGTGGCCCCGCCTTCCCCACTCTCTGACAGGTTTCACACGAACGGCAGTAGGCAGCCACATCGGCCCCCATTTTTGGCCAGTAGAAATGCTGGTTTAACCTGGCCTTGGTCTTAGCGATCCCTAGGTGTCCGGCCATCGGAATCTCATGTGCGATCCGCAACAACTCCGTCCGGAACGGATAGGGTACCACCAACTGTCGGTCCCTGGGCCACGCCTCCGGTGAACCCTGCTGGACCGTGGCCCGGTACAGCCGTCCTTGGTCCCAGACCACTCGCTCCGGGTCCGAGTCCGAGGGAGGCTGGGCCGCCTGCTCCTTAAGAGCTTTCAGGCTGTCGTCAGCTTCTAACGCTGCCTGAAACCCCTGACTAGATGTGGCCAGAATCGACGAGACTGTCACATCTTCGGTCAGTACCCCGGGACCTGTGTCCTGGCCTCCACCTGACTCGGCTGCCACTTGGTCAGAAGGGGAAGAGCTATCGGACCTCCGGGAGGCCCCTTGGCTTCCAGCACTCCCACTGCGGGTGACAGCGGCCACAGCCGCTGCGACCGTGGGTCGTGCCTGCTCCTCCTCCGTTCCTGACCAAGTCGCCGGTTCAGGCAGACCTACCTGGCTTCCTGACACCCCGGTTGTGGGGGAGCCATGCACCGAGATCTTACCTGGGAGCACTTCCGCTCCTGGACCGGCCCCAATCTCACCTGCATGTTCCCCTCCTACAGCAACAGAACCCCGCTGTGAAATCTCTGGGGACCCCACATTTGCTGTGGTAGCCCCCACCCCACACACTGGTCCTCCCCCTGCAGCACCCTGCTCTCTGCTTATCCCTGCAGAGGGCAACAGATCCCAGCTCACAGGCTGATTACTTGTAGAGGCATTGTCACACCTTTCTCTGACCCCCTCCCCTGTCACAGCTGCAGCTGAGTGTGTGTCTATGGTGTCTATGCAAGCAGAAATATCAGAGTTCACTCCCTCCTCCCTTACATCATTCATAGATAACACATTAACATTGTCCGGAGGCATGTCAGTACTGGCTGAAGGTTCAGCCCTTGGTTGGGGCCCAAACTGGGAGGTTATCTGCCCCAAATCTGTCCCAAGTAGCACGTTTGCAGGGATCCGATCAGTTACCCCCACCTCCCTCACCCCTCGCCCTGCGCCCCAGTCCACATAAATGTCAGCAACAGGCAGCGCCGGGTCAGTGCCTCCAATCCCGGAGACAGCGAGGGTTTTTCCAGGGATCAAGTCTTGGGGGGGACACCATCTCAGGCCGCACCAGAGTCACCTCCGAGGCGCTGTCTCGCAGTCCTATGGTCACAGACCGGCCGACGGTGACAGGTTGGAAGCTGTCCAGGGACCTACCACCACCCCCACCCACACAATACACCTTGGGCGGCCCTTGGGACGGGGACGGAGCCGGGGCCTTGGGACGCTGAGGGCACATGGCCTTGAAGTGTCCAGGTAGGTTGCACTGGTGGCACCGTCTTGGTTCCGCCACGGGCCTGGAGAGGGGAGTTGAGGGGGACACCCCCTGCAGTCTAGGGGCAGGTGGGGCAGTCGCCGAATTCATCTTACCCCCTCTCCAGGTGCTGCTGGTGGCCGCTCTCCTGGCCTCAGGGGCCCGGTTGTTGGTGTAGTCATCGGCAAGGGCAGCTGTAGCCGTGGACCCCTTTGGCTTCTGGTCTCGGATGAACTGGCGGAGATCCTCAGGGCAGTTCCACGAGAGTTGCTCCGTGATGAACAAGTCCAGGATCTCCGGTCCGGTGGAAAGCTGCAGGCCTTGGGTCCAGTGGTCGGCAGCTCGGGCAAGTGCCCGCCGGTGGTCAGCCCAGGAGTCCTTTGGTCCCTTCTGTAGGCTCCGGAACTTCTTGCGGTAGGACTCTGGAGTGAGGTTGTACTGTTGGATCAGGGCCCGCTTGATGGTGTCGTAGCCCTGATCTGCCTCAGCAGGCAAGTCCCCAAGGATATCCAGGGCCTTACCCCTTAAACGGGGGGTCAGGTATTTGGCCCACTGGTCCTTGTCCAGATGGTGCTGCAAGCAAGTCCGTTCAAAAGCAGTCAAGAAAGAGTCCAAGTCTCCATCCTTCTCCAGCACTGGGAAGTCCTCAACACGGACCTTTGGAAGTTTGGTGTCTCGAAGGTCACATGTGGCTGATGAGGGCCGGAGCTGAGCTAGCTGCAGCTGGTAGTCACGGTCTGCCTGTCGCTCTCGCTCTTCACGCGCTGCCTGCCGCTCTCGCTCCGCAGCCTCACGCTCTGCGTGCCGCTCCGCAGCCTCAGCGTCACGCGCTGCCTGCCGCTCTGCCCTGCGCTCTGCCAGGAGTTCCTTGTAGCCCTCCTGGTCTCCAGCCTGGAGAAGGGCCATAGCCATTTGAAGAAGGCTATCCGAGCCTCCCAGGCTCGGTGGAATGGCACGTGGTGATCTGCGGCACGCTGCAGAGCTAGGCGATTCACTGTCCCTTTCAGAGCGGAGGGCTGGCATCTGGCTCGTTGAGGAACCTTGGGTGAGCTGCTCCTCATCTTGTCCATAATTGCCAGGTTGTGCAATGTCCTCGGCAGAACGGTTTTCTGGCGTCGAGCTCCTGGAGGACTCGTGGGCAACCTCCTCATTGCTGTCCACAGCACCGTCCTCCCTCTCTTCGGCTCCTGCCTTAGCATTGGCCAGTTGCATAGCTCTGCTCCTGGTGCCATCAGCCATTCTTGCAGACTTTTGGTCACTGACACAGAACTGACACCTGATGCCTCCACACACCTTACAGTATCTGCACTCTGACACTCTAGTGTTGAGCTAGTCTGAAGACCCCAGCAGCCACAGCTGCTGCAGGCAGTCTTTAGTGTCTGGGAGTATGGGTCTCACACTCACACACACTATTATCTCGATCCCACCGCTATGCCACCAATATGTCACAAACCACCGGGGGGGTCACTCAGAAATCCCCCGCGCTGGCTACCAGTACGTCACAATCGGGGGGTAACAAGTGGGGTCACCCCTCCTTTATACCTCCCGACCGACAGACAGAGCACGTGACGCGCTCTCTAGCGCCCCTCTTATAGTCAGGCCAATTATGGAATTGCCCGACAATAAGCAAGGAGGCCGCTATACTACTTATGCCGATTATTGAAGGGTCCCCGGTGAGAGTAAGGTATATATTCCCCCGACCTCCGCGGGCGGAATATATAAAATCTCCCCGAATCTCACTGGCCTCCCCACAATAATCCTTGGCACAATTCGCTGCCACCAACCGCTTCACGGTAACTATTAGCCGAACACACAGACGTGGGATTCAAGATCGAGATAACAGAACAGCCCAAGATTAATTATATAATTTAATCAGCCTAAAGCACACTAGAAACTACAATATATACAATGGGGAATCTACAGAATATACATATGTCAGAGTACAGTTACAATCAAAGCATGGGTTACAAACAGGCATACACAGTTCCAGCAGTTACCTTGTTGCGTCTGGCCACAGGGGGGCGCTGTACCCAGGTTTCTAGGATCCTTCCCACAGATGTTTCCTACACGTGCCCCCAGCGAAAAGAACCCTGGAAAATGGCCGAAGTAGGGTTATCAACCTGGCCAAATCCAGGTCCCCTCCTACCTTCGTGACCTCACAGGGAGCACTGCTCCACCCCTGGCTTGAGTTATGGACAATATCCCAACATGGAATATGGCCATAACTTTGCCTGGGAGCGTCGTAGGCGGACGCCAACGCTCTCATTGTGACAGCTATGAATTTAGCTACAGAACGAGGGGACTCATGACCTGTCTGCCAGTTCCCCATTGGCTGATATCACGCCTGGGGCATTTCCCAATGTCCTGCTCCCATAAAAAGGGTGTGCCGGCATCGTCCGCATGCGGAGACACCATTTTTATGGTTGCCATATTTATCGGAAATATGGCTTGCGAGATATGAACCATTTTTTTACTGGAGTCGTTCTGTCTAGCTAGTTCCATAGCCTTGCTAATGAGATACAACTCTTGTTACAGGGTGACGGCAGGGAGTCATCCTGTGTCCATTGTTCCCACACCACCTCATTTCCATATCACAGGACATGGCCATGGAGGTGTAAGTGGAACACTGAGAACAAGAAGGGAGGGGGCACTGCCAGGGAGTGATGAGGGATTATGACTGGAGTCATAATTCATCTTCATATCCCGGGATTTGCCTCACAGATGGGAAGAGAGGTATAGGAGGAGAGTGAGAAGAGGAGAGCAATAGGAGGAGAGCGATAGGGGGAAAGTGATAGCAGAGAAGTGATGGGAAGAGAATGAGGAAAGGAAAGTGATAGCAGGACTGTGATAAAAGGAGAGTGATAGGAAGAGAGGTATAGGAGGAGAGTGATAGGGCAAGAGTGATAGGAAGAGAGGTATAGGAGGAGAGTGAGAGGAGGAGAGCAATAGGGGGAGAGCGATAGGGGGAGAGCGATAGGGGGAGAGCGATAGGGGGAGAGCGAGAGGAGGAGAGCGAGAAGAGGAGAGCGATAGGGGGAGAGTGATAGGAGGAGAGTGATAGGAAGAGAGTGATAGGAGGAGAGTGATAGAAAGAGAGGTATAGGAGGAGAGTGAGAGGAGGGGAGCAATAGGAGGAGAGCGATAGGGGGAGAGCGATAGGGGGAGAGCGAGAGGGGGAGAGCGATAGGGGGAGAGCGATAGGGGGAGAGTGATAGAAAGAGAGTGATAGGAGGAGAGTGATAGGAGGAGAGTGAGAGGAGGAGAGTGAGAGGAGGAGAGTGAGAGGAGGAGAGGTATAGGAAGAGAGTGATAGGAGAGCGATAGGAAGAAAGTGATAGCAGGACTGTGATAAAAGGAGACTGATGGTAAGAGAGTGATGGGAAGAGAGTGATGGGAGGAGAGTGATGGGAGGAGAGTGATGGGAGGAGAGTGATGGGAAGAGAGTGATGGGAGGAGAGTGATGGGAAGAGAGTGATGGGAAGAGAGTGATGGGAGGAGAGTCATGGGAGAGCGATGGGAGGAGAGCGATGGGAGGAGAGCGATGGGAGGAGAGCGATGGGAGGAGAGCGATGGGAGGAGAGCGATGGAAGGAGAGCAATGGGAAGAGAGCAATAGGAGGAGAGTGATTGGAGGACAGAGATAGGAGGAGAGTGATAGGGGGAGAGTGATAGCAGGAGAGTGATAGGGGGGGAGTGATAGGGGGAGAGTGATAGGGGGAGAGTGATTGGAGGACAGAGATAGGAGGACAGAGATAGGAGGAGAGTGATAGGAGGAGAGTGATAGGAGGACAGAGATAGGAGGACAGAGATAGGAGGATAGTGATAGGAGGATAGAGGAGGAGCGTGATAGGTGGAGAGTGAAGAGAGTAAAATGATAGGAGATTGATGGCGAGTGACAGGAGGAGGGATAGGGGAATAAGAGGACAGTGACAGGAGGAGGGATAGGGGAATAAGAGGACAGTGACAGGAGAGTACCATGTATTGGTTCGGTTGCAGACTCACCGGTTCCTCTCTCGCTGTTGTCTCTCCACTCTTTGGTCTTCCTGATCGCTCTTCCTGCACTCTCTAATCACTTGTTAATGACTCTCCTGCATTTTCTGGTCACTTACAGACTGTCTCTTTCTGCAGTCTCTGATAAGTGGCTTTCTCTCCCTTTAACCTCTAGTCACTTCATGCCTGTCTCTTCTTGCTGTATGTGATCTCTCTCATCACTGCTGTCTCTGCCTCCAATATCTGGTCACTAATTGAGTGTGTCTCCCTGCAGTCTCTGATTCCTAGCTGTCTCTACCTGCACTCTCTTCAGTCTCTGGCCACTAGTTGATTGCCTCTCACTGTACTGTCTAGCTGTCTCTCCCTGCAGTCTGTCTCTTTCTGCAATTTCTGGTTATTGGGCGTCTTTCTGTGCAGTTTCACCAGTCTCTCCCTGCATTCTCTTGCTGTCTCTTCTGCAGTTTCTGTTTCTTGTCTGAAGTCTCTGTCTCTTCCTTTAGTTTGTGTCTCCTTTGCAGTCTCTCTCTTCTGCTGTCTCTCTCTCTCTCTTCTGCAATCTCTGTCTCTCTTCTGCAGTCTCTGTCTCTCTTCTGCAGTCTCTCTCTTCTGCAGTCTCTCTCTTCTGCAGTCTCTCTCTTCTGCAGTCTCTCTCTTCTGCAGTCTCTCCCTTCTGCAGTCTCTCCCTTCTGCAGTCTCTCTCTTCTGCAGTCTCTCTCTTCTGCAGTCTCTCTCTTCTGCTGTCTCTCTCTTCTGCAGTCTCTCTCTTCTGCTGTCTCTCTCTCTCTTCTGCAATCTCTGTCTCTCTTCTGCAGTCTCTGTCTCTCTTCTGCAGTCTCTCTCTTCTGCAGTCTCTCTCTTCTGCAGTCTCTCTCTTCTGCAGTCTCTCCCTTCTGCAGTCTCTCCCTTCTGCAGTCTCTCTCTTCTGCTGTCTCTCTCTTCTGCAGTCTCTCTCCTCTGCTGTCTCTCTCTTCTGCAGTCTCTCCCTTCTGCAGTCTCTCTCTTCTGCAGTCTCTCCCTTCTGCAGTCTCTCTCTTCTGCAGTCTCTCCCTTCTGCAGTCTCTCTCTTCTGCTGTCTCTCTATCCTCTGCAGTCTCTCTCTTCTGCAGTCTCTCTCCTCTGAAGTCTGTCTCTCCTCTGCAGTCCCTCTCTCTCCTCTGCAGTCTCTCTCTCTTTTGCAGTCTCTGTCTCTCTTCTGCAGTCTCACTCCTCTGCAGTCCCTCTCTCTCCTCTGCAGTCTCTGTCTCTCCTCTGCAGTCTCTCTCCTCTGCAGTCCCTCTCTCTCCTCTGCAGTCTCTGTCTCTCCTCTGCAGTTTCTCTCCTCTGCAGTCCTTCTCTCTCCTCTGCAGTCCCTGTCTCTCCTCTGCAGTCTCTGTCTCTCCTCTGCAGTCTCTGTCTCTCCTCTGCAGTCCCTCACTCTCTTCTGCAGTCCCTCTCTCTCTTCTGCAGTCTCTGTCTCTCCTCTGCAGTCTCTGTCTCTCCTCTGCAGTCTCTGTCTCTCCTCTGCAGTCTGTCTCACTCCTCTGCAGTCTCTGTCTCTCCTCTGCAGTCTCTGTCTCTCCTCTGCAGTCCCTCTCTCTCCTCTGCAGTCTCTCTCACTCCTCTGCAGTCTCTGTCTCTCCTCTGCAGTCTCTGTTTCTCCTCTGCAGTCTCAGTCACTGGCAGGCTGCTCTCTGTACCCTGCGGTCAGGCTCTGTCTCTCCCTGTATTGTCTGCAGTCTCTGCACTCTGGGAGGACATCTGCTCACCCTGCAGAGTGTGGGAGTCTCCTGCTGCAGCTCAGCAGCCTCCCTGCACACTGCATGATGGGAAGATTCTGCAGGGAGAGGAGGAGGAGACAGCGCCATGCAGGAAAGAGACAGCGCAGAGACAGCACAGAGACATGCAGGAAAGAGACAGCACAGAGACATGCAGGAAAGAGACAGCACAGAGACATGCAGGAAAGAGACAGCACAGAGACATGCAGGAAAGAGACAGCACAGAGACATGCAGGAAAGAGACAGCACAGAGAGACATGCAGGAAAGAGACAGCACAGAGAGACATGCAGGAAAGAGACAGCACAGAGACATGCAGGAAAGAGACAGCACAGAGACATGCAGGAAAGAGACAGCACAGAGACAGCACAGAGACATGCAGGAAAGAGACAGCGCAGAGACAGCACAGAGACATGCAGGAAAGAGACAGCACAGAGACATGCAGGAAAGAGACAGCACAGAGACAGCACAGAGACATGCAGGAAAGAGACAGCACAGAGACAGCACAGAGACATGCAGGAAAGAGACAGCACAGAGAGACATGCAGGAAAGAGACAGCACAGAGACATGCAGGAAAGAGACAGCGCAGAGACAGCACAGAGACATGCAGGAAAGAGACAGCACAGAGACATGCAGGAAAGAGACAGCACAGAGACATGCAGGAAAGAGACAGCACAGAGACAGCACAGAGAGACATGCAGGAAAGAGACAGCACAGAGACATGCAGGAAAGAGACAGCACAGAGACATGCAGGAAAGAGACAGCACAGAGACATGCAGGAAAGAGACAGCACAGAGACATGCAGGAAACAGACAGCACAGAGACATGCAGGAAAGAGACAGCGCAGAGACAGCACAGAGACATACAGGAAAGAGACAGCACAGAGAGACATGCAGGAAAGAGACATCTCAGAGACATGCAGGAAAGAGACAGCACAGAGACATGCAGGAAAGAGACAGCACAGAGACATGCAGGAAAGAGACAACACAGAGACATGCAGGAAAGAGACAGCACAGAGAGACATGCGGAACAGAGACAGCACAGAGACATGCAGGAAAGAGACAGCACAGAGAGACATGCAGGAGAGAGAACATTACATAGAGAGACATGCAGGAAAGAGACAGCACAGAGACATGCAGGAAAGAGACAGCACAGAGAGACATGCAGGAAAGAGACAGCACAGAGAGACATGCAGGAAACAGACAGCACAGAGACATGCAGGAAAGAGACAGCGCAGAGACATGCAGGAAAGAGACAGCACAGAGAGACATGCAGGAAAGAGACAGCACAGAGACAGCACAGAGACATGCAGGAAAGAGACAGCACAGAGACATGCAGGAAAGAGACAGCACAGAGACATGCAGGAAAGAGACAGCACAGAGACATGCAGGAAACAGACAGCACAGAGACATGCAGGAAAGAGACAGCGCAGAGACAGCACAGAGACAGCACAGAGAGACATGCAGGAAAGAGACAGCACAGAGAGACATGCAGGAAAGAGACAGAGCAGACACAGCACAGAGACATACAGGAAAGAGACAGCACAGAGAGACATGCAGGAAAGAGACATCTCAGAGACATGCAGGAAAGAGACAGCACAGAGAGACATGCAAGAAAGAGACAGCACAGAGAGACATGCAGGAAAGAGACAACACAGAGACATGCAGGAAAGAGACAGCACAGAGACATGCGGAACAGAGACAGCACAGAGACATGCAGGAAAGAGACAGCACAGAGAGACATGCAGGAGAGAGAACATTACATAGAGAGACATGCAGGAAAGAGACAGCACAGAGAGACATGCAGGAAACAGACAGCACAGAGACATGCAGGAAAGAGACAGCACAGAGAGACATGCAGGAAACAGACAGCACAGAGACATGCAGGAAAGAGACAGCGCAGAGACAGCACAGAGACATGCAGGAAAGAGACAGCACAGAGACAGCACAGAGACATGCAGGAAAGAGACAGCACAGAGACATGCAGGAAAGAGACAGCACAGAGACATGCAGGAAAGAGACAGCACAGAGACATGCAGGAAAGAGACAGCACAGAGACATGCAGGAAAGAGACAGCACAGAGACACATGCAGGAAAGAGACAACACAGAGACATGCAGGAAAGAGACAGCACAGAGACATGCGGAACAGAGACAGCACAGAGACATGCAGGAAAGAGACAGCACAGAGAGACATGCAGGAGAGAGAACATTACATAGAGAGACATGCAGGAAAGAGACAGCACAGAGAGACATGCAGGAAACAGACAGCACAGAGACATGCAGGAAAGAGACAGCACAGAGAGACATGCAGGAAACAGACAGCACAGAGACATGCAGGAAAGAGACAGCGCAGAGACAGCACAGAGACATGCAGGAAAGAGACAGCACAGAGACAGCACAGAGACATGCAGGAAAGAGACAGCACAGAGACATGCAGGAAAGAGACAGCACAGAGACATGCAGGAAAGAGACAGCACAGAGACAGCACAGAGACATTCAGGAAAGAGACAGCACAGAGACATGCAGGAAAGAGACAGCACAGAGACACATGCAGGAAAGAGACAGCACAGAGACATACAGGAAAGAGACAGCACAGAGACATGCAGGAAAGAGACAGCGCAGAGACAGCACAGAGACAGCACAGAGAGACATGCAGGAAAGAGACAGCACAGAGAGACATGCAGGAAAGAGACATCTCAGAGACATGCAGGAAAGAGACAGCACAGAGAGACATGCAAGAAAGAGACAGCACAGAGAGACATGCAGGAAAGAGACAACACAGAGACATGCAGGAAAGAGACAGCACAGAGACATGCGGAACAGAGACAGCACAGAGACATGCAGGAAAGAGACAGCACAGAGAGACATGCAGGAGAGAGAACATTACATAGAGAGACATGCAGGAAAGAGACAGCACAGAGACATGCAGGAAAGAGAGAGCACAGAGAGACATGCAGGAAACAGACAGCACAGAGACATGCAGGAAAGAGACAGCACAGAGAGACATGCAGGAAAGAGACAGCACAGAGACATACAGGAAAGAGACAGCACAGAGACATACAGGAAAGAGACAGCACAGAGACATGCAGGAAAAAAAAGACAGCACAGAGACATGCAGGAAAGAGACAGCACAGAGACATGCAGGAAAGAGACAGCGTAGAGACAGCACAGAGAGACATGCAGGAAAGAGACATCTCAGAGACATGCAGGAAAGAGACAGCACAGAGAGACATGCAGGAAAGAGACAGCACAGAGAGACATGCAGGAAAGAGACAGCACAGAGAGACATGCAGGAAAGAGACATCTCAGAGACATGCAGGAAAGAGACATCTCAGAGACATGCAGGAAAGAGACAGCACAGAGACATGCAGGATGGAGACAGCAGAGAGACACATGCAAGAAAGAGACAGCACAGAGACATGCAGGAAAGAGACATGCAGAAAAGAGACAGTACAGAGAGACATACAGGAAAGAGACAGCACAGAGACATACAGGAAAGAGACAGCACAGAGAGACATGCAGGACAGAGACAGCACAGAGACATGCAGGAAAGAGACAGCGTAGAGACAGCACAGAGACATGCAGGAAAGAGACAGCACAGAGAGACATGCAGGAAAGAGACATCTCAGAGACATGCAGGAAAGAGACAGCACAGAGACATGCAGGAAAGAGACAGCACAGAGACATGCAGGAAAGAGACAGCACAGAGACATGCAGAACAGAGACAGCACAGAGACATGCAGGAAAGAGACAGCACAGAGAGACATGCAGAACAGAGACAGCACAGAGAGACATGCAGGAAAGAGACAGCACAGAGAGACATGCAGGATAGAGAGACAGCACAGAGAGACATGCAGGAAAGAGACAGCACAGAGAGACATGCAGGAAAGAGACAGCACAGAGACATGCAGGAAAGAGACAGCACAGAGACATGCAGGAAAGAGACAGCACAGAGAGACATGCAGGAAAGAGACAGCACAGAGAGACATGCAGGAAAGAGACAGCACAGAGAGACCTGCAGGAAAGAGACAGCACAGAGACATGCAGGAAAGAGACAGCACAGAGAGACATACAGGAAAGAGACAGCACTGCGAGACATGCAGAACAGAGACAGCACAGAGACATGCAGGAAAGAGACAGCACAGAGAGACATGCAGGAGAGAGAACATTACATAGAGAGACATGCAGGAAAGAGACAGCACAGAGATATGAAGAACAGAGACATGTAGGAAAGAGACAGCACAGAGAGACATGCAGGAAAGAGACAGCACAGAGAGACATGCAGGAAAGAGACAGCACAGAGACATGCAGGAAAGAGACAGCACAGAGACACATGCAAGAAAGAGACAGCACAGAGACATGCAGGAAAGAGACATGCAGAAAAGAGACAGTACAGAGACATACAGGAAAGAGACAGCACAGAGACATGCAGGAAAAAAAAGACAGCACAGAGACATGCAGAAAAGAGACAGTACAGAGAGACATGCAGGAAAGAGACATCTCAGAGACATGCAGGAGAGAGAGCATTACATAGAGAGACATGCAGGACAGCAACAGCACAGGGAGACATGCAGGAAAGAGACAGCACAGAGAGACATGCAGGAAAGAGACAGCACAGAGAGACATGCAGGAAAGAGACAGCACAGAGAGACATGCAGGAAAGAGACAGCACAGAGACATGCAGGAAAGAGACATCTCAGAGACATGCAGGAAAGAGGCATCTCAGAGACATGCAGGAAAGAGACAGCACAGAGACATGCAGGAAAGAGACGGCACAGAGACACATGCAAGAAAGAGACAGCACAGAGACATGCAGGAAAGAGACATGCAGAAAAGAGACAGTACAGAGAGACATACAGGAAAGAGACAGCACAGAGACATACAGGAAAGAGACAGCACAGAGACATGCAGGAAAGAGACAGCACAGAGACATGCAGGAAAGAGACAGCACAGAGACATGCAGGAAAGAGACAGCACAGAGAGACATGCAGGAAAGAGACAGCACAGAGAGACATGCAGGAAAGAGACAGCACAGAGACATGCAGGAAAGAGACAGCACAGAGAGACATGCAGGAAAGAGACATCTCAGAGACATGCAGGAAAGAGACATCTCAGAGACATGCAGGAAAGAGACATCTCAGAGACATGCAGGAAAGAGACAGCACAGAGACATGCAGGAAAGAGACGGCACAGAGACACATGCAAGAAAGAGACAGCACAGAGACATGCAGGAAAGAGACATGCAGAAAAGAGACAGTACAGAGAGACATACAGGAAAGAGACAGCACAGAGACATACAGGAAAGAGACAGCACAGAGACATGCAGGAAAGAGACAGCACAGAGACATGCAGGAAAGAGACAGCACAGAGACATGCAGGAAAGAGACAGCACAGAGAGACATGCAGGAAAGAGACAGCACAGAGAGACATGCAGGAAAGAGACAGCACAGAGACATGCAGGAAAGAGACAGCACAGAGACATGCAGGAAAGAGACAGCACAGAGACATGCAGGAAAGAGACAGCACAGAGACACATGCAGGAAAGAGACAACACAGAGACATGCAGGAAAGAGACAGCACAGAGACATGCGGAACAGAGACAGCACAGAGACATGCAGGAAAGAGACAGCACAGAGAGACATGCAGGAGAGAGAACATTACATAGAGAGACATGCAGGAAAGAGACAGCACAGAGGGACATGCAGGAAACAGACAGCACAGAGACATGCAGGAAAGAGACAGCACAGAGAGACATGCAGGAAACAGACAGCACAGAGACATGCAGGAAAGAGACAGCGCAGAGACAGCACAGAGACATGCAGGAAAGAGACAGCACAGAGACAGCACAGAGACATGCAGGAAAGAGACAGCACAGAGACATGCAGGAAAGAGACAGCACAGAGACATGCAGGAAAGAGACAGCACAGAGACAGCACAGAGACATTCAGGAAAGAGACAGCACAGAGACATGCAGGAAAGAGACAGCACAGAGACACATGCAGGAAAGAGACAGCACAGAGACATGCAGGAAAGAGACAGCACAGAGACATGCAGGAAAGAGACAGCGCAGAGACAGCACAGAGACAGCACAGAGAGACATGCAGGAAAGAGACAGCACAGAGAGACATGCAGGAAAGAGACATCTCAGAGACATGCAGGAAAGAGACAGCACAGAGAGACATGCAAGAAAGAGACAGCACAGAGAGACATGCAGGAAAGAGACAACACAGAGACATGCAGGAAAGAGACAGCACAGAGACATGCGGAACAGAGACAGCACAGAGACATGCAGGAAAGAGACAGCACAGAGAGACATGCAGGAGAGAGAACATTACATAGAGAGACATGCAGGAAAGAGACAGCACAGAGACATGCAGGAAAGAGAGAGCACAGAGAGACATGCAGGAAACAGACAGCACAGAGACATGCAGGAAAGAGACAGCACAGAGAGACATGCAGGAAAGAGACAGCACAGAGACATACAGGAAAGAGACAGCACAGAGACATACAGGAAAGAGACAGCACAGAGACATGCAGGAAAAAAAAGACAGCACAGAGACATGCAGGAAAGAGACAGCACAGAGACATGCAGGAAAGAGACAGCGTAGAGACAGCACAGAGAGACATGCAGGAAAGAGACATCTCAGAGACATGCAGGAAAGAGACAGCACAGAGAGACATGCAGGAAAGAGACAGCACAGAGAGACATGCAGGAAAGAGACAGCACAGAGAGACATGCAGGAAAGAGACATCTCAGAGACATGCAGGAAAGAGACATCTCAGAGACATGCAGGAAAGAGACAGCACAGAGACATGCAGGATGGAGACAGCAGAGAGACACATGCAAGAAAGAGACAGCACAGAGACATGCAGGAAAGAGACATGCAGAAAAGAGACAGTACAGAGAGACATACAGGAAAGAGACAGCACAGAGACATACAGGAAAGAGACAGCACAGAGAGACATGCAGGACAGAGACAGCACAGAGACATGCAGGAAAGAGACAGCGTAGAGACAGCACAGAGACATGCAGGAAAGAGACAGCACAGAGAGACATGCAGGAAAGAGACATCTCAGAGACATGCAGGAAAGAGACAGCACAGAGACATGCAGGAAAGAGACAGCACAGAGACATGCAGGAAAGAGACAGCACAGAGACATGCAGAACAGAGACAGCACAGAGACATGCAGGAAAGAGACAGCACAGAGAGACATGCAGAACAGAGACAGCACAGAGAGACATGCAGGAAAGAGACAGCACAGAGAGACATGCAGGATAGAGAGACAGCACAGAGAGACATGCAGGAAAGAGACAGCACAGAGAGACATGCAGGAAAGAGACAGCACAGAGACTTGCAGGAAAGAGACAGCACAGAGACATGCAGGAAAGAGACAGCACAGAGAGACATGCAGGAAAGAGACAGCACAGAGAGACATGCAGGAAAGAGACAGCACAGAGAGACCTGCAGGAAAGAGACAGCACAGAGACATGCAGGAAAGAGACAGCACAGAGAGACATACAGGAAAGAGACAGCACTGCGAGACATGCAGAACAGAGACAGCACAGAGACATGCAGGAAAGAGACAGCACAGAGAGACATGCAGGAGAGAGAACATTACATAGAGAGACATGCAGGAAAGAGACAGCACAGAGATATGAAGAACAGAGACATGTAGGAAAGAGACAGCACAGAGAGACATGCAGGAAAGAGACAGCACAGAGAGACATGCAGGAAAGAGACAGCACAGAGACATGCAGGAAAGAGACAGCACAGAGACACATGCAAGAAAGAGACAGCACAGAGACATGCAGGAAAGAGACATGCAGAAAAGAGACAGTACAGAGACATACAGGAAAGAGACAGCACAGAGACATGCAGGAAAAAAAAGACAGCACAGAGACATGCAGAAAAGAGACAGCACAGAGAGACATGCAGGAAAGAGACATCTCAGAGACATGCAGGAGAGAGAGCATTACATAGAGAGACATGCAGGACAGCAACAGCACAGGGAGACATGCAGGAAAGAGACAGCACAGAGAGACATGCAGGAAAGAGACAGCACAGAGAGACATGCAGGAAAGAGACAGCACAGAGAGACATGCAGGAAAGAGACAGCACAGAGACATGCAGGAAAGAGACATCTCAGAGACATGCAGGAAAGAGGCATCTCAGAGACATGCAGGAAAGAGACAGCACAGAGACATGCAGGAAAGAGACGGCACAGAGACACATGCAAGAAAGAGACAGCACAGAGACATGCAGGAAAGAGACATGCAGAAAAGAGACAGTACAGAGAGACATACAGGAAAGAGACAGCACAGAGACATACAGGAAAGAGACAGCACAGAGACATGCAGGAAAGAGACAGCACAGAGACATGCAGGAAAGAGACAGCACAGAGACATGCAGGAAAGAGACAGCACAGAGAGACATGCAGGAAAGAGACAGCACAGAGAGACATGCAGGAAAGAGACAGCACAGAGAGACATGCAGGAGAGAGAACAGGATAGAGAGACATGCAGGAAAGAGACAGCACAGAGAGACATGCAGGAAAGAGAGAGCACAGAGAGACATGCAGGAGAGAGACAGCACAGAGACATGCAGGATAGAGAGACAGCACAGAGACATGCAGGAAAGAGACAGCACAGAGAGACCTGCAGGAAATAGACAGCACAGAGAGACATGCAGGAAAGAGACAGCACAGAGAGACATGCAGGAGAGAGACAGCACAGAGAGACATGCAGGAAAGAGACAGCACAGAGAGACATGCAGGATAGAGAGACAGCACAGAGACATGCAGGAAAGAGACAGCACAGAGAGACATGCAGGAGAGAGAGCGGGATAGGGATACATGCAGGAGAGAGACAGCACAGAGAGACATGCAGAAAAGAGACAGCACAGAGAGACATGCAGGAAAGAGACAGCACATAGAGACATGCAGGAGAGAGACAGCACAGAGAGACATGCAGGAGAGAGACAGCACATAGAGACATGCAGGAGAGAGACAGCACATAGAGACATGCAGGAGAGAGACAGCACAGAGAGACATGCAGGAAAGAGACAGCACAGAGAGACATGCAGGAAAGAGACAGCACAGAGAGACTTGCAGGAAAGAGACAGCACAGAGAGACATGCAGGAAAGAGACAGCACAGAGAGACATGTAGGAAAGAGACAGCACAGAGAGACATGCAGGAAAGAGACAGCACAGAGAGACATGCAGAAGAGAGAGCACAGAGAGACATGCAGGAAAGAGACAGCACAGAGAGACATGCAGGAAAGAGACAGCACAGAGAGACATGCAGGAAAGAGACAGCACAGAGAGACATACAGGAGAGAGACATCACAGAGAGACATGTAGGAAAGAGACAGCACAGAGAGACATGCAGGAGAGAGAGCGGGATAGAGAGACATGCAGGAGAGAGACAGCACAGAGAGACATGCAGGAGAGAGAGCGGGATAGAGAGACATGCAGGAGAGAGACAGCACAGAGAGACATGCAGGAAAGAGACAGCACAGAGAGACATGCAGGAAAGAGACAGCACAGAGAGACATGCAGAAGAGAGAGCACAGAGAGACATGCAGGAAAGAGACAGCACAGAGAGACATGTAGGAAAGAGACAGCACAGAGAGACATGCAGGAAAGAGACAGCACAGAGAGACATGCAGAAAAGAGACAGCACAGAGAGACATGCAGGAAAGAGACAGCACAGAGAGACATACAGGAGAGAGACATCACAGAGAGACATGTAGGAAAGAGACAGCACAGAGAGACATGCAGGAAAGAAACAGCACAGAGAGACATGCAGGAAAGAGACAGCACAGAGAGACATGCAGGAAAGAGACAACACAGAGAGACATGCAGGAAAGAGACAGCACAGAGAGACATGCAGGAAAGAGACAACACAGAGAGACATGCAGGAAAGAGACAGCACAGAGAGACATGCAGGAAAGAGACAGCACAGAGAGACATGCAGGATAGAGAGACAGCACAGAGACATGCAGGAAAGAGACAGCACAGAGAGACATGCAGCAAAGAGACAGCACAGAGAGACATGCAGGAAAGAGACAGCACAGAGACATGCAGGAAAGAGACAGCACAGAGAGACATGCAGGAGAGAGAGCGGGATAGAGACATGCAGGATAGAGAGACAGCACAGAGACATGCAGGACAGAGACAGCACAGAGAGACATGCAGGAGAGAGAGCGGGATAGAGAGACATGCAGGAGAGAGACAGCACAGAGAGACATGCAGGAAAGAGACAGCACAGAGAGACATGCAGGAAAGAGACAGCACAGAGAGACATGCAGAAGAGAGAGCACAGAGAGACATGCAGGAAAGAGACAGCACAGAGAGACATGTAGGAAAGAGACAGCACAGAGAGACATGCAGGAAAGAGACAGCAGAGAGAGACATGCAGAAAAGAGACAGCACAGAGAGACATGCAGGAAAGAGACAGCACAGAGAGACATACAGGAGAGAGACAGCACAGAGAGACATGTAGGAAAGAGACAGCACAGAGAGACATGCAGGAAAGAAACAGCACAGAGAGACATGCAGGAAAGAGACAGCACAGAGAGACATGCAGGAAAGAGACAACACAGAGAGACATGCAGGAAAGAGACAGCACAGAGAGACATGCAGGAAAGAGACAACACAGAGAGACATGCAGGAAAGAGACAGCACAGAGAGACATGCAGGAAAGAGACAGCACAGAGAGACATGCAGGATAGAGAGACAGCACAGAGACATGCAGGAAAGAGACAGCACAGAGAGACATGCAGCAAAGAGACAGCACAGAGAGACATGCAGGAAAGAGACAGCACAGAGACATGCAGGAAAGAGACAGCACAGAGAGACATGCAGGAGAGAGAGCGGGATAGAGACATGCAGGATAGAGAGACAGCACAGAGACATGCAGGACAGAGACAGCACAGAGAGACATGCAGGAAAGAGACAGCACAGAGAGACATGCAGGACAGAGACAGCACAGAGAGACATGCAGGAAAGAGACAGCACAGAGAGACATGCAGGAAAGAGACAGCACAGAGAGACATGCAGGAAAGAGACAGCACAGAGAGACATGCAGGATAGAGAGACAGCACAGAGAGACATGCAGGAAAGAGACAGCACAGAGAGACATGCAGGAGAGAGAGCGGGATAGAGACATGCAGGATAGAGAGACAGCACAGAGACATGCAGGACAGAGACAGCACAGAGAGACATGCAGGACAGAGACAGCACAGAGAGACATGCAGGACAGAGACAGCACAGAGAGACATGCAGGACAGAGACAGCACAGAGAGACATGCAGGAAAGAGACAGCACAGAGAGACATGCAGGAAAGAGACAGCACAGAGAGACATGCAGGACAGAGACAGCACAGAGAGACATTCAGGATAGAGAGACAGCACAGAGAGACATGCAGGAAAGAGACAGCACAGAGAGACATGCAGGAAAGAGACAGCACAGAGAGACATGCAGGAAAGAGACAGCACAGAGAGACATGCAGGACAGAGACAGCACAGAGAGACATGCAGGAAAGAGACAGCACAGAGAGACATGCAGGACAGAGACAGCACAGAGAGACATACAGGAGAGAGAACAGGATAGAGAGACATGCAGGAAAGAGACAGCACAGAGAGACATGCAGGAAAGAGACAGCACAGAGAGACTTGCAGGAAAGAGACAGCACAGAGAGACATGCAGGATAGAGAGACAGCACAGAGACATGCAGGAAAGAGACAGCACAGAGAGACATGCAGGAGAGAGAGCGGGATAGGGATACATGCAGGAGAGAGACAGCACAGAGAGACATGCAGAAAAGAGACAGCACAGAGAGACATGCAGGAAAGAGACAGCACATAGAGACATGCAGGAGAGAGACAGCACAGAGAGACATGCAGGAGAGAGACAGCACATAGAGACATGCAGGAGAGAGACAGCACATAGAGACATGCAGGAGAGAGACAGCACAGAGAGACATGCAGGAAAGAGACAGCACAGAGAGACATGCAGGAAAGAGACAGCACAGAGAGACTTGCAGGAAAGAGACAGCACAGAGAGACATGCAGGAAAGAGACAGCACAGAGAGACATGTAGGAAAGAGACAGCACAGAGAGACATGCAGGAAAGAGACAGCACAGAGAGACATGCAGAAGAGAGAGCACAGAGAGACATGCAGGAAAGAGACAGCACAGAGAGACATGCAGGAAAGAGACAGCACAGAGAGACATGCAGGAAAGAGACAGCACAGAGAGACATACAGGAGAGAGACATCACAGAGAGACATGTAGGAAAGAGACAGCACAGAGAGACATGCAGGAGAGAGAGCGGGATAGAGAGACATGCAGGAGAGAGACAGCACAGAGAGACATGCAGGAGAGAGAGCGGGATAGAGAGACATGCAGGAGAGAGACAGCACAGAGAGACATGCAGGAAAGAGACAGCACATAGAGACATGCAGGAAAGAGACAGCACAGAGAGACATGCAGAAGAGAGAGCACAGAGAGACATGCAGGAAAGAGACAGCACAGAGAGACATGTAGGAAAGAGACAGCACAGAGAGACATGCAGGAAAGAGACAGCACAGAGAGACATGCAGAAAAGAGACAGCACAGAGAGACATGCAGGAAAGAGACAGCACAGAGAGACATACAGGAGAGAGACATCACAGAGAGACATGTAGGAAAGAGACAGCACAGAGAGACATGCAGGAAAGAAACAGCACAGAGAGACATGCAGGAAAGAGACAGCACAGAGAGACATGCAGGAAAGAGACAACACAGAGAGACATGCAGGAAAGAGACAGCACAGAGAGACATGCAGGAAAGAGACAACACAGAGAGACATGCAGGAAAGAGACAGCACAGAGAGACATGCAGCAAAGAGACAGCACAGAGAGACATGCAGGAAAGAGTCAGCACAGAGACATGCAGGAAAGAGACAGCACAGAGAGACATGCAGGAGAGAGAGCGGGATAGAGACATGCAGGATAGAGAGACAGCACAGAGACATGCAGGACAGAGACAGCACAGAGAGACATGTAGGAGAGAGAGCGGGATAGAGAGACATGCAGGAGAGAGACAGCACAGAGAGACATGCAGAAAAGAGACAGCACAGAGAGACATGCAGGAAAGAGACAGCACAGAGAGACATGCAGAAGAGAGAGCACAGAGAGACATGCAGGAAAGAGACAGCACAGAGAGACATGTAGGAAAGAGACAGCACAGAGAGACATGCAGGAAAGAGACAGCACAGAGAGACATGCAGAAAAGAGACAGCACAGAGAGACATGCAGGAAAGAGACAGCACAGAGAGACATACAGGAGAGAGACAGCACAGAGAGACATGTAGGAAAGAGACAGCACAGAGAGACATGCAGGAAAGAAACAGCACAGAGAGACATGCAGGACAGAGACAGCACAGAGAGATATGCAGGAAAGAGACAGCACAGAGAGACATGCAGGAAAGAGACAGCACAGAGAGACATGCAGGAAAGAGACAACACAGAGAGACATGCAGGAAAGAGACAGCACAGAGAGACATGCAGGAAAGAGACAACACAGAGAGACATGCAGGAAAGAGACAGCACAGAGAGACATGCAGGAAAGAGACAGCACAGAGAGACATGCAGGATAGAGAGACAGCACAGAGACATGCAGGAAAGAGACAGCACAGAGAGACATGCAGCAAAGAGACAGCACAGAGAGACATGCAGGAAAGAGACAGCACAGAGACATGCAGGAAAGAGACAGCACAGAGAGACATGCAGGAGAGAGAGCGGGATAGAGACATGCAGGATAGAGAGACAGCACAGAGACATGCAGGACAGAGACAGCACAGAGAGACATGCAGGAAAGAGACAGCACAGAGAGACATGCAGGACAGAGACAGCACAGAGAGACATGCAGGAAAGAGACAGCACAGAGAGACATGCAGGAAAGAGACAGCACAGAGAGACATGCAGGAAAGAGACAGCACAGAGAGACATGCAGGATAGAGAGACAGCACAGAGAGACATGCAGGAAAGAGACAGCACAGAGAGACATGCAGGAGAGAGAGCGGGATAGAGACATGCAGGATAGAGAGACAGCACAGAGACATGCAGGACAGAGACAGCACAGAGAGACATGCAGGACAGAGACAGCACAGAGAGACATGCAGGACAGAGACAGCACAGAGAGACATGCAGGAAAGAGACAGCACAGAGAGACATGCAGGAAAGAGACAGCACAGAGAGACATGCAGGACAGAGACAGCACAGAGAGACATTCAGGATAGAGAGACAGCACAGAGAGACATGCAGGAAAGAGACAGCACAGAGAGACATGCAGGAAAGAGACAGCACAGAGAGACATGCAGGAAAGAGACAGCACAGAGAGACATGCAGGACAGAGACAGCACAGAGAGACATGCAGGAAAGAGACAGCACAGAGAGACATGCAGGACAGAGACAGCACAGAGAGACATGCAGGACAGAGACAGCACAGAGAGACATGCAGGAAAGAGACATGCAGGAGAGAAAAGCATATGGAGATACATAGAGGAGAGTGCAGTATAGAGAGACATGCAGGTGATAGCCCTATATAGACATACTTGAAGAAGAGAACAGAATATTCCTCTTTCCCTTACACTCCTCTGCTTTCCTCCTCTGCCAGGTTTCTGTTTTACCCCTCCACAATACCCTGTCATCCTCTAGGTTTCCCTGTTTTCCTCCTCCATACTTCTCTGTCCTCCTCTAGGTTCCTCTGTCCCCCTCCAGACTCCTCTGTCTTTTTGTAGGGTAGCTTGTTCTCCTCTTCCGTACTTCTCTATCCTCCTTTAGGTTCCTCTGTCCCTTTCTAGACTCTTCTATCTCTAGGTTCCCCTCTTTTCCTCCTCCATGCTTTTCTATCTATCTCTAGGTTCCTCTGTCCCCCTCCAGGCTCCTCTTGCCTCCTGTAGGTTCCCATTTTCCTCCTCCATACCTTTCTGTCCTCTAGGTTCCTCTGTCCCTTTCTAGACTCTTCTATCTCTAGGTTCCCCTCTTTTCCTCCTCCATGCTTTTCTGTCCTCCCATTTTCCTCCTCCATAACTCTCTGTCCTCCTCTAGGTTCCCCCTGTCCCCCTCCAGACTCCTGCGTCCTTCTATAGGTTCCCTTGTTTTCCTCAATACTTTTCTGTCCCACTCCAGACTCCTGTCCTTCTATAAGTTTCCCTATTTTCCACCTGAATACTTCTCTGTGTTCCTTTAGGTTCCTCTGTCCCCCTCCAGACTCCTCTGTCCTTCTGTAGATTCCCCTGTTACCTCCCCCATACTTCTCTGTCCTCCTCTAGGTTCCTCTGCCCCCCTCAGGACTCCTCTATCCTTCTGTAGGTTCCCCTGTTGCCTCCCCCATACTTCTCTGTCCTCCTCTAGGTTCCTCTGCCCCCCCTCAGGACTCCTCTGTCCTTCTGTAGGTTCCCCTGTTGCCTCCCCCATACTTCTCTGTCCTCCTCTAGGTTCCTTTGCCCCCTGCAGACTCCTCTGTCCTTCTGTAGGTTCCCCTGTTGCCTCCCCCATACTTCTCTGTCCTCCTCTAGGTTCCTTTGCCCCCTGCAGACTCCTCTGTCCTTCTGTAGGTTCCCCTGTTGCCTCCCCCATACTTCTCTGTCCTCCACTAGGTTCCTTTGCCCCCCTCCAGACTCCTCTGTCCTTCTGTAGGTTCCCCTGTTGCCTCCCCCATACTTCTCTGTCCTCCTCTGGGTTCCTCTGCCCCCTCCAGACTCCTCTGTCCTTCTGTAGGTTCCCTTGTTGCCTCCCCCATAGTTCTCTGTCCTCCTCTAGGTTCCTCTGCCCCCTGCAGACTCCTCTGTCCTTCTGTAGGTTCCCCTGTTGCCTCCCCCATACTTCTCTGTCCTCCTCTAGGTTCCTTTGTCCCCCTCCAGACTCCTCTGTCCTTCTGTAGGTTCCCTTGTTGCCTCCCCCATACTTCTCTGTCCTCCTCTAGGTTCCTCTGCCCCCTCCAGACTCCTCTGTCCTTCTGTAGGTTCCCCTGTTGCCTCCCCCATACTTCTCTGTCCTCCTCTGGGTTCCTCTGCCCCCCTCCAGACTCCTCTGTCCTTCTGTAGGTTCCCCTGTTGCCTCCCCCATACTTCTCTGTCCTCCTCTAGGTTCCTCTGCCCCCTCAGGACTCCTCTGTCCTTCTGTAGGTTCCCCTGTTGCCTCCCCCATACTTCTCTGTCCTCCTCTAGGTTCCTTTGCCCCCCTCCAGACTCCTCTGTCCCTCTGTAGGTTCCCCTGTTGCCTCCCCCATACTTCTCTGTCCTCCTCTAGGTTCATCTGCCCCCCTCCAGACTCCGCTGTCCTTCTGTAGGTTCCCCTGTTGCCTCCCCCATACTTCTCTGTCCTCCTCTAGGTTCCTCTGCTGCCCCCTCCAGACTCCTCTGTCCTTCTGTAGGTTCCCCTGTTGCCTCCCCCATACTTCTCTGTCCTCCTCTAGGTTCCTTTGTCCCCCTCCAGACTCCTCTGTCCTTCTGTAGGTTCCCCTGTTGCCTCCCCCATACTTCTCTGTCCTCCTCTAGGTTCCTCTACCCCTCCAGACTCCTCTGTCCTTCTGTAGGTTCCCCTGTTGCCTCCCCCATACTTCTCTGTCCTCCTCTAGGTTCCTCTGCCCCCTCCAGACTCCTCTGTCCTTCTGTAGGTTCCCCTGTTGCCTCCCCCATACTTCTCTGTCCTCCTCTAGGTTCCTTTGTCCCCCTCCAGACTCCTCTGTCCTTCTGTAGGTTCCCTTGTTGCCTCCCCCATACTTCTCTGTCCTCCTCTAGGTTCCTTTGTCCCTTTGTCCCCCTCCAGACTCCTCTGTCCTTCTGTAGGTTCCCCTGTTGCCTCACCCATACTTCCCTGTCCTCTTCTAGGTTCCTCTGCCCCCTCCAGACTCCTCTGTCCTTCTGTAGGTTCCCCTGTTGCCTCCCCCATACTTCTCTGTCCTCCTCTGGGTTCCTCTGCCCCCTCCAGACTCCTCTGTCCTTCTGTAGGTTCCCTTGTTGCCTCCCCCATAGTTCTCTGTCCTCCTCTAGGTTCCTCTGCCCCCTGCAGACTCCTCTGTCCTTCTGTAGGTTCCCCTGTTGCCTCCCTCATACTTCTCTGTTCTCCTCTAGGTTCCTCTGCCCCCCCTCAGGACTCCTCTGTCCTTCTGTAGGTTCCCCTGTTGCCTCCCCCATACTTCTCTGTCCTCCTCTAGGTTCCTTTGTCCCCCTCCAGACTCCTCTGTCCTTCTGTAGGTTCCCTTGTTGCCTCCCCCATACTTCTCTGTCCTCCTCTAGGTTCCTCTGCCCCCTCCAGACTCCTCTGTCCTTCTGTAGGTTCCCCTTTTGCCTCCCCCATACTTCTCTGTCCTCCTCTGGGTTCCTCTGCCCCCCTCCAGACTCCTCTGTCCTTCTGTAGGTTCCCCTGTTGCCTCCCCCATACTTCTCTGTCCTTCTCTAGGTTCATCTGCCCCCCTCCAGACTCCGCTGTCCTTCTGTAGGTTCCCCTGTTGCCTCCCCCATACGTCTCTGTCCTCCTCTAGGTTCCTCTGCTGCCCCCTCCAGACTCCTCTGTCCTTCTGTAGGTTCCCTTGTTGCCTCCCCCATACTTCTCTGTCCTCCTCTAGGTTCCTTTGTCCCCCTCCAGACTCCTCTGTCCTTCTGTAGGTTCCCCTGTTGCCTCACCCATACTTCTCTGTCCTCTTCTAGGTTCCTCTGCCCCCTCCAGACTCCTCTGTCCTTCTGTAGGTTCCCCTGTTGCCTCCCTCATACTTCTCTGTTCTCCTCTAGGTTCCTCTGCCCCCCCTCAGGACTCCTCTGTCCTTCTGTAGGTTCCCCTGTTGCCTCACCCATACTTCTCTGTCCTCTTCTAGGTTCCTCTGCCCCCTCCAGACTCCTCTGTCCTTCTGTAGGTTCCCCTGTTGCCTCCCCCATACTTCTCTGTTCTCCTCTAGGTTCCTCTGCCCCCCTCCAGACTCCTCTGTCCTTCTGTAGGTTCCCCTGTTGCCTCCCCCATACTTCTCTGTCCTCCTCTAGGTTCCTCTGCCCCCTCCAGACTCCTCTGTCCTTCTGTAGGTTCCCCTGTTGCCTCCCCCATACTTCTCTGTCCTCCTCTAGGTTCCTCTGCCCCCTCCAGACTCCTCTGTCCTTCTGTAGGTTCCCCTGTTGCCTCCCCCATACTTCTCTGTCCTCCTCTAGGTTCCTTTGTCCCCCTCCAGACTCCTCTGTCCTTCTGTAGGTTCCCTTGTTGCCTCCCCCATACTTCTCTGTCCTCCTCTAGGTTCCTTTGTCCCCCTCCAGACTCCTCTGTCCTTCTGTAGGTTCCCCTGTTGCCTCACCCATACTTCTCTGTCCTCTTCTAGGTTCCTCTGCCCCCTCCAGACTCCTCTGTCCTTCTGTAGGTTCCCCTGTTGCCTCCCTCATACTTCTCTGTTCTCCTCTAGGTTCCTCTGCCCCCCCTCAGGACTCCTCTGTCCTTCTGTAGGTTCCCCTGTTGCCTCACCCATACTTCTCTGTCCTCTTCTAGGTTCCTCTGCCCCCTCCAGACTCCTCTGTCCTTCTGTAGGTTCCCCTGTTGCCTCCCTCATACTTCTCTGTTCTCCTCTAGGTTCCTCTGCCCCCCTCCAGACTCCTCTGTCCTTCTGTAGGTTCCCCTGTTGCCTCCCTCATACTTCTCTGTCCTCTTCTAGGTTCTTCTGCCCCCCTCCAGACTCCTCTGTCCTTCTGTAGGTTCCCCTGTTGCCTCCCTCATACTTCTCTGTCCTCCTCTAGGTTCCTCTGTCCCCCTCCAGACTCCTCTATCTTTTTGTAGGTTCACTGGTTTTCCTCCTCCATACTTTTCTGTCCTCCTCTAGATTCCTTTGTCCCCCTTCCAGACTCTTCTGTCCTCCTACAGCAGGGGTCTCAAACTCGGCTGAGTATAAGGGCCGCATATAGAAAACAAAATTATTTGGGGGGCTGCATTATTTGCTAGACCTAGTGACATTTTTAGTGATCACATATTTTTCTCTATACACCTTTGGATCATGTTTTTTGAACATTTTTTGCCTGTTTATTATAATAAATGTGCACTTTTTTATTTCAGTTTATATATTAAAAATACTCTTTATGGGAAAAAAAAATATTTTTTATTTTGATTTTTTTTTTTTACATTTTATCCCCTTGTAAGTAATATCGTTTTACAATTACCACCATATAGTAATTTTGGACAACATTTTGTAGTCATATTTCCATCCTGGTACTCATCTTTTAGTAATGTGGCCCATTCTGTAGTATTGTGCCCATATTGTCTTCTGTTGTTATGTGCCCATATTGTCATCTCGTAGGTAATGTGCCCATATTATCCCCTTGTAGTAATGTGCCCATATTGTCCTCTGTTGTTATGTGCCCATATTGTCATCTCTGGTAATGTGCCCATATTATCCCCTTCTAGTAATGTACCCATATTGTCCCCTTGTAGTAATGTGCTTATATTGTCCCCTTGTAGTAATGTGCCCACATTGTCGCCCTGTGGTAATGTCCATATTGCCTGTGGTAATGTGCCCATATTGTGCCCTGTGGTAATGTGCCCATATTGTACACTTGTAGTAATGTTCACATATTGTGCCTTGTGCCTGTGGTAATGTGCCCATATTGTGCACTGTGGTAATGTGCCCATATTGTGTCCTGTAGTAATGTGCCCATATTGTGCTCTCTAGTAATGTGCCCATATTGTCTCCATCTTGTTGTAATGTGCCCATATTTCCCCCTTGTAGTAATGTGCCCAGATTGTGCCCTCTAGTAATGTGCCCATATTGCCCCCTTGTAGTAATGTGCCCAGATTGTGCCCTCTAGTAATGTGCCCATATTGTTCCCATCTTGTAGTAATGTGCCCATATTGTCTCCATCTTGTTGTAATGTGCCCATATTGCCCCCTTGTAGTAATGTGCCCATATTGTCTCCATCTTGTTGTAATATGCCCATATTGCCCCCTTGTAGTAATGTGCCCAGATTGTGCCCTCTAGTAATGTGCCCATATTGTCCCCTGTAGTAATGTGCCCATATTGTCTTCATCTTGTTGTAATGTTCCCATATTGCCACCTTGTAGTAATGTGCCCACATTGTGCCCTGTAGTATCCCGTATGACGTCGTTTACAAAAAAAAAGATGTTTCTCATCTTTCCTTCGTTCCCTGGGTGTCTTGCAGCCCGCAGGCAATTAGACCCTGTGAGGGCCCAGACGATCGCTGTCCGGTACACGGGGCCGCCGCCATCAGCGTTTTCCTACTAGGAAGCAATTTGCGGCGCTGCTGCTCTCCTCACATCTTTACTAAAGGCAGCCGTGCCGGCCAATCAGAATACACCCATGTTAGCTGCTGGCCTCTGATTGGCCGATGGCAGCTGCTATTAGTAAAGTTGTGTAGAAGCGTGCTTCTCTACGCGGTACAACAAATTATATTGCCGGAAGGAAAGTGCTGACAGCGGCAGCCCCATGTATGTACCGGGCCGCAATCGTCACGGGGTCTAGGTGTCTGTGGGCCGCTAGAAGCAGCTTCAGGAGCCGCATGCGGCCGGTGGGTTGTGTGTTTGACACCTCAGTCCTATAGGTTCCCTGTTTTCATCCTTTCTACTTATACAGCTCTGGCAAAAATGTAGAGACCGCTGCACAATTGTCAGTTTTTTTTTATTTTTCTCTTTATATTTTTGGGTAAAATGTAAATTGTTCTTTATTCTATAATCTACTGACGACGGCTCCGAATTTCCAGCAATAAATGTTGTATTTATTTTCTGAAAATGAGAAATGGTGAAAATAACAGCACAATGCACAGCGCTTTCACCTCAAATAATGCAAAGAAAACAAGTCCTCATCATTTACAACAATATAATAATGTTTTACCTCTGGAAGATTCAGAAATCAATATTCTGTGGAATAACCAGGATTATTAATCCCAGCTTTCATGCGTCTTGGCCGCTTTCCACCAGTCTTCACACTGTTTTTGGGTGACCTTATGCCCCTCCTGGTGCAGAAATGTAAGCAGTTCTTTGTTTGATGGCTTGTGACTAACCATCTTCTTCTTGATTACATTCCAGAGGTTTTCAATGTGGTTCAGGTCTGGAGATTGGGCTGGCCATGACAGGGTTTTCATGTGGTGTCCTTCATCGACACATTGATTGACCGAGCTGTGTGGCATGGCGCATTGTCCTGCTGGAAAAACAGTAGAGTTGAGCAATGTTCGAGGTTCGCCAATTTCATGTTCGAGTGATTTTGGGAGGTGTTCGAGTCGTTCTACGAACTCGAACGATATGTTAAAAGCTCGACAGTTCGAGTTACGTTCAAGAACGGTTCGAGCACCAAAAAGCGTACTTAGTTAGTAGCTGGCTTTTCACTGTAATACTGTGAGTCACTGTGATTCATGATATTATCAAATCTCAACGTATAGTGTGAGGGGGGGACGGGGATAAAATCAGTGCTGCTGCAGAGTGCTGAGAGAATGCCGATCGCCATTTATTTTTTTTCCTAACCTCGCGTACAGTGGGGCGGGCCAGGATGTCAGCCAATCACAGACACACACAGCAAAGTGCATTTTATTCAGACAAGCAAGGGCTTCAGTCATAGGCTGTGCATGTCACATGTCCTTGCCTTATAAGACACGGCCATTTTCCCCATCGCCGCTATTATCTCTCTGCTGCGGGTGGGTGACAGTCACCGCTCCCGCTGCTGCTGTGTGAGCTATAGACTTATACAGTGCAATCTACACAGCGCTTTACGGATAACTTGTAATTTCAGCCCTTTTCAGGGCTGCATTACAGCCGTTCAGAGCCATTTATACTAGGCAGGTCTGTGCCAACGCTGTGCAGAGGTTTATCACAGCGTCTGGCTACATCAGCTCAGGCAATTCCTTGGGGCATACTTTCATTGTCAGGGATATTACGTGAGGGTTCCTCTGCTGACAATTTGGCTACACCACCTCTGCATTGTACACCACATCTCCATTTTTGCTACGCTATTTTAAATTGCAAAAGGTGCTGCCATTTTAAGGGACATAGTTTCATTGTCAGGGATAGTCAGTGTTGGTTCTTCAGCTGTCAATAAAGCTAGACCACCTCTACATGGTACACACCTGTCCATTTTTAGCTACACAATTCTAATTGCAAACTGTGCTGCCACTGTTAGGGGCATACTAAAATTGTCTGGGATAGTCAGTGTTGGTTCTTCAGCTGTCAATAAAGCTAGACCACTTCTGCAATCTACACCACCTCTCAATTTTTGCTACGACATTTTAAGTGTCCAATTTGGTCACAAACAAAATGAGTGGCAAAATGACAGATGCTGGTGGAAAGGGGAACAGGCATGTTGGAAAGGGAAAAAAAGTTTGTGTCCGTGGGGGACGTGGTAAACCTACAGTAACATCTGCTGAAGAAAGGCCATCTTCCAGCAAAAGTAAGATGTCTACTACTTTCCGTGGACAATCTGATGTGATCCTTTTTTACGGAACCGAACAACTCTAACAAAGGTAGATGATGCACAAAAAAAGAACATGCTTGATTGGATCTCAAGTGCTTCAACAAGCGGCCTCTCCTCCACCTCAACTTCAACATCCAAAAACAACAGTCCTCTGAGTTGTCACCCCAATCGCACTTGCTTTCTCCCAGCTCTCAAGTCTCCACCCGCCCTGCAGAGTATGGTGTAACAGAGATGGCTGAGTATGCAGAGCTGTTCAGTCACACTATAGCCTGGGAATCAGAGGTCTGCTCCCAAGCTACAGTGAGTACACACCAGGAAATTATCTGCAGTGATGCCCAGAAGCTTTGTGACTCAGATTCAGGCCCTGATGACCAAGTTTCTGAGCATAATGTAGACCCTCATTCCCAAACTGTAACACCTCTTGGTGGAGACAATGAGGAACATACTGATGACGATGAGACTCAGATACCTGATTGGAATGACAACTTAACTATTCAGTCAGGGCAGGAAGAGGTTAGGTCTGAGGGTGAGGGGACTGCAAACACACAGGTTGATGATGAGGTTGTAGATCCCACTTACTGTCAACACACAGTCAGGCACTCGAGGAGGTAAGCAGAGGCAGTGGAGGAGGATGCGACTGACGACGACATTAGCTTGCACCTTCCTGGACAAAGACGGAGTACTGGAAGCACGTCAACAACTGCATCCTCGGCCACAACTCTGCCTCTGAGCACAAGTCGGGGTGGCTCTGCAGGTCGCATTGACTCTAATAGTTGCCTAGCCTGGTCCTTTTTTGACATCGCAAAGGATCACCCAACTCGTGATCTGTAAGATTTGTTGCCAATCTGTAAGTAGAGGCCAAAAACTCACTAGTTTGACTACTTCGTCTATGAACCATCACATGAATAACAAGCATAAGTCCCAGTGGGAAGCTCACTGTGCTACAATGCGGCTAAGCGGAGCGGGCCAACCACCATCTGCCCTTCAAGTGCATCCATGCGCTCTTCATCCTCTGTGACTGTGGGGAAAGCTGTCACACATGCTTTTCGACGCAGACCTTACACCTCTTTAACTGCAACAGGCAGTTTGATTGGCAGGTCGTCAGTTGTTTTGGAAGGGGAAACAGGTGCTGGTGTAGAGCTCTCTCAGACATCGAGAGCACCAACTTTGGATGAAGGCAATATTATGTCTCCGCCTGCACTTTCCTCACAGACCTGCATTTTTCCAGGGACACCCTACTCACCACCGTCTCCACACAGCAGCCAGATCTCTGTCCCTCAGATGTGGACAAATAAAATATATAATAGTATAATGCCTCAAGCATATGGAAAAATATTGGAAAATACAATGAAAAATGCTACTTGCTAACTTGAACATGTGAATAATGAATTGCATACCTGCCATGAATATTAGGAAAAAGGAGATATTTAGCAATCGCATTGATCAATGTAACTGAGCCCCAAAACCTCGACCTATATTAGTGCTCACTTCAGTTATCCTATTCAGTTATATGTAGTTTTTTTTCTGAATGTGAACACAGCTCCGCCCCTTTCGGCCATGTTTTTTCCATCTCCTATATAAGAAAGTCCTTGGTTACCCTTCTCCACCCACAGCAGTTTTTAATTGCAATGAGATGACACACAGTTAGGGTCACAGAGCTAGGGACCCCAATATAGAGATATACCTTGACGAGGTTTGGGGCTCAGTTACATTGATCAATGCGATTGCTAAATATCTCCTTTTTCCTAATATTCATGGCAGGTATGCATTTCATTATTCACATTTTCAAGTTAGCAAGTGGCATTTTTCATTGTATTTTTCAATATTTGTCCATATGCTTGAGGCATTATACTATTATCTAAGTTTGATGTGCAGCCTTATCCTTATATAGTATGTATTTTTTGGCTTGCACTCATAATATATATATTAGTGATCACTTCAGTTATCCTATTCAGTGGACAAATAAAAGGCCATTTCCTCCGAGCCATGACAAAGCTAAGAGGTTGACTTTATCCCTTTGTAAGCTCTTGGCTACCAAAATGCTGCCTTTCCGCCTGGTGGACACAGAGGATTTTCGAGACCTTATGTCCATCGCTGTGCCCCAGTACCAGATGCCCAGTCACCACTACTTCTCCAAGAAATGTGTACCTGCGCTACACCAGCATGTCGCACACAACATCACCGCTTCCTTGAGAAACTCTGTGTGTGAACGGGTGCATTTCACCACCGATACTTGAACCAGTAAGCATGGACAGGGGCGTTACATGTCGCTGACTGGGCACTGGGTAACTATGGTGCGAGATGGAGAAGGGTCTGCTGTACAAGTCTTGCCGTCACCACGACTTGTGTGTCAATCCTCTGTATGTCGAAGTTCCTCCACTGCTTCTGCCTCTTCCACCTCGTCTGGGTCCTCCACCTCCGCTCAAAGCCTGTCTGGTCAGGCCACCCGCGTTGTAACTGCGCACAAGGAATTCCCGCACACCTCCTTACTATGCTGGCAGCAGAGCTCAACGGCATCAGGCAGTCTTTACCTTGAAATGTCTTGGAAATAAGAGTCACACCGCTGATGAGTTGTGGTCAGCTCTGGAGAGCGAGTTTAGTAAATGGTTGTCTCCACTCAACCTGCAGCCAGGGAAGGCCGTGTGCGACAATGCTGCAAACCTGGGTGCGGCCCTTCGCCTGGGCAAGGTGACACACGTGTCTTGTATGGCTCACGTGTTGAACCTTGTTGTCCAACAATTTTTAACCCACTATCCCGGCCTAGATGGGCTTCTGCACAGGGCACGGTCACTATCTGCTCACTTCCGCCGTTCAACCGGCGCAGCTGACTGACTTGCATCGCTCCAGAAGTATTTCGGCCTGCTGGATCACCGCCTGAAATGCGATGTGCCGACACGCTGGAATTCGACTCTCCACATGTTGCAGCGACTGTGTCAGCACCGCCGAGCCCTGGTGCAATACGTTATGACGTATAGCATGGGCCAACGAGATGCAGAGGTGGGGCAGAGCACCCTGATGGAGTGGTCTCAGATCAAGGACCTATGCACCCTTCTGCACAGTTTCGACATGGCGACGAATATGTTTAGCGCTGACAATGCCATTATCAGCATGACAATTCCATTCATTTACATGCTGGAGCACACGCTAAACACTATTCGGAGTCAGGGGGTGGGACAACAGGAAGGGGAGGAAGTACAGGAAGATTCATATGCGCAAGACACAACAACATCACCAAGGTCCAGACGTTCATCATCACAAAGGCGGCAGGCATGGGACCATGGGGGACAGGGATCAACAAGGGCACATGGTAGCAGGCAAAATGTTGAGGAAGGTGCAGGAGAACTTGAAGAAATGAAAGATGAAGTGGCAATGGGCATGGAAGACTCAGCAGATGAGGGAGACCTTGGTCAAATTTCGGTTGTTCGAGGTTGGGGGGAGATGTCAGAGGAAGGAAGCACGGTTATCACCTTGCCGCCACAAACACAGCAAGGACTTGGTCCGCATGGATGTGCAAGACACATGAGCGCCTTCTTGCTGCACTACCTACAACATGACCCTCGGATTGTCTGAATTAGAAGTGATGATGACTACTGGCTTGCCACACTCTGAAGGGGGCTTTACACGCTACGATATCGTTAATGTTTCATCGTCGGGGTCACTTTGTTAGTGACGCACATCCGGCGTCATTAACGTTATCGCAGCATGTGACACGTACCAGCGACCTTAAACGACCTCAAAAATGATGAAAATTGTTCTCCATGGAGAGGTCGTCCCAAAACCAAAAATCGGTAATGGTTGATTATCGATGTGGTTCGTCGCTCCTGCGGCAGCACACATCAATGTGTGTGACACCGCAGGAACGATGAACATCTCCTACCTGCATCCACCGGCAATGCGGAAGGAAGGAGGTGGGTGGGATGTTACGTCCCGCCCATCTGCGCCCCTCCGCTTTCATTGGCCGGCCGCTTAGTGACATCACTGTGATCCCGAACGTCCCTCCCCCTTAAAGGAGGGATTGTTCGGCAGTCACAGCGACGACGCCGACCAGGTAAGATCACACGAAATCGCATGCGCAACGGGGGCGGATGCTTTTGCGTACGATATCGCTAGCAATTGCTAGCGATGTCGTAGCGTGTAAAGCCCTGTGAGGCAAATCCCGGGATATGAAGATGAATTATGACTCCAGTCATAATCCCTCATCACTCCCTGGCAGTGCCCCCTCCCTTCTTGTTCTCAGTGTTCCACTTACACCTCCATGGCCATGTCCTGTGATATGGAAATGAGGTGGTGTGGGAACAATGGACACAGGATGACTCCCTGCCGTCACCCTGTAACAAGAGTTGTATCTCATTAGCAAGGCTATGGAAATAGCCAGACAGAACGACTCCAGTAAAAAATGGTTCATATCTCGCAAGCCATATTTCCGATAAATATGGCAACCATAAAAATGGTGTCTCCGCATGCGGACGATGCCGGCACACCCTTTTTATGGGAGCAGGACATTGGGAAATGCCCCAGGCGTGATATCAGCCAATGGGGAACTGGCAGACAGGTCATGAGTCCCCTCGTTCTGTAGCTAAATTCATAACTGTCACAATGAGAGCGTTGGCGTCCGCCTACGACGCTCCCAGGCAAAGTTATGGCCCATATTCCATGTTGGGATATTGTCCATAACTCAAGCCAGGGGTGGAGCAGTGCTCCCTGTGAGGTCACGAAGGTAGGAGGGGACCTGGATCTGCCCAGGTTGATAACCCTACTTCGGCCATTTTCCAGTGTTCTTTCGCTGGGGGCACGTGTAGGAAACATCTGTGGGAAGGATCCTAGAAACCTGGGTACAGCGCCCCCCTGTGGCCAGACGCAACAAGGTAACTGCTGGAACTGTGTATGCCTGTTTGTAACCCATGCTTTGATTGTAACTGTACTCTGACATATGTATATTCTGTAGATTCCCTATTGTATATATTGTAGTTCTAGTGTGCTTTAGGCTGATTAAATTATATAATTAATCTTGGGCTGTTCTGTTATCTCGATCTTGAATCCCACGTCTGTGTGTTCGGCTAATAGTTACCGTAAATCGGTTGGTGGCAGCGAATTGTGCCAAGGATTATTGTGGGGAGGCCAGTGAGATTCGGGGAGATTTTATATATTCCGCCCGCGGAGGTCGGGGGAATATATACCTTACTCTCACCGGGGACCCTTCAATAATCGGCATAAGTAGTATAGCGGCCTCCTTGCTTATTGTCGGGCAATTCCATAATTGGCCTGACTATAAGAGGGGCGCTAGAGAGCGCGTCACGTGCTCTGTCTGTCGGTCGGGAGGTATAAAGGAGGGGTGACCCCCACTTGTTACCCCCCGATTGTGACGTACTGGTAGCCAGCGCGGGGGATTTCTGAGTGACCCCCCCGGTGGTTTGTGACATATTGGTGGCATAGCGGTGGGATCGAGATAATAGTGTGTGTGAGTGTGAGACCCATACTCCCAGACACTAAAGACTGCCTGCAGCAGCTGTGGCTGCTGGGGTCTTCAGACTAGCTCAACACTAGAGTGTCAGAGTGCAGATACTGTAAGGTGTGTGGAGGCATCAGGTGTCAGTTCTGTGTCAGTGACCAAAAGTCTGCAAGAATGGCTGATGGCACCAGGAGTAGAGCTATGCAACTGGCCAATGCTAAGGCAGGAGCCGAAGAGAGGGAGGACGGTGCTGTGGGCAGTAATGAGGAGGTTGCCCACGAGTCCTCCAGGAGCTCGACGCCAGAAAACAGCTCTGCAGAGGACATTGCACAACCTAGCAATTATGGACAAGATGAGGAGCAGCTCACCCAAGGGTCCTCAACGAGCCAGATGCCAGCCCTCCGCTCTGCAATGGACAGTGAAGCACCAGGCTCCGCAGCGGGCCGCAGATCACCACGTGCCATTCCACCGAGCCTGGGAGGCTCGGATAGCCTTCTTCAAATGGCTATGGCCCTTCTCCAGGCTGGAGACCAGGAGGGCTACAAGGGACTCCTGGCAGAGCGCAGGGCAGAGCGGCAAGCAGCGCGTGAGGCTGAGGCTGCGGAGCGGCAGGCAGCGCGTGAAGAGCGCCAGGCAGAGCGTGACTACCAGCTGCAGCTAGCTCAGCTCCGGCCCTCATCAGCCACACGTGACCTTCAAGACACCAAACTTCCAAAGGTCCGTGTTGAGGACTTCCCAGTGCTGGAGAAGGATGGAGACTTGGACTCTTTCTTGACTGCGTTTGAACGGACTTGCTTGCAGCACCATCTGAACAAGGACCAGTGGGCCAAATACCTGACCCCCCGTCTAAGGGGTAAGGCCCTGGATATCCTTGGGGACTTGCCTGCTGAGGCAGATCAGGGCTACGACACCATCAAGCGGGCCCTGATCCAACAGTACAACCTCACTCCGGAGTCCTACCGCAAGAAGTTCCGGACCCTACAGAAGGGACCAAAGGACTCCTGGGCTGACCACAGGCGGGCACTTGCCCGAGCTGCCGACCACTGGACCCAAGGCCTGCAGCTTTCCACCGGACCGGAGATCCTGGACTTGTTCATCACGGAGCAACTCTTGTGGAACTGCCCTGAGGATCTCCGCCAGTTCATCCGAGACCAGAAGCCAAAGGGGTCCACGGCTACAGCTGCCCTGGCCGATGACTACACCAACAATCGGGCTCCTGAAGCCAGGAGAGCAGCCACCAGCAGCACCTGGAGAGGGGGTAAGATGAACTCTGCGACTGCCCCACCTGCCCCTAGACTGCAGGGGGTGTCCCCCTCAACTCCCCTCTCCAGGCCCGTGGCAGAACCAAGACGGTGCCACCAGTGCAACCTACCTGGACACTTCAAGGCCATGTGCCCTCAGCGTCCCAAGGCCCCGGCTCCGTCCCCGTCCCAAGGGCCGCCCAAGGTGTATTGTGTGGGTGGGGGTGGTGGTAGGTCCCTGGACAGCTTCCAACCTGTCACCGTCGGCCGGTCTGTGACCATAGGACTGCGAGACAGCGCCTCGGAGGTGACTCTGGTGCGGCCTGAGATGGTGTCCCCCCAAGACTTGATCCCTGGAAAAACCCTCGCTGTCTCCGGGATTGGAGGCACTGACCCGGCGCTGCCTGTTGCTGACATTTATGTGGACTGGGGCGCAGGGCGAGGGGTGAGGGAGGTGGGGGTAACTGATCGGATCCCTGCAAACGTGCTACTTGGGACAGATTTGGGGCAGATAACCTCCCAGTTTGGGCCCCAACCAAGGGCTGAACCTTCAGCCCGTACTGACATGCCTCCGGACAATGTTAATGTGTTATCTATGAATGATGTAAGGGAGGAGGGAGTGAACTCTGATATTTCTGCTTGCATAGACACCATAGACACACACTCAGCTGCAGCTGTGACAGGGGAGGGGGTCAGAGAAAGGTGTGACAATGCCTCTACAAGTAACCAGCCTGTGAGCTGGGATCTGTTGCCCTCTGAAGGGATAAGCAGAGAGCAGGGTGCTGCAGGGGGAGGACCAGTGTGTGGGGTGGGGGCTACCACAGCAAATGTGGGGTCCCCAGAGATTTCACAGCGGGGTTCTGTTGCTGCAGGAGGGGAACAGGCAGGTGAGATTGGGGCCGGTCCAGGAGCGGAAGTGCTCCCAGGTAAGATCTCGGTGCATGGTTCCCCCACAACCGGGGTGTCAGGAAGCCAGGTAGGTCTGCCTGAACCGGCGACTTGGTCAGGAACGGAGGAGGAGCAGGCACGACCCACGGTCGCAGGGGCTGTGGCCGCTGTCACCCGCAGTGGGAGTGCTGGAAGCCAAGGGGCCTCCCGGAGGTCCGATAGCTCTTCCCCTTCTGACCAAGTGGCAGCCGAGTCAGGTGGAGGCCAGGACACAGGTCCCGGGGTACTGACTGAAGATGTGACAGTCTCGTCGATTCTGGCCACATCTAGTCAGGGGTTTCAGGCAGCGTTAGAAGCTGACGACAGCCTGAAAGCTCTTAAGGAGCAGGCGGCACAGCCTCCCTCGGACTCGGACCCGGAGCGAGTGGTCTGGGACCAAGGACGGCTGTACCGGGCCACGGTCCAGCAGGGTTCACCGGAGGCGTGGCCCAGGGACCGACAGTTGGTGGTACCCTATCCGTTCCGGACGGAGTTGTTGCGGATCGCACATGAGATTCCGATGGCCGGACACCTAGGGATCGCTAAGACCAAGGCCAGGTTAAACCAGCATTTCTACTGGCCAAAAATGGGGGCCGATGTGGCTGCCTACTGCCGTTCGTGTGAAACCTGTCAGAGAGTGGGGAAGGCGGGGCCACGCCCCAAAGCCCCACTGGTATCTCTGCCAATCATCGATGAGCCTTTCAGGAGGGTGGCTGTGGATCTGGTCGGCCCGCTGGCCATCCCCAGCAGCTCCGGGAAACGCTTCATACTGACGGTAGTGGACTATGCCACCCGGTACCCAGAAGCAGTGGCCTTGTCGTCCATTCGGGCTGACAAGGTGGCCACCGCATTGCTGGAGATTTTCTCCCGAGTGGGTTTTCCCCAGGAAATGCTCACTGACCGGGGGACCCAATTCATGTCCCAGCTGATGGAGGCCCTCTGTAAGCAGGTCCAGGTGCGACATCTGGTGGCCAGCCCGTACCATCCACAGACTAATGGCCTGTGCGAGCGGTTCAATGGCACCTTAAAGCAGATGCTTAAGATGTTGGTCGACTCCCATGGGCGTGACTGGGAGCGGTATCTCCCACACCTGTTATTTGCTTACCGGGAGGTTCCACAGGCCTCAACAGGATTCTCACCGTTTGAGCTCCTGTACGGGCGACGTGTGCGGGGCCCCCTGGCTCTGGTGAAAGAGGCTTGGGAAGGGGATTTGGCCACCCCTGGAGTGTCGGTTATCGAGTATGTCATGCGCTTCCGGGACAAAATGCAGGCCTTGACGCAACTGGTACACGACAATATGGCTCAAGCCCAGGCCGATCAGAAGCGTTGGTACGACCAGAACGCTTGTGAGAGGACCTACCAAGTGGGTCAAAAGGTGTGGGTACTGGTCCCCGTACCACAGGACAAGCTTCAGGCAGCCTGGGAAGGCCCATACCTCGTGTACCAGCAGCTCAACCCTGTAACGTACCTGGTCACCCTGGACCCTGCCCGTGGAAGGCGGAAGCCCTTCCATGTGAACATGATGAAGGCACATCATGAGCGGGAGGCATGTGCGCTCCCCGTGTGCAACCTGCCCGAGGAGGGAGAAGCGGAAACCCTCTTGGATATGCTAGCCTAGGTTAGGGCAGGCGGATCCATTGAGGATGTGGAGGTTGGCCACCAGCTCTTGGAAGACCAACGGTCCCAGCTGTGGGCCACCCTCCTCCCCTTCCGGGGGTTGTTTACCAACCAGCCCGGAAGGACTGACTTGGCTGTCCATCACGTGGACACTGGGGATCATCCCCCGATCCGGCGTTCAGCATATCGGGTCTCCCTGGAGGTGCAGCAACACATGCGCCAGGAGATTGACGAGATGCTGAAGCTGGGGGTGATCCAGGCATCCAACAGCGCTTGGGCCTCGCCTGTAGTCCTCGTCCCTAAGAAGGACCGAACCACTCGGTTCTGCGTGGACTACAGGGGGCTCAATGCGGTCACGGTCGCCGATGCGTACCCAATGCCACGCATCGATGACCTGCTCGATCAGTTGGCCGGGGCTCAGTACCTGACCATCATGGATCTGAGCCGGGGATATTGGCAGATCCCCCTGACTCGCAAGGCCAGGGAACGCTCTGCCTTTATCACCCCATTTGGGCTGTACGAGTCCACGGTGATGCCATTCGGGATGAGGAATGCCCCTGCCACTTTCCAGCGGATGGTCAACACCCTGCTCAAGGGACTTGAAGGGTACGCGGCCGCGTACCTGGATGACATTGCCGTCTTCAGTCCCACCTGGGAGGACCACCTAGAGCATCTAGCACAGGTGCTCAGGCGGATCCACCGGGCAGGTTTGACCATCAAGCCGGGAAAGTGTCAGCTGGCCATGAGCGAGGTCCAGTACCTCGGTCACCGGGTAGGTGGGAGAACACTGAAGCCCGAGCCTGAGAAAGTGGAAGCCATCGCATCCTGGCCCACCCCCAGGACCAAGAAGCAGGTGATGTCCTTCTTGGGGACCGCTGGGTACTATAGGAGGTTTGTTCCATGCTATAGTAGCCTGGCAAAGCCCTTGACGGACCTCACCAAGAAGAAGCTGCCCTCTGCAGTCGATTGGACAATGGACTGCGAGACCGCCTTCCGGGCCCTAAAGGACGCCCTGTCCAGCCCGCCCGTGCTACAGGCAGCCGACTTCACGCGGCCGTTTGTAGTACAGACCGACGCCAGTGACTTCGGCCTCGGTGCGGTGCTCAGCCAGGTGGACTCTGCGAGCCAAGAGCACCCAGTCTTGTACCTGAGCAGGAAGCTGTTACCAAGGGAAGTTGCCTATTCCACGATGGAGAAGGAGTGCCTGGCCATAGTGTGGGCCCTGCAGCGTCTGCAACCCTATCTATACGGGCGCCACTTCATCGTGGAGACGGACCACAATCCCCTCAGCTGGTTGCACACCGTCTCTGGGACGAATGGGCGATTGTTGCGATGGAGCCTTGCGCTCCAGCAATACAACTTCACCATTCGCCACAAAAGGGGCCGTGACCACGGTAACGCAGACGGGCTGTCCCGACAAGGAGAGGTCGCGGACGGGCGCACGGGGGAACACCGGAGTGTGCTGCCCCCTAGCGCCCTCAAAAGGGGGGAGGTGTGAGGCAAATCCCGGGATATGAAGATGAATTATGACTCCAGTCATAATCCCTCATCACTCCCTGGCAGTGCCCCCTCCCTTCTTGTTCTCAGTGTTCCACTTACACCTCCATGGCCATGTCCTGTGATATGGAAATGAGGTGGTGTGGGAACAATGGACACAGGATGACTCCCTGCCGTCACCCTGTAACAAGAGTTGTATCTCATTAGCAAGGCTATGGAAATAGCCAGACAGAACGACTCCAGTAAAAAATGGTTCATATCTCGCAAGCCATATTTCCGATAAATATGGCAACCATAAAAATGGTGTCTCTGCATGCGGACGATGCCGGCACACCCTTTTTATGGGAGCAGGACATTGGGAAATGCCCCAGGCGTGATATCAGCCAATGGGGAACTGGCAGACAGGTCATGAGTCCCCTCGTTCTGTAGCTAAATTCATAACTGTCACAATGAGAGCGTTGGCGTCCGCCTACGACGCTCCCAGGCAAAGTTATGGCCCATATTCCATGTTGGGATATTGTCCATAACTCAAGCCAGGGGTGGAGCAGTGCTCCCTGTGAGGTCACGAAGGTAGGAGGGGACCTGGATCTGCCCAGGTTGATAACCCTACTTCGGCCATTTTCCAGTGTTCTTTCGCTGGGGGCACGTGTAGGAAACATCTGTGGGAAGGATCCTAGAAACCTGGGTACAGCGCCCCCCTGTGGCCAGACGCAACAAGGTAACTGCTGGAACTGTGTATGCCTGTTTGTAACCCATGCTTTGATTGTAACTGTACTCTGACATATGTATATTCTGTAGATTCCCTATTGTATATATTGTAGTTCTAGTGTGCTTTAGGCTGATTAAATTATATAATTAATCTTGGGCTGTTCTGTTATCTCGATCTTGAATCCCACGTCTGTGTGTTCGGCTAATAGTTACCGTAAATCGGTTGGTGGCAGCGAATTGTGCCAAGGATTATTGTGGGGAGGCCAGTGAGATTCGGGGAGATTTTATATATTCCGCCCGCGGAGGTCGGGGGAATATATACCTTACTCTCACCGGGGACCCTTCAATAATCGGCATAAGTAGTATAGCGGCCTCCTTGCTTATTGTCGGGCAATTCCATAATTGGCCTGACTATAAGAGGGGCGCTAGAGAGCGCGTCACGTGCTCTGTCTGTCGGTCGGGAGGTATAAAGGAGGGGTGACCCCCACTTGTTACCCCCCGATTGTGACGTACTGGTAGCCAGCGCGGGGGATTTCTGAGTGACCCCCCCGGTGGTTTGTGACAAGCCCGCTTTAGATCCCCGGTACAAGTCCAAATTTGGCGAAATAACTCCAGCCATAGAAAGGGACGCACGTATGCAGGAGTATCAGCAGAAGCTGTTACTCAATCTTAGCTCGGCTTTTCCACCAAACTCGAGTGGTGCACAGAGTGAATATCCCAGTTGTAACTTGACAAACATGGGACGGTCTCGTCATCTTCAACAGTCTACCCGTACCAGCAGCACCGTATCTGGTGCTGGGAACAGCAATTTTATGGAATCGTTTCATAATTTTTTTAGACCATCCTTTGCAAGGCCAGCAGAGACAACAAGTCTGACACATAGTCAACGGCTGGAGAGGATGATACAGGAGTATCTCCAAATGAACATCGATGCCATGACTTTGCAAATGGAGCCTTGCTCATTTTGGGCTTCAAATCTTGAAAAATGGCCAGAGCTCTCCACTTACGCCTTGGAGATTTTGTCGTGTCCAGCTGCCAGTGTTGTCTCTGAACGTGTCTTCAGTGCTGCAGGGTGTGTGCTGACAGATAAGTGCACGCGTCTGTCCAGTGACAATGTGGACAGACTGACGTTCATCAAAATGAACAAGTCATGGATCCACAAGGACTTTACTACCCCGGGGTCATCCTGGGGAGAGTAAATGCTTGTGGATTTGGAATGTGCTTGATGCAAATCTAGCTGTGAAGTGTACAACTGGAGCACAACTGCTGCCACTGAAGGGGTGTCTGTGTGGCCCAATTTTTGGAAAAAAGGGAGACTCCGCTTGGAGTCCCCTTGCTGTGTTTGACATGATTTTAGAAGGGCGTGCCATGCCTATATCTGTGTGTCCTCTTCTTCCTTGTCCAGCTCTTTTCTTTCAGTATGAATATATGTCCTTGTCACTTTTCCATGTGTTTGTTGTGTCTTGTGAGTTGTTTGTCACCTTTTGGACACCTTAGAAGGTGTTTTCTATGTGTTTGTATGTGTTTGTGTTTGCCTGCCATTGTTTTCAATGGTGTTCAAATTGGTTCGTCGAACGTTCGACGAACTTGTCCTCTGTTCGACGAACCGAACCGAACTCGAACTCTAGGAGGGTGGCTTATCTCTAAAAACCAGTCCTCAGAGTTGGGGAACATTGCCTGAGCAGAAGGAAGCAGCTGTTTTTCCAGGATAACTTTATATGCGGCTTGATTCATACGTCCTTCACAAAGATTAATCTGCCTAATTGGACATTAGAGGACTGGAATAAGGTAATCTTCTCTGATGAGTCTAATTTTCAGCTTTGCCGAACACCTGGTCGTCGAATGGTTGGACGGAGACCTGGAGAGGTGACAAGTCACAGCGTCCTGCTCTGTGAGGATTATGCTGAGATATATGATGAGAATTATGGCAAAGTCAGTCAGTTGCGCTGTATATACACCTAGCCCCTACCTCACAGGCAGGAGAAATACTACCTTGCCCCAGGGCCAAATGCTGGTGGAGGTGAGAATTTTCAATTAAAGTCCAAGGAAGCCCCTGCGGAGTGAAGTCCTCAGCAGGATATGGGGCGGGCAAGTCCTGTGCTTACAAGTTGAACAACCTATGTTCAATGTTCTCCTCCAGACCCTTCGGTGCCATCAGAAGAGTTATGATATTGGGGGGTGCGTCGCCCAAACAAATTAGATAAGCACATTTTCAGACTCCTGAGGGCCAGATGCACGTATCACATATTTTGGCAAAATTGGGCAATGTGCGTAGTCCTCAATAATTAATAACTCCCCAAAGGAAGCCCGCAGACATATCATACTGTCTAGGGACAGCTCCATTAATAAGGAGAAATATGAGGGCCATATCTTCCATGTAAGAGGCTCAGGGGCAGAGCTATGAACGAAAACTGAAAATCCATACTTTCCCTGGATATGTAGAAGGCCAGCCCAGCAAGGTCACAAGGTGGAGGGGACATGGAATATGGCCAGATTGATAACAACCGTTAGGACATTTTTGTGTTGTTCTTCTTCGGGTGGTCTGATACATGGGGGGGAAACGTGTAGCCACACAGCGCCCCCCTGTGTCCGCTAGGGAATAAGGTAATTGATACAACTGATATATGCTTGTAATCCATGACTTACCTGTAAATGTATTCTGACATACATATATATATGGGCAGCGCTGGGGTCCTGGGTTCAATTCCCACCAAGGACACTATCTGCAAGGAGTTTGTATGTTCTCCCCGTGTTTGCGTGGGTTTCCTCCGGTTTCCTCCCACACTCCAAAAACATACAGGGACCTTAGATTGTGAGCCCCAATGGGGATAGTGTTGCCAATGTATGTAAAGTGCTATGGAATTAATAGCGCTATATAAATGAATAAATTATTATTATTATATATATATTTTATTTTATTTTTTCTGTAAATTCCATCCTGATTATATTGTAGTTTTTAGTGTGCCCTTAAGGCGATTAAATATAATTTAATCTCGATCTGTTTCTTTTATCTTGATTTCTGAATCCCATGCCCGTGAGCTCGGCTTAATAGTTATCGTAATCAATTGGTGGCAGCAAGTTTATGCCAAGCATCATTGTGGGGCGACCAGTGAGATCCGGGGAGGATTAGATATATTCTGCTCGCAGGATAAATATATACCTTACTCTCACCGGGAACCCTTCAATCATCGGCATAGTAGAATAGCGGCCTCATTGCCTATCGTCTGGCAATTCCATTGGCCCTGACAATAAGGGGGCGCTAGATAGCGAGTCTCGCCTTTGTGTGGAAAGGGGGTGGCTCCTTTTCCTGACACACACCCACTGTGAAATTTGGTGGAGGATCGGTGATGATCTGGGGATGCTTCAGCAAGGCTGGAATTGGGCAGAATAAACTTTGTGAAGGACGTATGAATCAAGCCACATACAAGGTTATCCTGGAAAACAGATGCTTCCTTCTGCTCAGGCAATGTTCCCCAACTCTGAGGACTGTTTTTTCCAGCAGGACAATGCACTATGCCACACAGCTAGGTCAATCAATGTGTGGATGAAGGACCACCACATCAAAACCCTGTCATGGCCAGCCTAATCTCCAGACCTGAACCCCATTGAAAACCTCTGGAATGTAATCAAGAGGAAGATGGATAGTCACAAGCCATCAAACAAAGAACTGCTTACATTTCTGCACCAGGAGGGGCATAAGGTCACCCAAAAGCAGTGTGAAAGACTGGTGGAAAGCGGCCAAGACGCAGGAAAGCTGGGATTAATAATCATGGTTATTCCACAATATATTGATTTCTGAATCTTCCTGAGATAAAGCATTATTATATTGTTGTGTGTAAATGATGATGAACTTGTTTTCTTTGCATTATTTGTGGTGAAAGCGCTGTGTATTGTGCTGTTATTTTCACCATTTCTCATTTTCAGAAAATAATTACTACAGAATGTATTGCTTGGAAATTCGGAGACGTCGTCAGTAGATTATAGAATAAAGAACAATTTACATTTTACCCAAAAATATAAAGAGAAAAATCAGAAAAACTGACAAATATGCAGCGGTGTCTGAATTTTTAACAGAGCTGTATGTCCTCCCCTAGATTATTCTGTCTCCTTACAGACTCCTCTGTCCTCTTCTGTGTTCTCATTTTCCTTCTCCATACTTCTGTGTCCTCCTCTAGGTTCATCTGTCATTCTAGAGACTCCTCTGTCCTCTTCTAGGTTCCCATGTTTTCCTCTTCCATACTTCTCTGTCCTCCTCTACGTTCCCCTGTTATCCTCATCCAAACTTCTCTGTCCTCTTCTAGGTTCCCCTGCCCCCCAGACTCCTCTGTCCTCTCCTCCAGTAGTTTCCCCCGTTTTCCTCCTCCACACAAAGTCTGTTCTGCTCAAGGTTCCCCTGTTCCCCTTCCAAACTCCTCTGCCATTCTGTATGTTCCCTCCTCCATACTCTTTTGTCCTCCTCTAGATTCCTCTGTGTTAAAAAAATATACTCTTAAATATATTCTTCTTCAAATACGTAAAAGCGCATGAAAAAAAGGACTTCAAAAATGTAAAAAATAAATGTATTTTATCTATTTTAAAAATGGTTGCCAGGGTTCAGTTACAGAAAGGAAAAATAATATACTTTGCTAGCTTACGCAAAGAGTTCATTTAGTCCATACTGATCAATGGGAAGTCTTTACCCATCTTTCTTTGGGTCCTGAATGGCAAGGCAGGGGATGTCATCTCTTAGGCCGGACAGCATGTCACATCTTGCAGCACTCGAGTCTTCTGGCAGCAGGCAATGTGGAGGAGCCAGCCCTAACCCCCTCCATCGTGTGTTATATGGCAACTGTCCAAACCATATAGGGTGTTTTAACTGAACACAGTTCCATGACATAATCTTCTAGAAGCTTCTGGAAGAATATAAATATATCCTTCCATGCTCAGCACATATATATATATATATATATATATATATATGTATATGTTCAATATGGGCATTTTAATACTTATTCCTTATAAAAAATTTATTAATAAACTATGCCCTCCAACATAAACAGAACTATGAACTTATATGTCCTACTATAAACTATTTGATAACTAGATGTATTAATTTTAATGTTTTTACAAACCCCCCTTGAAGCGGGTGGAGTAACCCCGAAAATTAATTAATACATCATTAAAATAACAAATCTTCTTTCCTTATTTGGCGATAATGGATTAATATCAATAATAATGATGAATAATAATTAATTTGCATTATTCATGTTGTAAGTTCAATAATATAATAATGTGGATTCATGTTATGATAGGCCATGACTGATCAATCATATAAAAATATATAACTATACTTTGCTAGACCTAAAAAGAAATGCAAAAACAAATCCGGTCACCATATGATGTCCTCTGAGTTGACGTCTTCTTATCTCCAATGTAATCCGGCATAAACACAGTCTCTTAGAAATAAATCCTTTGATAAAATGAATGGTTACCAATTTATACAGTCCCATATTGCGTTTATCATTGTTAGATCAAAGTCCATAAACTTTATTCTTTATTACAAAGTCCATAGCCAATGTTGATAAACCACAGTTCATGAGTGTAGAAGAATAGCAAAAGTCTTTGATGTCTGTGCAGTGTAATTAGTCACCTTTTTATCCTTCATGCTGCCTGTTGTCAAATCCTGGAACAGATGTTAAGACGTTCTTGGTCAGCACGACAGGGGTTAACTTTAACACGTCATTGCTCTTCTTAGTAACTTTAGGGAGGTCTTAATGCACAGACCATGTGTCATTGTCCATCCTGGAATCATAGGACCACTATGTTTCTGAGATGCAAACGCGGTAAGTGTATTTTGTATGTTACACAGTCTTATTTGAGACGTTACCTTTTTGGACCTTTTTGCAGAATCCCTTTTAACTTTAGGAAAATTATAAAGTCTTTTTATCTTCTATAATCTTGATTGAAGGCTTCATTCCCTAATCTAAATACCAAATATGGCAATAACTATCACTAATAAATGTCACAGCGTATCATAACTCTAATACTATAATACCATGTCATTATTATTATCGTAGAAGTATTAATGTAATTGATACTCAGAATGATAAAATACTGCATAATGGTATAGACAATAGTATTTTCTCGTAATGACCTTTTTGTCATTGGTGTATTACCCTTCCAAACCCATAGGTGGCAATGTGTTGAATGTAGCCGAAATATAATATAAAATATGAAATAATGTAATGTGTACCTATACCATGTATCATATTATAAATATGAAAGGCAACAATGTGGCTTATTTATGATCACTTATAAAATTATAAACCAAAGCAAATAACCTTTTAGAAAAGACTGGAGGATTCCATCAAAACACAATAATACCCATTATAAATTATTATTGATTAAAAAAATATAATATATATTATTTGTAAATGTAGAAAGGTAAACCTAGATGTACCTTGATCTTCCATCTTTATTACTCTAATTTAATTTATTTGATTTGTCTATTATTTATTAAATAATCTACTATAAGAAAATGTGTAACTATAAGTAATATTTCATCCTTATTGTGTTAACATACTAATATAAAAATAATGTATTACCAGAACGTAAACAATTGTATATTTTGATGAAGGAAGTATCTTTTCTTCCAAAAAATGGAACTCTTCCCTTTTAATATGATTCATATTTAATAAAGTAATATTCTTATATTCGATATTACTGAACTAAATATTGAAGTGTTTTCTCAATTGAGATATTTAAAATCTGAAGAAAAAAATAAAAATTGTAGAATTTAAGATTTTGATTAAAAATGTGAATATTAAATAATAATTAATATCAAAAATAGGAATAAAAGGAAAAATGAAAATTGGAATAAAAATAAAAATTGAAATAAAAATAAGGCCTTCTATGTATATAACACCTATGTCTTTAATAATACATAACCTTAATGTTAATAATTAAGTCATGTAACCTTGCAAATAATACACTTCTCTTAGTATATAAATGCATTATGATATACTTCAAATATATTTTTTTTTTATTCCCAATTCTTCCTTTGTACTTGAAATATTAATTATTAAAGTATCCTGAAAACACATATATTTATCAAATATAAAATGTGTGATTGAGACCAAACCTCTCCCTTTCAATATCATGAAATATGATATTATAAAAATTAATATGTTTAGATTAAATTAAATTAAAATTTGTGTTGTATATCTTCAAGACCATATTATAAATATCACTTCCATATTTGAAAAGAAAAATGATTTCCAATCTATGTACCAATAAAAGAAGTGACTAACACAAAAGATATAAGAAAATCAAAACGTTATAACCTTATTCTAGAATGTAACTCTTCAGAATAAACCCTTAATAAAAAATCCTAATATCTCTATACTAAAAAAATATGTCTAAGAATAATATATATATTCGGTATAAATTCCTTCATTTATACTTATGTACTATAACTTATTATCTAATAGTATACATACATATATTATAACCTCGAAGTTAAAACAAAAATTCCCTTTTTTTTTTTCCTCTCTGGATCCAAGTACTTTGACTTTAGCAGCTGCTCAGACAATCAATCATTCATAGACACATCTATGCACTCAAGACTGCCATGGTCTTTAACATACACTTCTACATAGAAACTGACAAACACATATCCCTTTTTTTCCAAGTATTCTATGCGCATTTCAAAAATTATGTTACTAATTTGAAGTACTTCTTGAAAAATACAAATTCCAATGTATTACATGCTGTACATTTGACCATAGAAATATTTGATATTAGCTTTAGTAATTCAAGTCACATGCTCTAGTACGTGCAAGGAACACCATTCCAAAACAGCAAGCAGTTTTACTACACTCCAAAGCTCAGATTACATTTCTAATAACTCTAAAGAAGATGTATGTGTATTCATAAAAGAAACATTAAAATAATAGTTCTCTGGCAATTGGTACCTGAGAAAATAATTATTATTATTATTCGTGCTTTCACGATTAATCTTACCCAATAAAATATATGTTACCTGATTGAGTGAGAACAAGAACAAATGTATAAATGAAAAGTTAATACTTCATCAATCTGCTTTACTGATAAATTCTGAGGGAAATAAAAGAATAAAATTATTATCATATTTATGATAAAAATGAAACACTTAAAATCCGTTACTTTCTCTTATTGTTTTATTTTAAATATTATTATTCATATACAGAGATCAAATTATTAATTTATAACATTAAACTATCATTTTACTAAATGAAAATATGACCTTAATTTACTGTCACTACCTTTAATATATATATATATATATATATATATATATATATATATATATATATATATATATACATAAATTCACTGTATATGAATAAACACATTTATCAAACAATAAAATTAATTTCCCCAGAAATCCACTTTATCTTGCTGAAGACTAAACCTAAATTTTTCTTCAAAGATTCGATTTATGAGATCCATTTTAAACTTATAGGAATCTCTGAACTTATGTAATTCAAGTTTTTCTCTTATATGAGAAAGAATGTCTCTCTCTGAAAGACCACCCAGCTGCCACTGGCTATGAAATCCCAACCGAGGGAAAGAATCTGCACAAGACACCTGTTTCTGTCTTTCAAAGCTTTTACTCATCATTTGTCTGGGATCCTCTATCCCAGTGACCGATCCCGTCACTGGTAACAAGGGTTTTTCCTGTGGAAAAAGACTTTTAGATGACAAAAATTGGGGTGGATTGTATGGTTTATAACACGTATGCATCTTCCTCCGAACTTCATACACCCTGTCACAAAAATATCTGGATCTGGGAGACACTGTTGGTTTTTCACAAAAACTCTCCCTTTTTTGTATTGGTTTTTCATAATTAATTAATTTCTGTTTTGACTGACTTTTCCTAACAAAATCGATAAATGTCGTACATTCGAATAGGGACTTTTTATTTAATGCCACTGCACAAGCTGCATTATCAAGGAAATTAAATTTCTTGATGAATAAACGTATCATTCCATCCAATCTGACATTTGGAATGACCGCCCTATACAAACGTTCAAAAACGGACATAAATGAGAACGTACTCTCATTCTGTTCAATTTGTAATTCCTTCAACATCTCATAGTTTGGATCAGATTCATTCCTTGCACAGAAGATGAGATTTTTCAGCCTTATGATATCGTTATCATCTGAACAATCAAATGTCTCATTGTCAGAAGACTTTTTTAATGCCAATTGTCTAAAAAAATGCTGAGGTAACCACATACGGAATAACTGATTCGTCTCACTATTGGTTAAATTTAACTTCTCAACGGAACTTTCAAATATCTCTGAATTTCTGCAAACATGTATTTTAGGATTATATGCGGGAATTAATTTGCATATGTCCAATAGACTCTTTCTAAGTCTAATTCCTAAATTTGTCTGTTCTATTTTTAGAAACTGATCATCGCCATTTTCTCTCTCCACGTGTCCTTTCTGCACGTCTCCCACTCTGGCTCCTCCCCCTTCTGGCTTCTCTACGTCATTTCCTGCTTCTTTCCCAGTATGCTAAAAATGACCTTGATTACATAGCACATGTCTGCCGCCATTATCAAAATTCTGATTTGCCAAATTACAGCCAACATTACAGTCAGAATTCACAATATCACTGACTGACATTCCAGGTTCTAAGCAGTCTTTGGATTTCTCTGTCACTGACTCTCCTGACAATTCAGGTTGTCTATTTCCACCATTTTTACACTTTTGTACGATTAACTTGTGAAAATCATAGACTAAATGACAGACATTTCTGATTTTCTGTTTCTCTCTATTAAAAGACCTTACAAATTCTATACGTGAATTCTCAAGTTCACACTCCTCATAAAAGCGTAACCAAATCTCTTCCACATTAGAAATATCTGGATAAGTGAACTGAAGTTTACTTTGCTTAACATATGAAGAGATAAAATCCATTTTCTTACCTGAAATGATCAGATGATCTCATGGATGATCCTCTAAGACTCGATTCACCTTGCTCAGCACGTCCAATACTTCTTATGGACTGACTTTATCTTTCTTGCTCAAAAATACGTCAAAAGTTAACTTCTGTGGCTTTATAAAGTCTTTAAAGTTCATTTAAAAAAAAAACATTCATGCAACTTGACTTATACGTATTTCCTAGGTTCTGCGTGATTTTTATAAATTGTCGATTCCTGATCCTTTGCAGGAGATACTTAAGATACTTCGACCCCCCTTATGCAAAGTGAAGGAACAACACAAAATGTAAAAAAATTACAAATGGGTGGCTCACCAAAATGTTAAAAAAATATACTCTTAAATATATTCTTCTTCAAATACGTAAAAGCGCATGAAAGAAAGGACCTCAAAAATGTAAAAAATAAATGTATTTTATCTATTTTAAAAATGGTTGCCAGGGTTCAGTTACAGAAAGGAAAAATAATATACTTTGATAGCTTACGCAAAGAGTTCATTTAGTCCATACTGATCAATGGGAAGTCTTTACCCATCTTTCTTTGGGTCCTGAATGGCAAGGCAGGGGATGTCATCTCTTAGGCCGGACAGCATGTCACATCTTGCAGCACTCGAGTCTTCTGGCAGCAGGCAATGTGGAGGAGCCAGCCCTAACCCCCTCCATCGTGTGTTATATGGCAACTGTCCAAACCATATAGGGTGTTTTAACTGAACACAGTTCCATGACATAATCTTCTAGAAGCTTCTGGAAGAATATAAATATATCCTTCCATGCTCAGCACATATATATATATATATATATATATATATATATATATATATATATGTATATATTCAATATGGGCATTTTAATACTTATTCCTTATAAAAACTTTATTAATAAACTATGCCCTCCAACATAAACAGAACTATGAACTTATATGTCCTACTATAAACTATTTGATAACTAGATGTATTAATTTTAATGTTTTTACACTCTGTCTCCTTCCAGACACTTCTGTCCTTCTTAGGTTTCCCTGTTTTGCTCCTCTGCTCATACTTTTCTGTCCTCTTAAATTCTTCTGTCCCCCTTTTGGGCTCCTCTGTCCTGTAGGTTCTCCTCTTTTCCTTCTCCATACTCTATCTCTTACAGACTCCTTTGTCCTCCAGACTTGTCTGCTCACCTCCTGGCTCCACGGTCACGATGCAGACCATTCTGGTCTCCTCCAAACTTTTGTCTCCTTCCAAATCCAAATTGTTTGCTCTAGGCCCCTCTTACACCTCTAGATTCTACATCCTTTAATTTCCAATGCCCCCTTTCCTGTAAACTCCTCTCTCCTGATCTAGACTTTTCTGTCTCCTGTTGCAGTCTCCATTATCATTCTTCAGTCTTCTCCCTCCATCTGGACTTTTTTTTTCCTTCTCCTGGCTGATCCCTTTGCCTCTCCTCCAAAACTCCCCCCCTGCCTTATCCTCTGCCCTACTCCAGAGTCCTCTCTCCTTCTAGACTCCTGTGTCCATTCTGTGATTCTCCTGTTTTCCATATTCTTCAGTCTCTCTCCTCTTTCTTAATCCAGTCATTTTTGTCCCTTCTTAGTTTCTCCTGTTCTCCACATTCTTCAGTCCCTCTCCTCTGTCTTCCTCCAGACTTTTTTTCTTCTCTGATGCTTCTGTTCTCCACATTCTTCAGTCCCTCTCCTCTGTCTTCCTCCAGACATTTTTGTTCCTTCTTTGCGTCTCCTGTTCTCCACATTCTTCAGTCTCTCTCCTCTGTCTTCCTCCAGACTTTTTTGTTCCTTCTTAGTTTCTCCTGTTCTCCACATTCTACAGTCCCTCTCCTCTGTCTTCCTCCAGACTTTTTTGTTTCTTCTCTGATTCTCCTGTTCTCCACATTCTTCAGTCCCTCTCCTCTGTCTTCCTCCAGACTTTTATTCTTCTCTGATGCTTCTGTTCTCCACATTCTTCAGTCCCTCTCCTCTGTCTTCCTCGAGACATTTTTGTTCCTTCTTTGCGTCTTCTGTTCTCCACATTCTTCAGTCCCTCTCCTCTGTCTTCCTCCAGACATTTTTGTTCCTTCTTTGCGTCTCCTGTTCTCCACATTCTTCAGTCCCTCTCCTATGTCTTCCTCCAGACTTTTTTTGTTTCTTCTCTGATTCTCCTGTTCTCCATATTCTTCAGTCCCTCTCCTATGTCTTCCTCCAGACTTTTTTGTTCCTTCTTTGCGTCTCCTGTTCTCCATATTCCTCACTCCCTCTCCTCTGTCTTCCTCCATGCTTTTTTGTTTCTTCTCTGATTCTCCTGTTCTCCATATTCCTCACTCCCTCTCCTCTGTCTTTCTCCAGACTTTTTTGTTTCTTCTCTGATTCTCCTGTTCTCCATATTCCTCACTCCCTCTCCTCTGTCTTTCTCCAGACTTTTTTGTTTCTTCTCTGATTCTCCTGTTCTCCATATTCCTCAGTCCCTCTCCTCTGTCTTCCTCCACGCTTTTTTGTCGCTTCTCTGATTCTCCCGTTCTCCATATTCCTCAGTCCCTCTCCTGTCTTTCTCCAGACTTTTTTGTTTCTTCTCTGATTCTCCTGTTCTCCATATTCTTCAGTCCCTCTCCTATGTCTTCCTCCAGACTTTTTTGTTCCTTCTTTGCGTCTCCTGTTCTCCATATTCCTCACTCCCTCTCCTCTGTCTTCCTCCATGCTTTTTTGTTTCTTCTCTGATTCTCCTGTTCTCCATATTCCTCACTCCCTCTCCTCTGTCTTTCTCCAGACTTTTTTGTTTCTTCTCTGATTCTCCTGTTCTCCATATTCCTCACTCCCTCTCCTCTGTCTTTCTCCAGACTTTTTTGTTTCTTCTCTGATTCTCCTGTTCTCCATATTCCTCAGTCCCTCTCCTCTGTCTTCCTCCACGCTTTTTTGTCGCTTCTCTGATTCTCCCGTTCTCCATATTCCTCAGTCCCTCTCCTGTCTTTCTCCAGACTTTTTTGTTTCTTCTCTGATTCTCCTGTTCTCCATATTCCTCAGTCCCTCTCTCTCTTTCTTCAGACTCTTTTGTTTCTTCTCTGATTCTCCTGTTCTCCACATTCTTCAGTCAAATTCAAATATGCTTTATTGGCAGGACCAAAATACAATTAGTGTTGCCAAAGCAAGAGAAATACAGTAAGTAGGGTGGGAGGGGATCAGGGTTATGGGGAGTTGGGGGCACAATTTGGGCTCTGAAAGTCCATTTAGGGGTCTTAGGTTCCCCTCAGCTTATGACATGTGGTGACATATTGGGCGGCGATCTCCACCATTGATTCGTCTTCCCCCAGTAGGATGCGGAGTTTCCTCTCCTCGTCCATGGATGGAAAGTCCGGGGTATGGGTGGTAAATTTCTGGAAGTGGGAGGCCCTCACTGCTGAGTATTTGTTACAGTGCAGCAGGAAATGCGCCTCGTCCTCCAGTGCCCCCTGCTGGCAGTGCTGTCACAGTCTGTTCTCCCACGGCTTGTATGTCTGTCAGTGCCGCCCTCTTTCCACCTCTAGGCTGTGGGCACTCAGTCTGTACAGGCTCAGGGTCTGCCTGTCTTTGGGGTGGCGTAACCTTTCCAGATATGGGGCCAGAGTGTAGTCCCTCCGCAGTGACCGGTAGATGGTGAGTTTCTGGGAGTAGTCCCTCCGCAGTGACCGGTAGATGGTGAGTTTCTGGGAGTAGTCCCTCCGCAGTGACCGGTAGATGGTGAGTTTCTGGGAGTAGTCCCTCCGCAGTGACCGTTAGATGGTGAGTTTCTGGCAGTAGTCCCTCCGCAGTGACCGGTAGATGGTGAGTTTCTGGGAGTAGTCCCTCCGCAGTGACCGGTAGATGGTGAGTTTCTAGGAGTAGTCCCTCCGCAGTGACCGGTAGATGGTGAGTTTCTGGGAGTAGTCCCTCCGCAGTGACCGGTAGATGGTGAGTTTCTGGGAGTAGTCCCTCTGCAGTGACCGGTAGATGGTGAGTTTCTGGGAGTAGTCCCTCCGCAGTGACCGGTAGATGGTGAGTTTCTGGGAGTTCTCAGTCTTTCTCCTTTGTCTTCCTCCAGGATTTTTTGTTTCTTCTCTGATTTTCCTGTTATCCACATTCTTCAGTCTTTCTCCTCTGTCTTCCTCCAGACATTTTTTTTCTTCTCTGATTCTTCTGTTCTCCATATTCTTCAGTTCCTCTCCTGTTTTCCTCCAGCCAAAATTGTAACCTTTCCCCCCAGACCTGTCATCACCTCTCCTCATCGTAACCCCTCCCCCAAGACCTGTCATCACCTCTCCTCACATAACCCCTCCCCCAGACCTGTCATCACCTCTCCTCACGTAACCCCTCCCCCAGACCTGTCATTACCTCTCCTCACCGTAACCCCTTCCCCATACCTGTCATCACCTGTACTCACCTGTAACCCCTCCCCCAGATCTGTCATCACCTCTCCTCATGTAACCCCTCCCCCATACCTGTCATCACCTCTGCTCAGTTGTAACACATTTTCCAGACCTCTCAACACATGTCCTCACTGTAACCCCTCCCACAGACCTATTATCACCTCTACTCACCTGTAACCCCCCCGCCCAAACCTGTGATCACCTCTTCTCGCCTGTAACCCCTCCCCCAGACCTATCATCACCTCTACTCACCTGTACCCCCCCCCGCCCAGACCTGTGATCACATGTTCTCGCCTGTAACTCTGCTCCAGACCTGTCATCACTTCTACTAACCTTTAACTCCTCCCATCAGATCTATCATTACCTCTACTCAATTGTAACCCTTTCCCCAGACCTGTCATCACCTCTACTCACCTGTAACTCCTCCCTCAGACCCATAATAATAATAATAATAATAATAATAATAATCTTTAATTCTATAGCGCCAACATATTCCACAGCGCTTTACAATTCAGGAGGATAATATACAAACAAGTAACAGTTATAGAAAATACAATATTTAGAGGGAAAAAAGACAGCCCTGCTCGTGAGAGCTTACTCTCCTGTATCACTTCCCCTCAGAGCTGTCATCACATCTGCTCATCTGTAACTCATCTCACCAGACCTGTCATCACCTCTACTCACCTGTAAGCCTCATCCAGACCTGTGATCATCTCTTTTCACCTGTAACCCCTCCCCAAGACCTGACATCACCTCTACTCACCTGTAACCCTTCCCCAGACATGTCATCACCTATTTTCAACTGTAACCCCTCCCCCAGACCTTCATCACCTTTTTTCACCTGCAACCCCTTCCCCAGATGTGTCATCATCTCTACTCACCCGTAACCCCTCCCCCAGACCGGTCATCATCTCTACTCACCTGTAATCCCTCCCCCAGACCTGTCATCATCTCTACTCACCCGTAACCCCTCCCCCAGACCGGTCAACATCTCTACTCACCTGTAATCCCTCCCCCAGACCTGTCATCATCTCTACTCACCTGTAACCCCTCCCCCAGACGTGTCATCACCTCTACTCACCAGTAACCCAGAGAGTTATCACCTCCGCAGGCCTGTGATGACTTCTACTAACCTTTAACCCCCTCCCCGAGAGCTGTCATCACCTCTCACCTGTAACCTCTCCCCGAGACCTGACATTACCTCTACACACCTGTAACCCCTCCCCCAGACCTATACTCACCTGTAACCCCTCTCCCAAATCAGAACACCTCTACTCACCAGCATCCTCTCCCCTCAGACCTGTCATCACCTCTATTTACCAGTAACCCCTCCCCCACACCTGTCATCACCTCTCCTCACATGTAACCCCTTCCACAAGGCCTGTCATCACCTCTCCTCACATGTAACCCCTTCCACAAGGCCTGTCATCACCTCTCCTTACCTATAACCTGTCCCCCCAGACCTGTCATCACCTCTACTCACCTGTAACCCCTCCCCCACACCTGTCATCACCTCTCCTCACATGTAACCCCTTCCACAAGGCCTGTCATCACCTCTCCTGAGTCCTCACATGTAACCCCTTCCACAAGGCCTGTCATCACCTCTCCTTACCTATAACCTGTCCCCCCAGACCTGTCATCACCTCTACTCACCTGTAACCCATCCCCAAGAACTTTCATGACCTCTGCTCACCTGTAACCCCTCCCCCTAGAAATGTAATCATCTCTTCTCACCTGTAACCCTCTCTCCAGACCGGTCATCAACCCTTCTCACCTGTAACCCTCTCCCTAGACCTGTCATCATCTCTACTCAACTGTAACCCTCCCATAGACCTCTCATCACCTCTACTTCCCTGTAACCCCTCCCCCAAATCTGTCATCACCTCTTCTCACCTGTAACCCCTCCCCAAGACTTGTGATCACATCTACACACCTGTAACTCTCTCTCCAGACTAGTCATCACCACTACTCACCTGTAACCCTCCCCCAGAACTGTGATCACCTCTTCTCACCTGTAACCCCTTTCCTGCCATCACTTATACTCACCTGTAATCCTCTCCCCAGACCTGTGATTACCTCTTCTCACCTGTAACTCCTCCCCAAGACCTGTCATCACCTCTTCTCACCTCTAACCGCTTCTCCAGAACTGTCATCACCTGTACTCACCTGTAACCCCTCCCTCAAACTTGTTACCGGGCTTAGTATTACGGACATATGTTTTATTGAGACACAGTGAAGCCTCAGACCACTCTGCTATTCGTGGTAGGAAGAGCTGCTGTAAGGATCACCAGCAGAAAGGATATTGGTACTATCAGGAGAGGAACCAACCAGCTGGAACCACAACAGTACACCAACTGGAGAGTCCTCACCCACACCTCCACCTGGATGTCATTATCATCCAGACCTCCACCTGGACGTCATTATCATCCACACCTCCACCTGAACGTCATTATTATCCACACCTCCACCTGGACGTCATTATCATCCACACCTCCACCTGGACTTCATTATCATCCACACCTCCACCTGCACGTCATTATCATCCACACCTCCACCTGAAGGTCATTATCATCCACACCTCCACCTGGACGTCATTATCATCCACACCTCCACCTGGACTTCATTATCATCCACACCTCCACCTGCACGTCATTATTATCCACACCTCCACCTGGATGTCATTATTATCCACACCTCCACCTGGACGTCATTATCATCCACACCTCCACCTGGACTTCATTATCATCCACACCTCCACCTGCACGTCATTATCATCCACACCTCCACCTGAAGGTCATTATCATCCACACCTCCACCTGGACGTCATTATCATCCACACCTCCACCTGGACTTCATTATCATCCACACCTCCACCTGCACGTCATTATTATCCACACCTCCACCTGGATGTCATTATTATCCACACCTCCACCTGGACGTCATTATCATCCACACCTCCACCTGGACATCATTATTATCTACACCTCCACCTGGACGTCATTATTATCCACACCTCCACCTGGACGTCATTATTATCCACACCTCCACCTGGACTTCATTATTATCCACACCTCCACCTGGACCATTATTATCCACACCTCCACCTGGACGTCATTATTATCCACACCTCCACCTGGACGTCATTATTATCCACACCTCCACCTGGACGTCATTATTATCCACACCGCCACCTGGACGTCATTATTATCCACACCTCCACCTGGACGTCATTATTATCCACACCTCCACCTGGACGTCATTATCATCCACACCTCCACCTGGACTTCATTATCATCCACACCTCCACCTGGACGTCATTATCATCCACACCTCCACCTGGATGTCATAATTATCCACACCTCCACCTGGACGTCATGATCATCCACACCTCCACCTGGATGTCATAATTATCCACACCTCCACCTGGACGTCATTATTATCCACACCTCTGCCTGGACGTCATAATTATCCACAACTCCACCTGGACTTCATTATTATCCACACCTCCACCTGGACGTCATTATTATCCACACCTCCACCTGGACGTCATTATTATCCACACCTCCACCTGGACGTCATAATTATCCACAACTCCACCTGGACTTCATTATTATCCACACCTCCACCTGGACGTCATTATTATCCACACCTCCACCTGGACGTCATTATCATCCACACCTCCACCTGGATGTCATTATCATCCACACCTCCACCTGGACGTCATTATTATCCACACCTCCACCTGGACGTCATTATTATCCACACCTCCACCTGGACGTCATTATCATCCACACCTCCACCTGGACATCATTATTATCCACACCTCCACCTGGACGTCATTATTATCCACACCTCCACCTGGACCTCATTATTATCCACACCTCCACCTGGATGTCATTATTATCCACACCTCCACCTGGACGTCATTATTATCCACACCTCCACCTGGACGTCATTATTATCCACACCTCCACCTGGACCTCATTATTATCCACACCTCCACCTGGACGTCATTATTATCCACACCTCCACCTGGACCTCATTATTATCCACACCTCCACCTGGACATCATTATTATCCACAACTCCACCTGGACGTCATTATTATCCACAACTCCACCTGGACGTCATTATTATCTACACCTCCACCTGGACTTCATTATTATCCACAACTCCACCTGGACTTCATTATTATCCACACCTCCACCTGGACGTCATTATTATCCACACCTCCACCTGGACGTCATTATTATCCACACCTCCACCTGGACGTCATTATTATCCACACCTCCACCTGGACCTCATTATTATCCACACCTCCATCTGGAGGTCATTATCATCCACACCTCCACCTGGACATCATTATTATCCACACCTCTACCTGGACGTCATTATCATCCACACCTCCACCTGGACGTCATCATCCACACCTCCACCTGGACCTCATTATTATCCACACCTCCACCTGGACCTCATTGTTATCATCCACACCTCCACCTGGACCTCATTATCATCCACACCTCTACCTGGACGTCATTATCATCCACACCTCCACCTGGACATCATTATCATCCACACCTCTACCTGGACGTCATTATCATCCACACCTCCACCTGGACGTCATCATCCACACCTCCACCTGGACCTCATTATCATCCACACCTCTACCTGGACGTCATTATCATCCACACCTCCACCTGGACATCATTATCATCCACACCTCTACCTGGACGTCATTATCATCCACACCTCCACCTGGACGTCATCATCCACACCTCCACCTGGACATCATTATCATCCACACCTCCACCTGGACCTCATTATTATCCACACCTCCACCTGGACCTCATTGTTATTATGCACACCTCCACCTGGACCTCATTATTATCCACACCTCCACCTGGACCTCATTGTTATTATGCACACCTCCACCTGGACATCATTATCATCCACACCTCCACCTGGACATCATTATCATCCACACCTCTACCTGGACCTCATTGTTATTATGCACACCTCCACCTGGACCTCATTATTATCCACACCTCCACCTGGACCTCATTGTTATTATGCACACCTCCACCTGGACCTCATTATTATCCACACCTCCACCTGGACCTCATTGTTATTATGCACACCTCCACCTGGACCTCATTATTATCCACACCTCCACCTGGACCTCATTGTTATTATGCACACCTCCACCTGGACATCATTATCATCCACACCTCCACCTGGACCTCATTATTATCCACACCTCCACCTGGACCTCATTGTTATCATCCACACCTCCACCTGGACCTCATTGTTATTATGCACACCTCCACCTGGACCTCATTATTATCCACACCTCCACCTGGACCTCATTGTTATTATGCACACCTCCACCTGGACCTCATTGTTATCATCAGGTAGAAATAGAATGTAAATCCAGCGCAATCACAAGAATTTTTTAAAAAAAATTTTTTTTAAAATTTTTTTTTTCTTCTTTATTATTGATTTTCCATAAAATCCAAGCAGGTACATGCAGCATAAGAAAATATAGATGTGCCCAGGTCAGAGCGACGCGTTTCAACAAACTGTCTTAATCATGGTCCATGGAGACCATGATTAAGGCAGTTTGTTGAAACGCGTCGCTCTGACCTGGGCACATCTATATTTTCTTATGCTGCATGTACCTGCTTGGATTTTATGGAAAATCAATAATAAAGAAGAAAAAAAATTTTTTTAAAAAATTCTTGTGATTGCGCTGGATTTACATTCTATTTCTACCTGGTGACTTCTGACCATCCGTGCGCTGATCATCTCCCACAGGACGGCTATAGGTCTGCAGCAGGCTTGGTGAGCTGATAATAATATATATTTTGTTCATTGTTATCATCCACACTTGTTCCTGGACCTCAGAATTATTGTCATTCAGTCCAAAATGCAGACTTGAGTGCCGTCATCTACAACAGGACATGGACCTAAGTGTAATCCTCCCCACCGGACCTCGAACCAAAGTATTATAAAGACGTACGCAGATTCATAAAGATTTTTTTATTGTAGACAATGTGTTGGCGCAGTAAAATAAATCCTCTGCCATGAAAAGTAAAATGTTTGCTCTAGAGAACGCCTCCCTGATATTGCTTTACTGGTGATGACATCACACCTGAGATAATGACCTCATCTGCAAGGAGTAGCGGTGCTCAGCTTCCCATCTCCTCCTCCTCCTCCTCAGAGACCTGCTCAGAAGGAATCAGCCGCAGGTTGTTGGCTCTCACGCTGGTGAGGGTGGCACAGACGCTCATTAGCTCAGAAACCCCGTGCAGGGTGACCCCTGAACCGTCCACACTCAGCTGCACGATGGCGGTGTGTCTCAGGAAGCGCAGACCTAGAGAAAAAAGAAGAATGGGAAAGCAGAGGTCAACTAGGAAAAGGGTAATAACCTACACTGAAAAGCAAAAGGGTAACAATGTTTTGCACTTGTGACTTTCAGGCTCCGTATCTCACCATCCTCTACAGCTCTGAGTGGGAGACGTCTTCATCTTATAGTCAATCATCTCGGCTTCTTCACATAAATGTGACTGCAGATATTCAGCAGATGATCAGTTCTGCAGATTCTTCTCATGTCTCTGCATTGTTACATTCTGCATAGAATTTTGGAAATTCCCCTCTGCCTGAATTCTTCTGGACTCTCCATCAGATTCCAGCATGTCTCTGCCGAAAGGTGATCCCTGGTCTCTTCTCCATGTTCCCAGTGTTGGTGTATACTGGTCAGGTCTCTTCTCCACGTTCCCAGTGTTGGTGTATACTGGTCAGGTCTCTTCTCCACGTTCCCAGTGTTGGTGTATACTGGTCAGGTCTCTTCTCCATGTTCCCAGTGTTGGTGTATACTGGTCAGGTCTCTTCTCCACGTTCCCAGTGTTGGTGTATACTGGTCAGGTCTCTTCTCCATGTTCCCAGTGTCGGTGTATGCTGGTCAGGTCTCTTCTCCATGTTCCCAGTGTTGGTGTATACTGGTCAGGTCTCTTCTCCATGTTCCCAGTGTTGGTGTATACTGGTCAGGTCTCTTCTACATGTTCCCAGTGTTGGTGTATACTGGTCAGGTCTCTTCTCCATGTTCCCAGTGTTGATGTATACTGGTCAGGTCTCTTCTCCACATTCCCAGTGTTGGTGTATACGGTCAGGTCTCTTCTCCATGTTCCCAGTGTTGGTGCATACTGGTCAGGTCTCTTCTCCACGTTCCCAGTGTTGGTGTATACTGGTCCGGTATCTTCTCCATGTTCCCAGTGTTGGTGTATACTGGTCAGGTCTCTTCTACATGTTCCCAGTGTTGGTGTATACTGGTCAGGTCTCTTCTCCATGTTCCCAGTGTTGATGTATACTGGTCAGGTCTCTTCTCCACATTCCCAGTGTTGGTGTATACGGTCAGGTCTCTTCTCCATGTTCCCAGTGTTGGTGCATACTGGTCAGGTCTCTTCTCCACGTTCCCAGTGTTGGTGTATACTGGTCAGGTCTCTTCTCCACGTTCCCAGTGTTGGTGTATACTGATCAGGTTTATTCTCCACGTTCCCAGTGTTGGTGTATACTGATCAGGTTTCTTCTCCATGTTCCCAGTGTTGGTGTATACTGGTCAGGTCTCTTCTCCATGTTCCCAGTGTTGGTGTAGACTGGTCAGGTCTCTTCTCCACGTTCCCAGTGTTGGTGTATACTGGTCAGGTCTCTTCTCCACGTTCCCAGTGTTGGTGTATACTGGTCAGGTCTCCTCTCCACATTCCCAGTGTTGGTGTATACTGGTCAGGTCTCTTCTCCACGTTCCCAGTGTTGGTGTATACTGGTCAGGTCTCTTCTCCACGTTCCCAGTGTTGGTGTATACTGGTCAGGTCTCTTCTCCATGTTCCCAGTGTTGGTGTATACTGGTCAGGTCTCTTCTCCATGTTCCCAGTGTTGGTGTATACTGGTCAGGTCTCTTCTCCATGTTCTCAGTGTTGGTGTATACTGGTCAGGTCTCTTTTCCACGTTCCCAGTGTTGGTGTATACTGGTCAGGTCTCTTCTCCACGTTCCCAGTGTTTGTATATACTGGTCAGGTCTCTTCTCCACGTTCCCAGTGTTGGTGTATACTGGTCAGGTCTCTTCTCCACATTCCCAGTGTTGGTGTATACTGGTCAGGGCTCTTCTCCACGTTCCCAGTGTTGGTGTATACTGGTCAGGTCTCTTCTCCATGTTCCCAGTGTTGGTGTATACTGGTCAGGTCTCTTCTCCACGTTCCCAGTGTTGGTGTATACTGGTCAGGGCTCTTCTCCACGTTCCCAGTGTTGGTGTATACTAGTCAGGTCTCTTCTCCATGTTCCCAGTGTTGGTGTATACTGGTCAGGTCTCTTCTCCACGTTCCCAGTGTTGGTGTATACTGGTCAGGTCTCTTCTCCACGTTCCCAGTGTTGGTGTATACTGGTCAGGTCTCTTCTCCATGTTCCCAGTGTTGGTGTATACTGGTCAGGTCTCTTCTCCACGTTCCCAGTGTTGGTGTATACTGGTCAGGTCTCTTCTCCACGTTCCCAGTGTTGGTGTATACTGGTCAGGTCTCTTCTCCTTGTTCCCAGTGTTGGTGTATACTGGTCAGGTCTCTTCTACATGTTCCCAGTGTTGGTGTATACTGGTCAGGTCTCTTCTCCACGTTCCCAGTGTTGGTGTATACTGGTCAGGTCTCTTCTCCACGTTCCCAGTGTTGGTGTATACTGGTCAGGTCTCTTCTCCACGTTCCCAGTGTTGGTGTATACTGGTCAGGTCTCTTTTCCACGTTCCCAGTGTTGGTGTATACTGGTCAGGTCTCTTTTCCACGTTCCCAGTGTTGGTGTATACTGGTCAGGTCTCTTCTCCACGTTCCCAGTGTTGGTGTATACTGGTCAGGTCTCTTCTCCACGTTCCCAGTGTTGGTGTATACTGGTCAGGTCTCTTTTCCACGTTCCCAGTGTTGGTGTATACTGGTCAGGACTCTTCTCCACGTTCCCAGTGTTGGTGTACACTGGTCAGGTCTCTTCTCCACGTTCCCAGTGTTGGTGTATACTGGTCAGGTCTCTTCTCCACGTTCCCAGTGTTGGTGTATACTGGTCAGGTCTCTTCTCCACGTTCCCAGTGTTGGTGTATACTGGTCAGGTCTCTTCTCCACGTTCCCAGTGTTGGTGTATATTGGTCAGGTCTCTTCTCCACGTTCCCAGTGTTGGTGTATATTGGTCAGGTCTCTTCTCCACGTTCCCAGTGTTGGTGTATAATGGTCAGGTCTCTTCTCCACGTTCCCAGTGTTGGTGTATACTGGTCAGGTCTCTTCTCCACGTTCCCTGTGTTGGTGTATACTGGTCGGGTCTCTTCTCCATGTTCCCAGTGTTAGTGTATACTGGTTAGGTCTCTTCTCCACGTTCCCAGTGTTGGTGTATACTGGTCAGGTCTCTTCTCCACGTTCCCAGTGTTGGTGTATACCGGTCAGGTCTCTTCTCCACGTTCCCAGTGTTGATGTATACCGGTCAGGTCTCTTCTCCACGTTCTCAGTGTTGGTGTATACTGGTCAGGTCTCTTCTCCACGTTCCCAGTGTTGGTGTATACTGGTCAGGTCTCATCTCCACATTCCCAGTGTTGGTGTATACTGGTCAGGTCTCTTCTCCACGTTCCCAGTGTTGGTGTATACTGGTCAGGTCTCTTCTCCACATTCCCAGTGTTGGTGTATACTGGTCAGGTCTCTTCTACACGTTCCCAGTGTTGGTGTATACTGGTCAGGTCTCTTCTCCACATTCCCAGTGTTGGTGTATACTGGTCAGGTCTCTTCTACACGTTCCCAGTGTTGGTGTATACTGGTCAGGTCTCTTCTCCAAGTTCCCAGTGTTGGTGTATACTGATCAGGTTTCTTCTCCACGTTCCCAGTGTTGGTGTATACTGGTCAGGTCTCTTCTCCATGTTCCCAGTGTTGGTGTATACTGGTCAGGTCTCTTCTCCACGTTCCCAGTGTTGGTGTATACTGGTCAGGTCTATTCTCCACGTTCCCAGTGTTGGTGTATACTGGTCAGGTCTCTTCTCCACGTTCCCAGTGTCGGTGTATACTGGTCAAGTCTCTTCTCCACGTTCCCAGTGTCGGTGTATACTGGTAAGGTCTCTTCTCCACGTTCCCAGTGTTGGTGTATACTGGTCAGGCCTCTTCTCCACGTTCCCAGTGTTGGTGTATACTGGTAAGGTCTCTTCTCCACGTTCCCAGTGTTGGTGTATACTGGTCAGGTCTCTTTTCCACGTTCCCAGTGTTGGTGTATACTGGTCAGGTCTCCTCTCCACGTTCCCAGTGTTGGTGTATACTGGTCAGGTCTCTTCTCCATGTTCCCAGGGTTGGTGTATACTGGTCAGGTCTCTTCTCCACGTTCCCAGTGTTGGTGTATACTGGTCAGGTCTCTTCTCCACATTCCCAGTGTTGGTGTATACTGGTCAGGTCTCTTCTCCATGTTCCCAGTGTTGGTGTATACTGGTCAGGTCTCTTCTCCACGTTCCCAGTGTTGGTGTATACTGGTCAGGTCTCTTCTACATGTTCCCAGTGTTGGTGTATACTGGTCAGGTCTCTTCTCCACATTCCCAGGGTTGGTGTATACTGGTCAGGTCTCTTCTCCATGTTCCCAGTGTTGGTGTATACTGGTCAGGTCTCTTCTCCACGTTCCCAGTGTTGGTGTATACTGGTCAGGTCTCTTCTCCACGTTCCCAGTGTTGGTGTATACTGGTCAGGTCTCTTCTCCACGTTCCCAGTGTTGGTGTATACTGGTCAGGTCTCTTTTCCACGTTCCCAGTGTTGGTGTATACTGGTCAGGACTCTTCTCCACGTTCCCAGTGTTGGTGTACACTGGTCAGGTCTCTTCTCCACGTTCCCAGTGTTGGTGTATACTGGTCAGGTCTCTTCTCCACGTTCCCAGTGTTGGTGTATACTGGTCAGGTCTCTTCTCCACGTTCCCAGTGTTGGTGTATACTGGTCAGGTCTCTTCTCCACGTTCCCAGTGTTGGTGTATATTGGTCAGGTCTCTTCTCCACGTTCCCAGTGTTGGTGTATATTGGTCAGGTCTCTTCTCCACGTTCCCAGTGTTGGTGTATACTGGTCAGGTCTCTTTTCCACGTTCCCTGTGTTGGTGTATACTGGTCGGGTCTCTTCTCCATGTTCCCAGTGTTAGTGTATACTGGTTAGGTCTCTTCTCCACGTTCCCAGTGTTGGTGTATACTGGTCAGGTCTCTTCTCCACGTTCCCAGTGTTGGTGTATACCGGTCAGGTCTCTTCTCCACGTTCCCAGTGTTGATGTATACTGGTCAGGTCTCTTCTCCACGTTCTCAGTGTTGGTGTATACTGGTCAGGTCTCTTCTCCACGTTCCCAGTGTTGGTGTATACTGGTCAGGTCTCATCTCCACATTCCCAGTGTTGGTGTATACTGGTCAGGTCTCTTCTCCACGTTCCCAGTGTTGGTGTATACTGGTCAGGTCTCTTCTCCACATTCCCAGTGTTGGTGTATACTGGTCAGGTCTCTTCTACACGTTCCCAGTGTTGGTGTATACTGGTCAGGTCTCTTCTCCACATTCCCAGTGTTGGTGTATACTGGTCAGGTCTCTTCTACACGTTCCCAGTGTTGGTGTATACTGGTCAGGTCTCTTCTCCAAGTTCCCAGTGTTGGTGTATACTGATCAGGTTTCTTCTCCACGTTCCCAGTGTTGGTGTATACTGGTCAGGTCTCTTCTCCATGTTCCCAGTGTTGGTGTATACTGGTCAGGTCTCTTCTCCACGTTCCCAGTGTTGGTGTATACTGGTCAGGTCTATTCTCCACGTTCCCAGTGTTGGTGTATACTGGTCAGGTCTCTTCTCCACGTTCCCAGTGTCGGTGTATACTGGTCAAGTCTCTTCTCCACGTTCCCAGTGTTGGTGTATACTGGTAAGGTCTCTTCTCCACGTTCCCAGTGTTGGTGTATACTGGTCAGGCCTCTTCTCCACGTTCCCAGTGTTGGTGTATACTGGTAAGGTCTCTTCTCCACGTTCCCAGTGTTGGTGTATACTGGTCAGGTCTCTTTTCCACGTTCCCAGTGTTGGTGTATACTGGTCAGGTCTCCTCTCCACGTTCCCAGTGTTGGTGTATACTGGTCAGGTCTCTTCTCCATGTTCCCAGGGTTGGTGTATACTGGTCAGGTCTCTTCTCCACGTTCCCAGTGTTGGTGTATACTGGTCAGGTCTCTTCTCCACATTCCCAGTGTTGGTGTATACTGGTCAGGTCTCTTCTCCATGTTCCCAGTGTTGGTGTATACTGGTCAGGTCTCTTCTCCACGTTCCCAGTGTTGGTGTATACTGGTCAGGTCTCTTCTACATGTTCCCAGTGTTGGTGTATACTGGTCAGGTCTCTTCTCCACATTCCCAGGGTTGGTGTATACTGGTCAGGTCTCTTCTCCATGTTCCCAGTGTTGGTGTATACTGGTCAGGTCTCTTCTCCACATTCCCAGGGTTGGTGTATACTGGTCAGGTCTCTTCTCCATGTTCCCAGTGTTGGTGTATACTGGTCAGGTCTCTTCTCCACATTCCAGTGTTGGTGTATACTGGTCAGGTCTCTTCTCCACATTCCCAGGGTTGGTATATACTGGTCAGGTCTCTTCTCCACGTTCCCAGTGTTGGTGTATACTGGTCAGGTCTCTTCTCCATGTTTCCAGTGTTGGTGTATACTGGTCAGGTCTCTTCTCCATGTTCCCAGTGTTGGTGTATACTGGTCAGGTCTCTTCTCCACGTTCCCAGTGTTGGTGTATACTGGTCAGGTCTCTTCTCCATGTTCCCAGTGTTGGTGTATACTGGTCAGGTCTCTTCTCCATGTTCCCAGTGTTGGTGTATACTGGTCAGGTCTCTTCTCCACGTTCCCAGTGTTTGTGTATACTGGTCAGGTCTCTTCTCCATGTTCCCAGTATCGGTGTATACAGGTCAGGTCTGTTCTCCACGTTCCCAGTGTTTGTGTATACTGGTCAGGTCTCTTCTCCATGTTCCCAGTGTTGGTATATACAGGTCAGGTCTCTTCTCACCGTTCCCAGTGTTGGTGTATACTGGTCAGGTCTCTTCTCCACATTCCCAGGGTTGGTGTATACTGGGAGGCTCACTCGGGGGTATACAGCTTTTTCTTCACCCACAAGTGTTGGATTGGATGAGGTCTGGGGACTGTGGGGACAATCCAGCTCCTCTACTTCATTGTTATTGAACCATTTCTTCTCCAATCTCGGCGTATGCTTCGGGTCGTTCTGCTGGAACACTATGTCATCCTATTCATACCCATAATATTCAAGTGTATGAAATAACCCATATTGTAGGATCCTCCCATATAGCTCAGCATTGTGGCCACTGTGACGACATGGACTCTGAGTGCCTAGCATGGGTTAACTTTCTTAACATTCATCCAGACATGGAGACAGTTTGTTTATAGATGGGGGATAACCCCTCATTGTTCTACAAGACTCTTGGGAGTTTAGTATTGAAGTTTTTGTTGACTCATGTAATTGTTTTGGCCACTGAAGGCCAGACACCCAGATAACTCAATTATGCGAACTTCCCATTGTATTACTAAGTGAATTGCTAGATGTGATGTAATTTACCTGTCTCACCCTTGTCTCTGGATATTTGAATACAGCTTGAAATTCATCCAATAAGAGAAGAAACCTTGTACAACCAATCCGATAAGGGCACAGTATATCCTAAGGGAAGGCTAGAGTTATAAAATGGGACTTCTTGGAGTCACCAGGTTGATGGATGTTGCATGATCCAGTCTAAGCTCTTAGGAGCTGGCTAGGGGATCAGAACCAGGATGCCTTGTGGACTCAGTCTAGGGACTTTGGCTCCGACTAGAGGATCACTTGGCTACATGGCTTCAATCTAGGGACTCCGATTCCGATTGGAGACCATAACCACAGTCTAGGGATTTCGACTCCGGCTGCCAAGATTATATCATATTATACCAGAGACTACTTAAGGAAGAAACCCAGGTTCGGACAATTTGGTCACCTGGCTACAGACTTTGCGGACCTCAGCCAGCTTCCTAAATCTGGTGTTATTCCATTCTCGGTGGGTGCCCGCCGAAAGCGGGGTGCTGCTGAATTGGAGTAAGTAGCCCTGGAAGCTCTGAGGCACGGACATTCTAATCCCTGGTGAGCCAGCGGAAGGGTGAGACTCTGTTGCCTGTTACATTTGTGTGTTTTGCTGGTTATGTGCTATGTGCCGTTAATTGTTTGGGGATCCAATAAAGTCTTAATATTGTGACTCCCTCAGCCTGTGTTGTCTGAGTATTGTTACGCCCACGATTAAGGAGGTCGGGCATTCAGTTGGGATGAGCCCTGAGCCACGCTGTCTTTCTAAAGGCGGCCGGGCCAGCGGACGAGAGCACCCACTGACCCCCGTGTCTCTACAACCACCATCCATCTTGGTCAAGTATCTAACGCCTTTGGTTGTAAACACCCCAATATCATCAGGCTTCCTCCACCAAACCTGACAGTTCCTTCAATTTCTTGATCTGTTCGCCCCTTTTTCCTTTGTTTGTTCCAGACCCATTTCCCCCCATCAGAGCCTTCTATTGACTTTCATCTCATTGCTCCAGATCTCCCGTTTCCAATCTTCCACTGTTCGTTCTTTTGTGTAATCTTGAGCCAACACTTCTTATGATGATGTTGAAGTTGAGGCTCCTTCACCTTTTTTCAGGCCACCATTGCAGACTTGTGTAACTTGTGTGGCTCGGTGCTTCATGGACGTCTGTGATCTCACTATTATGAAGCAGACGAGCCGCCTCCACTGACGGGTGTCTCCAGAACTGATAGACCTTGTGATGAGCGATTAGTTGACTGCAATATTTTGCCTCGACGTCACCTCTTGGCTTTTGAATGGATGGACGGACTTTATTTCTTGTTCTTCCACCTGTCATGGCCGCACATGATGCAGTTTGGCAGGTTTTTTTGGCCAAGAGACCGCTATCGATGAGCTGGATGAGAACCTGAGATCAGGTTGTAATTTGTAGTATACAGGAAGAAAAGATTTTTCAAACACTAGAAGCAAAACAGTAACAATGAAGACATAATGAAAATCTGCAATACTAATCATCTGCTAAATATCTGCAGTCACATTTATGTATGAGAAGCCGAGATGATTGTCTATAAGATGAAGGTCATCTCATGCTCAAAGCTGTAGAGGATGGAGAGATATGGAGCCTGAAAGCCAAAAGCTCAAATCATTGTTATCCTTTTGCTCTTCATGGTATATACAGTTGGCTATACTGTAAGACAGCCATGGAAAAAAAAATAGTACACCCTGTTAAATTCAGTGGTTTTATGTATCAGGATATAAAACAACATTTAAAGATCTTAAGATTACCAAATGGTCGGGAGGGTTCGGGACGCTCTTCTTTATATTGTCACTTCAGATCGCATTCTTGGTGTCCGTTTCTGCACCGATCTCTGAAGCTCCGGCCGCAGCATTTCTATTGTGTAGAGGTCTAGACGGAGACTTTCTCAGCCCCTCACGTGGTCGGGAGGGTTCGGGACACTCTTCTTTATATTGTCGCTTCAGATCACATTTCTATTGTGTAGAGGTCTAGACGGAGACTTTCTCAGCCCCTCACGTGGTCGGGAGGGTTCGGGACACTCTTCTTTATATTGTCGCTTCAGATCACATTTCTATTGTGTAGAGGTCTAGACGGAGACTTTCTCAGCCCCTCACGTGTTCGGGAGGGTTCGGGACGCTCTTCTTTATATTGTCACTTCAGATCGCATTCTTGGTGTCCGTTTCTGCACCGATCTCTGAAGCTCCGGCCGCAGCATTTCTATTGTGTAGAGGTCTAGACGGTGACTTTCTCAGCCCCTCACGTGTTCGGGAGGGTTCGGGACGCTCTTCTTTATATTGTCGCTTCAGATCACATTTCTATTGTGTAGAGGTCTGGACGGTGACTTTCTCAGCCCCTCACGTGTTCGGGAGGGTTCGGAACGCTCTTCTTTATATTGTCGCTTCAGATCACATTCTTGGTCTGGACGGTGACTGGTCCACTGCCGACATCCTTTGCTTTCTCAGTCTCACTGATGTAGATTTTCTGCGACTCTCAGGATCACTGACTGGCTACATGACGCTTTCACTTTTGGATAAATGACCTCATATTTGACTCTAGAGAATTTTGGTGTACAGAGGAGTTTATGGTCGACTCAATGACTGCAAGGTGTCGAGTTCCTGTGACTGCAAAACAAACTCAAATTGCCCCCCTCATGCACTGGGCTGGTAAGTTGGTAAGTGGAGTCTGTCCTGTTATACTAGTTTTGCTTCTGCCAGACATTATGGACAAACATTTCCACTTTAGTCGCGTCAGTCCGGAGGAAATTGTTCTAGAACTCTTTTCAGTGAGAGGCTGTCATGAGGGTACCACGACGGAGAGTGGTCCCCTCTTTTTCTGGTGTCAGGAGATCGCAGCGCAGGGTTACACGCACACTGGCACCAGTTAATACTGCTGGCAGTGCAGATCCCCTTGGGGCCGATGCTGCAAGGTTTAAGAAATTCGTCTGGTCTCCTAAATTCAGGATGAAAATCCAGGTCTCAGCTGTTTGGAGTTCACCATTTAGCTTTGCTATAAAAACTCCCCTCGCAGCTCAGGGAGTTGCCAGTGATAGATCTGCTATATCTAGTCTCTAGAGAGAACCTGTGAGTTGAGGACATTTTGTCGTGTTGGGAGCTGAAGCTGAAGTTTGCTGCGTGGAAGTTGTGTGGTGTTTTCCCATCCCTTTAATCCCTTTTCAGGTTGCCTCAGTGGACTGTTCACCTTGACTCCTTTATGTAGTTTGGAAGACCTTGTACGATTGCGGTTTCCTTTCCCCTGTCTGTCTTATCCCCTCTGTGTCTTTAACCTACAGCGGGACTAGCATTACCGTGACACCTACGCACTAGACAGGGTTGTGTCCAGGGAGAAACAGGAATAGGAACATGATCGCCACACGGGTGAAAGAACCTGTCTACAGATGTCAGGGAGCTGAGGGCTGCTGAGGGTAAGAGTCACAGGCTGCCCCTCCGTATACTTCCCTAGTGGCAGTGTAACACTTCTCCTGTCTCATCCTGTCCTGATCAGCCACCTTGGTGGAGCGCGACAAAAAGGAGCTGCCCTGGAGTGGTACCTGGTACCTATCGTCAGGACAGGTACTCCACCTGGACCTGTCCTCTGCATTCGACACAGTGCACCACTCCCTCCTACTACAGATTCTCTCATCTCTAGGTATCACAGACTTGGCCCTTTCTTGGATCTTCTCATACCTAACAGACTGGACATTCAGCGTCTCCCACCACTTCCTCATCTCGCCCTTTATCTGTCGGTGTCCCCCAAGAATCAATTCTTGGACCCCTGCTGTTCTCCATCTACACCTTCGGCCTGGGACAGCTCATAGAGTCCCACAGCTTTCAGTATCCTCTCTATGCCGATGACACACAGATCTACCTCTCTGGACCTGAGATTACTTCTCTACTAACCAGAATGCCACAATGTCTGTCTGCTATTTCATCCTTCTTCTCTGCACGATTCCTAAAGCTGAACATGGACAAAACAGAATTCATTGTCTTTCCTCCTCCTCACTTAATCCCTCCAACTGACCTATCTATCGAAGTTAATGGCTGCTCACTCTCCCCAGTCTCACAACTCATTGCCTCGGAGTAATTCAAGACTCTTCTTCCTTCAAGACACACATCCAAGCCCTCTTCACCTCATGCAGACTACAACTCAAAGATATCTCCCGGATCCGTACATTCCTTAACCAAGAAACAGCAAAAACCCTAGCACAGGCCCTCATCATCTCCTGCCTCGACTACTGCAACCTCCTGCTCTGTGGCCTCCCTTCCAACACTCTTGCACTCCTCCAATCTATCCTAAACTCTGCGGCTCGATTAATCCACCTCTCCCCCCGCTATTCCCAAGCCTCGCCACTCTGCCAATCCCTTCACTGGCTTCCCATCGCCCAACGACTCCAGTTCAAAACACTAACCATGACATACAAAGCCATCCACAACCTGTCTCCTCCTTACATCTGTGACCTAGTGTCCCGGTACCTACCTGCATGTAACCTGCGATCCTCACAAGATCTCCTTCTCTACTCCCCTCTCATCTCCTCTTCCCACAATCACATACAAGATTTCTCCTGTGCCTCCCCCATACTCTGGAACGCTCTACCTCAGTATATCAGACTCTCCCCTACTGTGGAAATCTTCAAGAGGAACCTCAAGAACCACCTCTTCCAACAAGCCTACAACCTACAATAGCCCTCAGTCCAGTAGACCACTGCGCAACCAGCTCTGTCCTCACCTATTGTACCATCACCCATTCCCTGTAGACTGTGAGCCCTCGTGGGCACGGTCCTCGTGGGCACGGTCCTCTCTCTTCCAGGACCCTCACCCATCCCCTGTAGACACTGAGCCTCTCTCCTCCTGTACCCTCACCCATCCCCTGTAGACTGTGAGCCCTCGCGGGCAGAGTCCTCTCGCCTCCTGTACCCTCACCCATCCCCTGTAGACTGTGAGTCCTTGCAGGCAGGGTCCTCTGCTCCTGTACCCTCATCCTTCTGTGTAGAATGTGAGCCCTCGCAGGCAGGGTCCTCTCTCCTCCTGTACCCTCACCCATCCCCTGTATACTGTGAGCCTCGCGGGCAAGGTCCTCTCTCCTCCTGTACCCTCACCCATCCCCTGTAGACTATGAGCCGTCGCGGGCAGGGTCCTCTGCTCCTGTACCCTCATCCTTCTGTGTAGAATGTGAGCCCTCGCAGGCAGGGTCCTCTCTCCTCCTGCACCCTCACCCATCCCCTGTATACTGTGAGCCCTCGCGGGCAGGGTCCTCTCTCCTCCTGTACTCTCACTCATCCATTGTAGACTGTGAGCCCTCGCGGGCAGGGTCCTCTGCTCCTGTACCCTCATCCTTTTGTGTAGAATGTGAGCCCTCGCAGGCAGGGTCCTCTCTCCTCCTGCACCCTTACCCATCCCCTGTATACTGTGAGCCCTCGCGGGCAGGGTCCTCTATCCTCCTGTACTCTCACTCATCCATTGTAGACTGTGAGCCCTCGCGGGCAGGGTCCTCTCTCCTCCTGTACCCTCACCCTTCTGTGTAGACTGTGAGCCCTCGCGGGCATGGTCCTCTCTCCTCCTGTACCCTCACCCTTCTGTGTAGACTGTGAGCCCTCGTGGGCAGGGTCCTCTCTCCTCCTGTACCCTCACCCTTCTGTGTAGACTGTGAGCCCACGCGGGCAGGGTTCTCTCTCCTCCTGTACTCTCACTCATCCATTGCAGACTGTGAGCCCTCGCGGGCAGGGTCCTCTATCCTCCTGTACCAGTCTGTGCCTTGTTTCATTTATGATTATTGTACTTGTCTCTATTACGTATACCATTTTCACATGTAAAGCGCCATGGAATAAATGGTGCTATAATAATAAAAATAATAATAATAATAAGTCCTTCCTCACCATCAGAGGCTCTGGTGGTGACTGGATAGTCACTTAGTCCCACCCCTCTCAGGGTAAGCCTGCTTCTGCAAACTGTGGGCCCACGTCCCTCTGTCCCCTCCATCATTGTACCATGGCAGAGGCCTCCTCCTGGCAACTCTTCCAAACAAGCCAAACTTGTTCAGTCCAATTATTCGGTTATGGATGAATATTTAACATGAGAATAGATTACTTTAGATTCTGAGCTGCAGCTCTTGGGTTTCGCAGTTTCTCTGAGCGCTGCACGGTGTGACCTTGGGGAAACTTGCTGGTATGTCCACTCTCAGGAAGAAGATTGTCAGCCATTCTGAACGCTTTCCACTTGTGAACCATCTTTCTCTCTTTAGAACAATGGACTGTAAATTACTTGGAAATGGCCTTAAACCCCTTCCCAGAGTGACGGGCAGCAACAATTGGTTCTCAACGATCATTGTTGATTCCTTTCCTTCTTGACATGTTAACACACACAGGAAAGATCCAAACCAGCAAATCTCCAGAACTTCTGCTTTTACATGATACAAAATGGTATAAATGACTATATAGAGAAAGTTATACTGCACTATATACAGAGGAATACTGTGCAGGGCTATATACAGCTTGTACGGATAGTGCAGATATACACAGTGCCAGGGATGAAATGTTGAATACTTGTATATAAAGCTCAGGATCCATCTATAACCAATCTATGTACAGCAGGCATGCATCGGTGGTGGCCCATTCCTCAGCAGACGTCCCGTCTCCTCCACTGCCATACATTCCTCTCTCGAGAGTCTCCCGGACTCTGGAGTTCAGGGCCCAACACTTCCGGATGTCTCCCGGAGCCGTCAGCTCCAACCTAAGTCATCTGTACAGGAACATCTATGGCCACATAAATAATCCTACCAAGAAACATCATCTCACGCCATGTCCTGCCTCTAATGTCGCCATTATCTGTAAAAAAATGAAATTGTTTTGGGTGGAAAAATAAAGAAGTAAAATAATGGACGGTGGATGGATTTCTCCGTAAGACAAGTTTTCCAGTCTTGTCCCCCTCCCCCACAGGCCGGACACATGAAGAATCCGGGAGATTGTGGTCACATGCAGCACACAGGCAGGAGAGGCCAGACATTCCTGCAGCTCCTTTAATGTTGCTGTCGGCCTCTTCGCAGCCTTCTCGGCAGATTTTCTTCTCCCCTTTTCATCAATGTTTCAGGGACGTTCAGTTCTCGGTAATGTCACTGCAATCATCACTTCTTGGTGACGTCCTCACAGGGTCTATGGTGGATCTAATGCCCAGAACATTGTTTTGTTCCCCTTTCCTGAACGATCACTTTCCACAGTGAGACCCTTTGCTGTGTTGTCAGCTGTTTACAGAAAATGTCAGGAACATCCTCCTGGAGCAGCGACAATCACTGTCTACTGTAAATGATGGCGGACAATCACTGTCTACTGTAAATGATGGCGGACAATCACTGTGTACTGTAAATGATGGCGGCCAATCACTGTCTACTGTAAATGATGGCGGACAATCACTGTCTACTGTAAATGATGGCGGCCAATCACTGTCTACTGTAAATGATGGCGGCCAATCACTGTCTACTGTAAATGATGGCGGACAATCACTGTCTACTGTAAATGATGGCGGACAATCACTGTCTACTGTAAATGATGGCGGCCAATCACTGTGTACTGTAAATGATGGCGGCCAATCACTGTCTACTGTAAATGATGGCGGACAATCACTGTCTACTGTAAATGATGGCGGACAATCACTGTCTACTGTAAATGATGGCGGACAATCACTGTGTACTGTAAATGATGGCGGCCAATCACTGTCTACTGTAAATGATGGCGGCCAATCACTGTCTACTGTAAATGATGGCGGCCAATCACTGTCTACTGTAAATGATGGCGGACAATCACTGTCTACTGTAAATGATGGCGGCCAATCACTGTCTACTGTAAATGATGGCGGCCAATCACTGTCTACTGTAAATGATGGCGGCCAATCACTGTCTACTGTAAATGATGGCGGCCAATCACTGTCTACTGTAAATGATGGCGGCCAATCACTGTCTACTGTAAATGATGGCGGCCAATCACTGTCTACTGTAAATGATGGCGGCCAATCACTGTGTACTGTAAATGATGGCGGCCAATCACTGTCTACTGTAAATGATGGCGGCCAATCACTGTCTACTGTAAATGATGGCGGACAATCACTGTCTACTGTAAATGATGGCGGCCAATCACTGTCTACTGTAAATGATGGCGGCCAATCACTGTGTACTGTAAATGATGGCGGACAATCACTGTGTACTGTAAATGATGGCGGACAATCACTGTCTACTGTAAATGATGGCGGACAATCACTGTCTACTGTAAATGATGGCGGCCAATCACTGTCTACTGTAAATGATGGCGGCCAATCACTGTCTACTGTAAATGATGGCGGCCAATCACTGTCTACTGTAAATGATGGCGGCCAATCACTGTCTACTGTAAATGATGGCGGCCAATCACTGTGTACTGTAAATGATGGCGGCCAATCACTGTCTACTGTAAATGATGGCGGCCAATCACTGTGTACTGTAAATGATGGCGGCCAATCACTGTCTACTGTAAATGATGGCGGACAATCACTGTCTACTGTAAATGATGGCGGACAATCACTGTGTACTGTAAATGATGGCGGACAATCACTGTCTACTGTAAATGATGGGTGCCAATCACTGTCTACTGTAAATGATGGCGGACAATCACTGTCTACTGTAAATGATGGCGGACAATCACTGTCTACTGTAAATGATGGCGGACAATCACTGTCTACTGTAAATGATGGCGGACAATCACTGTCTACTGTAAATGATGGCGGCCAATCACTGTCTACTGTAAATGATGGCGGACAATCACTGTGTACTGTAAATGATGGCGGCCAATCACTGTCTACTGTAAATGATGGCGGACAATCACTGTCTACTGTAAATGATGGCGGCCAATCACTGTCTACTGTAAATGATGGCGGCCAATCACTGTCTACTGTAAATGATGGCGGCCAATCACTGTCTACTGTAAATGATGGCGGCCAATCACTGTCTACTGTAAATGATGGCGGCCAATCACTGTGTACTGTAAATGATGGCGGCCAATCACTGTCTACTGTAAATGATGGCGGCCAATCACTGTGTACTGTAAATGATGGCGGCCAATCACTGTCTACTGTAAATGATGGCGGCCAATCACTGTCTACTGTAAATGATGGCGGCCAATCACTGTCTACTGTAAATGATGGCGGCCAATCACTGTCTACTGTAAATGATGGCGGACAATCACTGTGTACTGTAAATGATGGCGGACAATCACTGTGTACTGTAAATGATGGCGGCCAATCACTGTGTACTGTAAATGATGGCGGCCAATCACTGTGTACTGTAAATGATGGCGGACAATCACTGTCTACTGTAAATGATGGCGGACAATCACTGTGTACTGTAAATGATGGCGGCCAATCACTGTCTACTGTAAATGATGGCGGCCAATCACTGTCTACTGTAAATGATGGCGGCCAATCACTGTCTACTGTAAATGATGGCGGACAATCACTGTCTACTGTAAATGATGGCGGCCAATCACTGTCTACTGTAAATGATGGCGGCCAATCACTGTCTACTGTAAATGATGGCGGCCAATCACTGTCTACTGTAAATGATGGCGGCCAATCACTGTCTACTGTAAATGATGGCGGCCAATCACTGTCTACTGTAAATGATGGCGGCCAATCACTGTCTACTGTAAATGATGGCGGCCAATCACTGTCTACTGTAAATGATGGCTGCCAATCACTGTCTACTGTAAATGATGGCGGACAATCACTGTCTACTGTAAATGATGGCGGCCAATCACTGTGTACTGTAAATGATGGCGGCCAATCACTGTCTACTGTAAATGATGGCGGCCAATCACTGTGTACTGTAAATGATGGCGGACAATCACTGTCTACTGTAAATGATGGCGGACAATCACTGTCTACTGTAAATGATGGCGGACAATCACTGTCTACTGTAAATGATGGCGGACAATCACTGTGTACTGTAAATGATGGCGGCCAATCACTGTCTACTGTAAATGATGGCGGACAATCACTGTGTACTGTAAATGATGGCGGACAATCACTGTGTACTGTAAATGATGGCGGCCAATCACTGTCTACTGTAAATGATGGCGGCCAATCACTGTGTACTGTAAATGATGGCGGACAATCACTGTCTACTGTAAATGATGGCGGCCAATCACTGTCTACTGTAAATGATGGCGGACAATCACTGTCTACTGTAAATGATGGCGGCCAATCACTGTGTACTGTAAATGATGGCGGCCAATCACTGTCTACTGTAAATGATGGCGGACAATCACTGTCTACTGTAAATGATGGCGGACAATCACTGTCTACTGTAAATGATGGCGGACAATCACTGTCTACTGTAAATGATGGCGGCCAATCACTGTCTACTGTAAATGATGGCGGACAATCACTGTCTACTGTAAATGATGGCGGCCAATCACTGTCTACTGTAAATGATGGGTGCCAATCACTGTCTACTGTAAATGATGGCGGACAATCACTGTCTACTGTAAATGATGGCGGACAATCACTGTGTACTGTAAATGATGGCGGACAATCACTGTCTACTGTAAATGATGGCGGCCAATCACTGTGTACTGTAAATGATGGCGGACAATCACTGTCTACTGTAAATGATGGCGGACAATCACTGTCTACTGTAAATGATGGCGGACAATCACTGTCTACTGTAAATGATGGCGGACAATCACTGTGTACTGTAAATGATGGCGGCCAATCACTGTCTACTGTAAATGATGGCGGACAATCACTGTGTACTGTAAATGATGGCGGACAATCACTGTGTACTGTAAATGATGGCGGCCAATCACTGTCTACTGTAAATGATGGCGGCCAATCACTGTCTACTGTAAATGATGGCGGCCAATCACTGTGTACTGTAAATGATGGCGGACAATCACTGTCTACTGTAAATGATGGCGGCCAATCACTGTGTACTGTAAATGATGGCGGCCAATCACTGTGTACTGTAAATGATGGCGGCCAATCACTGTCTACTGTAAATGATGGCGGACAATCACTGTCTACTGTAAATGATGGCGGACAATCACTGTCTACTGTAAATGATGGCGGACAATCACTGTCTACTGTAAATGATGGCGGACAATCACTGTCTACTGTAAATGATGGCGGCCAATCACTGTGTACTGTAAATGATGGCGGCCAATCACTGTCTACTGTAAATGATGGCGGCCAATCACTGTCTACTGTAAATGATGGCGGACAATCACTGTGTACTGTAAATGATGGCGGACAATCACTGTGTACTGTAAATGATGGCGGACAATCACTGTCTACTGTAAATGATGGCGGACAATCACTGTCTACTGTAAATGATGGCGGCCAATCACTGTCTACTGTAAATGATGGCGGCCAATCACTGTCTACTGTAAATGATGGCGGACAATCACTGTCTACTGTAAATGATGGCGGCCAATCACTGTCTACTGTAAATGATGGCGGCCAATCACTGTGTACTGTAAATGATGGCGGCCAATCACTGTCTACTGTAAATGATGGCGGACAATCACTGTCTACTGTAAATGATGGCGGACAATCACTGTGTACTGTAAATGATGGCGGACAATCACTGTCTACTGTAAATGATGGCGGCCAATCACTGTCTACTGTAAATGATGGCGGACAATCACTGTGTACTGTAAATGATGGCGGACAATCACTGTGTACTGTAAATGATGGCGGCCAATCACTGTGTACTGTAAATGATGGCGGACAATCACTGTGTACTGTAAATGATGGCGGACAATCACTGTCTACTGTAAATGATGGCGGACAATCACTGTCTACTGTAAATGATGGCGGACAATCACTGTCTACTGTAAATGATGGCGGACAATCACTGTCTACTGTAAATGATGGCGGACAATCACTGTGTACTGTAAATGATGGCGGACAATCACTGTCTACTGTAAATGATGGCGGCCAATCACTGTCTACTGTAAATGATGGCGGACAATCACTGTCTACTGTAAATGATGGCGGCCAATCACTGTCTACTGTAAATGATGGCGGACAATCACTGTCTACTGTAAATGATGGCGGACAATCACTGTGTACTGTAAATGATGGCGGCCAATCACTGTCTACTGTAAATGATGGCGGCCAATCACTGTCTACTGTAAATGATGGCGGCCAATCACTGTGTACTGTAAATGATGGCGGACAATCACTGTCTACTGTAAATGATGGCGGCCAATCACTGTGTACTGTAAATGATGGCGGCCAATCACTGTGTACTGTAAATGATGGCGGCCAATCACTGTCTACTGTAAATGATGGCGGACAATCACTGTCTACTGTAAATGATGGCGGACAATCACTGTCTACTGTAAATGATGGCGGACAATCACTGTCTACTGTAAATGATGGCGGACAATCACTGTCTACTGTAAATGATGGCGGCCAATCACTGTGTACTGTAAATGATGGCGGCCAATCACTGTCTACTGTAAATGATGGCGGCCAATCACTGTCTACTGTAAATGATGGCGGACAATCACTGTGTACTGTAAATGATGGCGGACAATCACTGTGTACTGTAAATGATGGCGGACAATCACTGTCTACTGTAAATGATGGCGGACAATCACTGTCTACTGTAAATGATGGCGGCCAATCACTGTCTACTGTAAATGATGGCGGCCAATCACTGTCTACTGTAAATGATGGCGGCCAATCACTGTCTACTGTAAATGATGGCGGCCAATCACTGTCTACTGTAAATGATGGCGGCCAATCACTGTGTACTGTAAATGATGGCGGCCAATCACTGTCTACTGTAAATGATGGCGGACAATCACTGTCTACTGTAAATGATGGCGGACAATCACTGTGTACTGTAAATGATGGCGGACAATCACTGTCTACTGTAAATGATGGCGGCCAATCACTGTCTACTGTAAATGATGGCGGACAATCACTGTGTACTGTAAATGATGGCGGACAATCACTGTGTACTGTAAATGATGGCGGCCAATCACTGTGTACTGTAAATGATGGCGGACAATCACTGTGTACTGTAAATGATGGCGGACAATCACTGTCTACTGTAAATGATGGCGGACAATCACTGTCTACTGTAAATGATGGCGGACAATCACTGTCTACTGTAAATGATGGCGGACAATCACTGTCTACTGTAAATGATGGCGGACAATCACTGTGTACTGTAAATGATGGCGGACAATCACTGTCTACTGTAAATGATGGCGGCCAATCACTGTCTACTGTAAATGATGGCGGACAATCACTGTCTACTGTAAATGATGGCGGCCAATCACTGTCTACTGTAAATGATGGCGGACAATCACTGTCTACTGTAAATGATGGCGGACAATCACTGTGTACTGTAAATGATGGCGGACAATCACTGTGTACTGTAAATGATGGCGGACAATCACTGTGTACTGTAAATAATGGCGGACAATCACTGTGTACTGTAAATAATGGCGGACAATCACTGTGTACTGTAAATGATGGCGGACAATCACTGTGTACTGTAAATGATGGCGGACAATCACTGTGTACTGTAAATGATGGCGGACAATCACTGTGTACTGTAAATGATGGCGGACAATCACTGTGTACTGTAAATGATGGCGGACAATCACTGTGTACTGTAAATGATGGCGGACAATCACTGTGTACTGTAAATGATGGCGGACAATCACTGTCTACTGTAAATGATGGCGGACAATCACTGTCTACTGTAAATGATGGCGGCCAATCACTGTCTACTGTAAATGATGGCGGCCAATCACTGTCTACTGTAAATGATGGCGGACAATCACTGTCTACTGTAAATGATGGCGGACAATCACTGTCTACTGTAAATGATGGCGGACAATCACTGTGTACTGTAAATGATGGCGGCCAATCACTGTCTACTGTAAATGATGGCGGCCAATCACTGTCTACTGTAAATGATGGCGGACAATCACTGTCTACTGTAAATGATGGCGGACAATCACTGTCTACTGTAAATGATGGCGGACAATCACTGTGTACTGTAAATGATGGCGGACAATCACTGTGTACTGTAAATGATGGCGGCCAATCACTGTCTACTGTAAATGATGGCGGACAATCACTGTCTACTGTAAATGATGGCGGCCAATCACTGTCTACTGTAAATGATGGCGGCCAATCACTGTCTACTGTAAATGATGGCGGCCAATCACTGTCTACTGTAAATGTTGGCGGACAATCACTGTCTACTGTAAATGATGGCGGACAATCACTGTCTACTGTAAATGATGGCGGACAATCACTGTCTACTGTAAATGATGGCGGCCAATCACTGTCTACTGTAAATGATGGCGGACAATCACTGTCTACTGTAAATGATGGCGGACAATCACTGTCTACTGTAAATGATGGCGGCCAATCACTGTCTACTGTAAATGATGGCGGACAATCACTGTGTACTGTAAATGATGGCGGCCAATCACTGTCTACTGTAAATGATGGCGGACAATCACTGTCTACTGTAAATGATGGCGGACAATCACTGTGTACTATAAATGATGGCGGCCAATCACTGTCTACTGTAAATGATGGCAGACAATCACTGTCTACTGTAAATGATGGCGGCCAATCACTGTCTACTGTAAATGATGGCGGACAATCACTGTGTACTGTAAATGATGGCGGCCAATCACTGTGTATTGTAAATGATGGCGGACAATCACTGTCTACTGTAAATGATGGCGGCCAATCACTGTGTACTGTAAATGATGGCGGCCAATCACTGTCTACTGTAAATGATGGCGGCCAATCACTGTGTACTGTAAATGATGGCGGCCAATCACTGTCTACTGTAAATGATGGCGGCCAATCACTGTCTACTGTAAATGATGGCGGACAATCACTGTCTACTGTAAATGATGGCGGACAATCACTGTCTACTGTAAATGATGGCGGACAATCACTGTGTACTGTAAATGATGGGTGCCAATCACTGTCTACTGTAAATGATGGCGGACAATCACTGTGTACTGTAAATGATGGCGGCCAATCACTGTCTACTGTAAATGATGGCGGCCAATCACTGTCTACTGTAAATGATGGCGGCCAATCACTGTCTACTGTAAATGATGGCGGCCAATCACTGTGTACTGTAAATGATGGCGGCCAATCACTGTCTACTGTAAATGATGGCGGCCAATCACTGTCTACTGTAAATGATGGCGGCCAATCACTGTCTACTGTAAATGATGGCGGCCAATCACTGTCTACTGTAAATGATGGCGGCCAATCACTGTCTACTGTAAATGATGGCGGCCAATCACTGTGTACTGTAAATGATGGCGGCCAATCACTGTCTACTGTAAATGATGGCGGACAATCACTGTCTACTGTAAATGATGGCGGACAATCACTGTGTACTGTAAATGATGGCGGACAATCACTGTCTACTGTAAATGATGGCGGACAATCACTGTCTACTGTAAATGATGGCGGACAATCACTGTCTACTGTAAATGATGGCGGACAATCACTGTCTACTGTAAATGATGGCGGACAATCACTGTGTACTGTAAATGATGGCGGACAATCACTGTCTACTGTAAATGATGGCGGCCAATCACTGTCTACTGTAAATGATGGCGGCCAATCACTGTCTACTGTAAATGATGGCGGCCAATCACTGTCTACTGTAAATGATGGCGGCCAATCACTGTCTACTGTAAATGATGGCGGCCAATCACTGTCTACTGTAAATGATGGCGGCCAATCACTGTGTACTGTAAATGATGGCGGACAATCACTGTGTACTGTAAATGATGGCGGACAATCACTGTCTACTGTAAATGATGGCGGACAATCACTGTCTACTGTAAATGATGGCGGACAATCACTGTCTACTGTAAATGATGGCGGACAATCACTGTCTACTGTAAATGATGGCGGACAATCACTGTCTACTGTAAATGATGGCGGCCAATCACTGTCTACTGTAAATGATGGCGGACAATCACTGTCTACTGTAAATGATGGCGGCCAATCACTGTCTACTGTAAATGATGGCGGACAATCACTGTCTACTGTAAATGATGGCGGCCAATCACTGTCTACTGTAAATGATGGCGGCCAATCACTGTGTACTGTAAATGATGGCGGCCAATCACTGTCTACTGTAAATGATGGCGGCCAATCACTGTGTACTGTAAATGATGGCGGCCAATCACTGTCTACTGTAAATGATGGCGGCCAATCACTGTCTACTGTAAATGATGGCGGCCAATCACTGTCTACTGTAAATGATGGCGGACAATCACTGTCTACTGTAAATGATGGGTGCCAATCACTGTGTACTGTAAATGATGGCGGCCAATCACTGTCTACTGTAAATGATGGCGGCCAATCACTGTCTACTGTAAATGATGGCGGACAATCACTGTGTACTGTAAATGATGGCGGCCAATCACTGTGTACTGTAAATGATGGCGGCCAATCACTGTCTACTGTAAATGATGGCGGCCAATCACTGTCTACTGTAAATGATGGCGGACAATCACTGTCTACTGTAAATGATGGCGGCCAATCACTGTCTACTGTAAATGATGGCGGACAATCACTGTCTACTGTAAATGATGGCGGACAATCACTGTGTACTGTAAATGATGGCGGACAATCACTGTCTACTGTAAATGATGGCGGACAATCACTGTCTACTGTAAATGATGGCGGCCAATCACTGTCTACTGTAAATGATGGCGGACAATCACTGTGTACTGTAAATGATGGCGGCCAATCACTGTCTACTGTAAATGATGGCGGCCAATCACTGTGTACTGTAAATGATGGCGGCCAATCACTGTCTACTGTAAATGATGGCGGACAATCACTGTCTACTGTAAATGATGGCGGCCAATCACTGTCTACTGTAAATGATGGCGGCCAATCACTGTCTACTGTAAATGATGGCGGCCAATCACTGTCTACTGTAAATGATGGCAGACAATCACTGTCTACTGTAAATGATGGCGGACAATCACTGTCTACTGTAAATGATGGCGGACAATCACTGTGTACTGTAAATGATGGCGGCCAATCACTGTGTACTGTAAATGATGGCGGACAATCACTGTCTACTGTAAATGATGGCGGCCAATCACTGTGTACTGTAAATGATGGCGGCCAATCACTGTCTACTGTAAATGATGGCGGACAATCACTGTCTACTGTAAATGATGGCGGCCAATCACTGTCTACTGTAAATGATGGCGGACAATCACTGTCTACTGTAAATGATGGAGGACAATCACTGTCTACTGTAAATGATGGCGGACAATCACTGTCTACTGTAAATGATGGCGGACAATCACTGTCTACTGTAAATGATGGCGGCCAATCACTGTCTACTGTAAATGATGGCGGACAATCACTGTCTACTGTAAATGATGGCGGCCAATCACTGTCTACTGTAAATGATGGCGGCCAATCACTGTCTACTGTAAATGATGGCGGCCAATCACTGTCTACTGTAAATGATGGCGGCCAATCACTGTGTACTGTAAATGATGGCGGCCAATCACTGTCTACTGTAAATGATGGCGGACAATCACTGTCTACTGTAAATGATGGCGGACAATCACTGTGTACTGTAAATGATGGCGGACAATCACTGTCTACTGTAAATGATGGCGGACAATCACTGTCTACTGTAAATGATGGCGGACAATCACTGTCTACTGTAAATGATGGCGGCCAATCACTGTCTACTGTAAATGATGGCGGACAATCACTGTGTACTGTAAATGATGGCGGACAATCACTGTGTACTGTAAATGATGGCGGACAATCACTGTCTACTGTAAATGATGGCGGACAATCACTGTCTACTGTAAATGATGGCGGCCAATCACTGTCTACTGTAAATGATGGCGGACAATCACTGTGTACTGTAAATGATGGCGGCCAATCACTGTCTACTGTAAATGATGGCGGACAATCACTGTCTACTGTAAATGATGGCGGCCAATCACTGTCTACTGTAAATGATGGAGGCCAATCACTGTCTACTGTAAATGATGGCGGACAATCACTGTGTACTGTAAATGATGGCGGACAATCACTGTGTACTGTAAATGATGGCGGCCAATCACTGTCTACTGTAAATGATGGCGGCCAATCACTGTCTACTGTAAATGATGGCGGCCAATCACTGTCTACTGTAAATGATGGCGGACAATCACTGTCTACTGTAAATGATGGCGGACAATCACTGTCTACTGTAAATGATGGCGGACAATCACTGTGTACTGTAAATGATGGCGGCCAATCACTGTGTACTGTAAATGATGGCGGACAATCACTGTCTACTGTAAATGATGGCGGCCAATCACTGTGTACTGTAAATGATGGCGGCCAATCACTGTCTACTGTAAATGATGGCGGACAATCACTGTCTACTGTAAATGATGGCGGCCAATCACTGTCTACTGTAAATGATGGCGGACAATCACTGTCTACTGTAAATGATGGCGGACAATCACTGTGTACTGTAAATGATGGGTGCCAATCACTGTCTACTGTAAATGATGGCGGCCAATCACTGTCTACTGTAAATGATGGCGGACAATCACTGTGTACTGTAAATGATGGCGGACAATCACTGTCTACTGTAAATGATGGCGGCCAATCACTGTCTACTGTAAATGATGGCGGCCAATCACTGTCTACTGTAAATGATGGCGGACAATCACTGTCTACTGTAAATGATGGCGGCCAATCACTGTCTACTGTAAATGATGGCGGCCAATCACTGTCTACTGTAAATGATGGCGGCCAATCACTGTCTACTGTAAATGATGGCGGACAATCACTGTGTACTGTAAATGATGGCGGCCAATCACTGTTTACTGTAAATGATGGCGGCCAATCACTGTCTACTGTAAATGATGGCGGACAATCACTGTCTACTGTAAATGATGGCGGCCAATCACTGTCTACTGTAAATGATGGCGGCCAATCACTGTGTACTGTAAATGATGGCGGCCAATCACTGTCTACTGTAAATGATGGCGGACAATCACTGTCTACTGTAAATGATGGCGGACAATCACTGTGTACTGTAAATGATGGCGGACAATCACTGTCTACTGTAAATGATGGCGGCCAATCACTGTGTACTGTAAATGATGGCGGACAATCACTGTCTACTGTAAATGATGGCGGCCAATCACTGTCTACTGTAAATGATGGCGGCCAATCACTGTGTACTGTAAATGATGGCGGCCAATCACTGTCTACTGTAAATGATGGCGGCCAATCACTGTCTACTGTAAATGATGGCGGCCAATCACTGTGTACTGTAAATGATGGCGGACAATCACTGTCTACTGTAAATGATGGCGGACAATCACTGTCTACTGTAAATGATGGCGGACAATCACTGTCTACTGTAAATGATGGCGGCCAATCACTGTCTACTGTAAATGATGGCGGACAATCACTGTCTACTGTAAATGATGGCGGACAATCACTGTGTACTGTAAATGATGGCGGCCAATCACTGTCTACTGTAAATGATGGCGGACAATCACTGTCTACTGTAAATGATGGCGGCCAATCACTGTCTACTGTAAATGATGGCGGCCAATCACTGTCTACTGTAAATGATGGCGGACAATCACTGTCTACTGTAAATGATGGCGGACAATCACTGTGTACTGTAAATGATGGCGGCCAATCACTGTCTACTGTAAATGATGGCGGCCAATCACTGTCTACTGTAAATGATGGCGGACAATCACTGTCTACTGTAAATGATGGTGGCCAATCACTGTCTACTGTAAATGATGGCGGACAATCACTGTCTACTGTAAATGATGGCGGACAATCACTGTGTACTGTAAATGATGGCGGACAATCACTGTCTACTGTAAATGATGGCGGACAATCACTGTGTACTGTAAATGATGGCGGACAATCACTGTCTACTGTAAATGATGGCGGACAATCACTGTCTACTGTAAATGATGGCGGACAATCACTGTCTACTGTAAATGATGGCGGCCAATCACTGTCTACTGTAAATGATGGCGGACAATCACTGTGTACTGTAAATGATGGCGGACAATCACTGTGTACTGTAAATGATGGCGGACAATCACTGTGTACTGTAAATGATGGCGGACAATCACTGTCTACTGTAAATGATGGCGGCCAATCACTGTCTACTGTAAATGATGGCGGACAATCACTGTCTACTGTAAATGATGGCGGCCAATCACTGTCTACTGTAAATGATGGCGGACAATCACTGTCTACTGTAAATGATGGCGGCCAATCACTGTCTACTGTAAATGATGGAGGCCAATCACTGTCTACTGTAAATGATGGCGGACAATCACTGTGTACTGTAAATGATGGCGGACAATCACTGTGTACTGTAAATGATGGCGGCCAATCACTGTCTACTGTAAATGATGGCGGCCAATCACTGTCTACTGTAAATGATGGCGGCCAATCACTGTCTACTGTAAATGATGGCGGACAATCACTGTCTACTGTAAATGATGGCGGACAATCACTGTCTACTGTAAATGATGGCGGCCAATCACTGTGTACTGTAAATGATGGCGGACAATCACTGTCTACTGTAAATGATGGCGGCCAATCACTGTGTACTGTAAATGATGGCGGCCAATCACTGTCTACTGTAAATGATGGCGGACAATCACTGTCTACTGTAAATGATGGCGGCCAATCACTGTCTACTGTAAATGATGGCGGACAATCACTGTCTACTGTAAATGATGGCGGACAATCACTGTGTACTGTAAATGATGGGTGCCAATCACTGTCTACTGTAAATGATGGCGGCCAATCACTGTCTACTGTAAATGATGGCGGACAATCACTGTGTACTGTAAATGATGGCGGACAATCACTGTCTACTGTAAATGATGGCGGCCAATCACTGTCTACTGTAAATGATGGCGGCCAATCACTGTCTACTGTAAATGATGGCGGACAATCACTGTCTACTGTAAATGATGGCGGCCAATCACTGTCTACTGTAAATGATGGCGGCCAATCACTGTCTACTGTAAATGATGGCGGCCAATCACTGTCTACTGTAAATGATGGCGGACAATCACTGTGTACTGTAAATGATGGCGGCCAATCACTGTTTACTGTAAATGATGGCGGCCAATCACTGTCTACTGTAAATGATGGCGGACAATCACTGTCTACTGTAAATGATGGCGGCCAATCACTGTCTACTGTAAATGATGGCGGCCAATCACTGTGTACTGTAAATGATGGCGGCCAATCACTGTCTACTGTAAATGATGGCGGACAATCACTGTCTACTGTAAATGATGGCGGACAATCACTGTGTACTGTAAATGATGGCGGACAATCACTGTCTACTGTAAATGATGGCGGCCAATCACTGTGTACTGTAAATGATGGCGGACAATCACTGTCTACTGTAAATGATGGCGGCCAATCACTGTCTACTGTAAATGATGGCGGCCAATCACTGTGTACTGTAAATGATGGCGGCCAATCACTGTCTACTGTAAATGATGGCGGCCAATCACTGTCTACTGTAAATGATGGCGGCCAATCACTGTGTACTGTAAATGATGGCGGACAATCACTGTCTACTGTAAATGATGGCGGACAATCACTGTCTACTGTAAATGATGGCGGACAATCACTGTCTACTGTAAATGATGGCGGCCAATCACTGTCTACTGTAAATGATGGCGGACAATCACTGTCTACTGTAAATGATGGCGGACAATCACTGTGTACTGTAAATGATGGCGGCCAATCACTGTCTACTGTAAATGATGGCGGACAATCACTGTCTACTGTAAATGATGGCGGACAATCACTGTGTACTGTAAATGATGGCGGCCAATCACTGTCTACTGTAAATGATGGCGGACAATCACTGTCTACTGTAAATGATGGCGGCCAATCACTGTCTACTGTAAATGATGGCGGCCAATCACTGTCTACTGTAAATGATGGCGGACAATCACTGTCTACTGTAAATGATGGCGGACAATCACTGTGTACTGTAAATGATGGCGGCCAATCACTGTCTACTGTAAATGATGGCGGCCAATCACTGTCTACTGTAAATGATGGCGGACAATCACTGTCTACTGTAAATGATGGTGGCCAATCACTGTCTACTGTAAATGATGGCGGACAATCACTGTCTACTGTAAATGATGGCGGACAATCACTGTGTACTGTAAATGATGGCGGACAATCACTGTCTACTGTAAATGATGGCGGCCAATCACTGTCTACTGTAAATGATGGCGGACAATCACTGTCTACTGTAAATGATGGCGGACAATCACTGTGTACTGTAAATGATGGCGGACAATCACTGTCTACTGTAAATGATGGCGGCCAATCACTGTCTACTGTAAATGATGGCGGACAATCACTGTCTACTGTAAATGATGGTGGCCAATCACTGTGTACTGTAAATGATGGTGGCCAATCACTGTGTACTGTAAATGATGGCGGACAATCACTGTCTACTGTAAATGATGGCGGCCAATCACTGTCTACTGTAAATGATGGCGGACAATCACTGTCTACTGTAAATGATGGTGGCCAATCACTGTGTACTGTAAATGATGGTGGCCAATCACTGTGTACTGTAAATGATGGCGGACAATCACTGTCTACTGTAAATGATGGCGGACAATCACTGTCTACTGTAAATGATGGCGGCCAATCACTGTCTACTGTAAATGATGGCGGACAATCACTGTCTACTGTAAATGATGGCGGCCAATCACTGTCTACTGTAAATGATGGCGGACAATCACTGTCTACTGTAAATGATGGCGGACAATCACTGTGTACTGTAAATGATGGCGGCCAATCACTGTCTACTGTAAATGATGGCGGCCAATCACTGTCTACTGTAAATGATGGCGGACAATCACTGTCTACTGTAAATGATGGTGGCCAATCACTGTCTACTGTAAATGATGGCGGACAATCACTGTCTACTGTAAATGATGGCGGACAATCACTGTCTACTGTAAATGATGGCGGACAATCACTGTCTACTGTAAATGATGGCGGACAATCACTGTGTACTGTAAATGATGGCGGACAATCACTGTGTACTGTAAATGATGGCGGACAATCACTGTCTACTGTAAATGATGGCGGACAATCACTGTCTACTGTAAATGATGGCGGACAATCACTGTCTACTGTAAATGATGGCGGACAATCACTGTGTACTGTAAATGATGGCGGACAATCACTGTCTACTGTAAATGATGGCGGCCAATCACTGTCTACTGTAAATGATGGCGGACAATCACTGTCTACTGTAAATGATGGCGGACAATCACTGTGTACTGTAAATGATGGCGGCCAATCACTGTCTACTGTAAATGATGGCGGCCAATCACTGTCTACTGTAAATGATGGCGGCCAATCACTGTCTACTGTAAATGATGGCGGACAATCACTGTGTACTGTAAATGATGGCGGACAATCACTGTCTACTGTAAATGATGGTGGCCAATCACTGTCTACTGTAAATGATGGTGGCCAATCACTGTCTACTGTAAATGATGGCGGCCAATCACTGTGTACTGAGTACCATGGGGGGAAATGTGATCGGCTGAGTCTCAGCACAACCACAGAACTGATTATAAGAGGGTGTGAATACTTATGTAACCTCATTATTGTAGTTTTGTTCTTTTTCCTCAGAATAACTTCAGTTTGTTCCTCTTTGGATTTGGACTGATTATGGGCGAAACTAAAAGGTGTAAAAAGTTCTCATATCATTCTTCTAGGTACATTTTTTACATGTCAAAAACTTGGCGTTTTACCAGGGGTGTGTAGACTTTTTATATCCACTGTATACCCACCACACAAAGCAGACGTGGCCCTTTTTTTGCAGATGCTGATACCTGAAGAGCGGATACCAGACATAAAGCTGAAACTCCGTATACGCCCGGGAGCTCACGACTAGTGCAGGGCCCCTGCCCGACAGATCCCCCTCCTCAGGGGCCTGACAGATCCCCCTCCTCAGGGCCCTGACAGATCCCCCTCCTCCGGGGCCCGACAGATCACCCTCCTCAGGGGCCTGACAGATCCCCCTCCTCTGGGGCCCGACAGATTCCCCTCCTCCGGGGCCCGACAGATTCCCCTCCTCCGGGCCCCGACAGATCCCCCTCCTCAGGGGCCCCGACAGATTCCCCTCCTCCGGGCCCCGACAGATCCCCCTCCTCAGGGGCCCCGACAGATCCCCCTCCTCAGGGGCCCCGACAGTTCCCCCTCCTCAGGGGCCCCGACAGATCCCCCTCCTCAGGGGCCCCGACAGATCCCCCTCCTCAGGGGCCCGACAGATCCCCCTCCTCAGGGGCCCGACAGATCCCCCTCCTCTCACACTCACCCTTGTTGGTGACTCGAGTGCGGCTCAGATTCACTTTCAGGAGGTTTTTGCACTTCTGGACTCCAAACTTCAAGACATTGTCACCGACCGGCGTCTCCGACAATCCAAGGACCTGTGTGGGAGAACTCCGCCGATCAGTGAGGAAACACACACGTTAACAGGGGGACATGTGAACCCCGATATAAACCTTGGCTCTCATCACAGTTACCCCTCCCCTTACCCCTTTAGTCTACAACCCCCATCGAGCGTCATATCAGAACCAGCGTATTCTCTGCTGTATGATGGAAGAGTCCGTATCATGGAGTCCACAACTGACAGATGACAACTCATGAAGGAAAGATGGGGAACAATGAACCTGGAGGTGCAGGAGGTGGGGGATGCAATTAGACACCCCTCTGCTGGTCACTTTAGTTCGGTCCAGACTCAGCTGTTCCAAAAGCTTCAGCCCCCGCAGGTGAAGAAGTCCGGAGTCTGACACAGACGTGTTACACAGGGAAAGGACGCGTAACCTGGGAAAGCAACACACATGTACATGAGAGGGTCCGTCATCACTAACCTCACCCATCACTGCTAACACACGTGTACATGAGAGAGTCCGTCATCACTAACCTCACCCATCACTGCTAACACACATGTACATGAGAGAGTCCGTCATCACTAACCTCACCCATCACTGCTAACACACGTGTACATGAGAGAGTCCGTCATCACTAACCTCACCCATCACTGCTAACACACATGTACATGAGAGAGTCCGTCATCACTAACCTCACCCATCACTGCTAACACACGTGTACATGAGAGAGTCCGTCATCACAAACCTCACCCATCACTGCTAACACACCTGTCCATGAGAGGGTCCGTCATCACTAACCTCACCCATCACTGCTAACACACCTGTCCATGAGAGGGTCCGTCATCACTAACCTCACCCATCACTGCTAACACACCTGTCCATGAGAGGGTCCGTCATCACTAACCTCACCCATCACAGATAACACACATGTACATGAGAGGGTCCGTCATCACTAACTGCCCCATCACTGCTAACACACCTGTCCATGAGAGGGTCCGTCATCACTAACCTCACCCATCACTGCTAACACACCTGTCCATGAGAGGGTGTCCGTCATCACTAACCTCACCCATCACTGATAACACACATGTGCATGAGAGAGTCCGTCATCACTAACCTCACCCATCACTGCTAACACACCTGTCCATGAGAGGGTCCGTCATCACTAACCTCACCCATCACTGATAACACACATGTACATGAGAGGGTCCGTCATCACTAACTGCCCCATCACTGCTAACACACCTGTCCATGAGAGGGTCCGTCATCACTAACCTCACCCATCTCTGCTAACACACGTGTACATGAGAGAGTCCATCATCACTAGCCTCACCCATCACTGCTAACACACCTGTCCATGAGAGGGTCCGTCATCACTAACCTCACCCATCACTGCTAACACACCTGTCCATGAGAGGGTCCGTCATCACTAACCTCACCCATCACTGATAACACACATGTGCATGAGAGAGTCCGTCATCACTAACTGCCCCATCACTGCTAACACACCTGTCCATGAGAGGGTCCGTCATCACTAACCTCACCCATCACTGCTAACACACCTGTCCATGAGAGGGTCCGTCATCACTAACCTCACCCATCACTGATAACACACATGTGCATGAGAGAGTCCGTCATCACTAACTGCCCCATCACTGCTAACACACCTGTCCATGAGAGGGTCTGTCGTCACTAACCTCACCCATCACTGCTAACACACGTGTACATGAGAGAGTCCGTCATCACTAACCTCACCCATCACTGCTAACATACATGTAAATGAGATGGTCCGTCACCACTAACCTCACCCATCACTGCTAACACACCTGTCCATGAGAGGGTCTGTCATCACTAACCTCACCCATCAGTGCTAACACACCTGTGCATGAAAAGGTCTGTCATCAACCGCCCCCATCACTGCTAACACACATCAATGAGAGGGTCTGTCATCACTAACCTCACCCATCAGTGCTAACACACGTGCATGAGAGGGTCTGTTGTCACTAACCTCTCCGATCACTGCTAACACATGTGTGCATGAGCAGGACAGTCACCACTAATCTCACCCATCACTGCTAACACACCTGTCCATGAGAGAGTCTGTCATCACTAACCTCACCCATCAGTGCTAACACACCTGTCCATGAAAAGGTCTGTCATCAACCGCCCCTATCACTGCTAACACACATCAATGAGAGGGTCTGTCATCACTAACCTCACCCATCAGTGCTAACACACGTGCATGAGAGGGTCTGTTGTCACTAACCTCTCCGATCACTGCTAACACATGTGTGCATGAGCAGGACAGTCACCACTAACCTCACCCATCACTGCTAACACACCTGTCCATGAGAGGGTCTGTCATCACTAACCTCACCCATCAGTGCTAACACACCTGTCCATGAAAAGGTCTGTCATCAACCGCCCCCATCACTGCTAACACACGTTAATGAGAGGGTCTGTCACCACTAACCTCACCCATCACTGCTAACACACATGTACATGAGAGAGTCAGTCATCATTAACCGCCCCCCAGCACTGCTAACACACATGTACAGTTATATGAAAAAGTTTGGGCACCCCTATTAATGTTACCCTTTTTTCTTTATAACAATTTGGGTTTTTGCTATTTCAGTGTCATATATCTAATAACTGATGGACTGAGGAATATTTCTGGATTGAAATGAGGTTTATTGTACTAACAGTAAATGTGGAATCTGCATTTAAACATATTTTGACTGGTGCAAAAGTATGGGCACCCTTATCAATGTCTTGATTTGAACCCTCCTAACTAATTTTTACTGACTTACTAAAGCACTAAATTGGTTTTGTAACCTCATTGAGCTTTGACCTTCATAGGCAGGTGTATCCAATCATGAGAAAAGGTATTTAAGGTGGCCACTTGCAAGTTGTTCTCCTATGTGAATCTCCTATGAAGAGTGGCATCATGGGCTCCTCAAAACAACTCTCAAATGATCTGAAAACAAAGATTATTCAGCATAGTTGTTCAGGGGAAGGTACAAAAAGTTGTCTCAGAGATTTAACCTGTCAGTTTCCACTGTGAGGAACATAGTAAGGAAATGGAAGAACACAGGTACAGTTCTTGTTACGCCCAGAAATGGCAGGCCAAGAAAAATATCAGAAAGGCAGAAGAAGAAGAATGGTGAGAACAGTCAAGGACAATCCACAGACCACCTCCAAAGACCTGCAGCATCATCTTGCTGCAGATGGTGTCACTGTGCATCGGTCAACAATACAGCGCACGTTGCACAAGGAGCAAGGAGAAGCTGTATGGGAGAATGATGCGAAAGAGCCGTTTCTGCAAGCACGCCACAAACAGAGCCGCCTGAGGTATGCAAAAGCACATTTGGACAAGCCAGTTACATTTTGGAAGAAGGTCCTGTGGACTGATGAAACAAAGATTGAGTTGTTTGGTCATACAAAAAGGCGTTATGCATGGAGGCAAAAAAACACGGCATTCCAAGAAAAGCACTGGCTACCCACAGTAACATTTGGTGGAGGTTCCATCATGCTTTGGGGCTGTGTGGCCAATGCCGGCACCGGGAATCTTGTTAAAGTTGAGGGTCGCATGGATTCAACTCAGTATCTGCAGATTCCTGACAATAATGTGCAAGAATCAGTGACGAAGTTGAAGTTACGCAGGGGATGGATATTTCAGCAAGACAATGATCCAAAACACCGCTCCAAATCTACTCAGGCATTCATGCAGAGGAACAATTACAATGTTCTGGAATGGCCATCCCAGTCCCCAGACCTGAATATCATTGAAAATCTGTGGGATGATGTGAAGCGGCTGTCCATGCTCGAGACCATCAAACTTAACTGACCTGGAATTGTTTTGTAAACAGGAATGGTCAAATCTACCTTCATCCAGGATCCAGGAACTCATTAACAGCTACAGGAAGCGACTAGAGGCTGGGATTACTGCAAAAGGAGGATCTACAAAATATTAATGTCACTTTTATGTTGAGGTGCCCATACTTATGCACCGGTCAAATTTAGTTTAAATGTGGATTGCACATTTTCTGTTAGTACAATAAACCTCATTTCATTCCAGAAATATTACTGAGTCCATCAGTTATTAGATATATGAAGCTGAAATAGCTGCTGCAAAAACCCAAATTGTTATAAAGAAAAAAGGGTACATTAATAGGGGTTGTGAGACTGTGACCGGGGTTATCTATGACGGCCGGTATGTCTCGCCCCGGTTGTGCTCACTCCATGATAGGAAGTAAATCCACTACAGGGTTAATGCTGTTTCCCTACAGGCTTAAGGAAGGGTTAAATGGAAACAGGAACGAGGGCAGGTGTGCCAGGTGTGAGGGAGTGATCACATCTCCCTGAGTTCTCTGCCGGAAAGGCACATATGTACTATTGTGGACTTTTTCTTTGGATAATAAACCGTGTGCTGTGAACCTTGGTGCCTGGATCCCGTGTCTTCTGCAGCGCAGCCGACGACGCTACCTCACATATGGTGGAGAATCGACGGGCATCCCAGCCGGTGAGGTGTAGCATCCATCCCTGGTGACCCAGCTGCGCATGTCCTGGATTCGAGCGGCTATACTACAGCCCAAACCCGGCGACGCCATGGAGGACATACTAAAGCATTTGGCTCAGGCTAATGCACAGCAGCAACAGACCAATGCACACCTGCTCCAATCCTTGCAAGTGCAGGAAAAAAAATTCCAAGAACAGATGGATCAGGCCAATGCACGTCAGCAGCAAGCCTTGCAATTGCAGGAAAAAAGGCACCAAGAACACATGGTTCTCCTGGCCAAGTCGATCCGTGCCGGACCGGCAGCAACAACCCAGGGACCGGGTGACGACGGCAGCGTCCGGAAAGCGGTGAGACAAGCGTTGCAAAAGATGACCCCGGGTGATGATGTGGAAGTGTTCCTGGCGGTGTTTGAGCGGGTGGCCGAGCGGGAAAAGCTGCCGACCCCGCAGTGGGCTGAGGTATTGTCGCCCTATCTGACGGGGGAACCCCAAAAAGCGTACCTGGACCTCTGTACCGAGGACGCCATTGACTATGTGACCCTGAAAGCCGAAATACTGGCTCGGTTGGGGGTGAATACCTATGTACGGGCTCAGCGGGTAAATCAGTGGTTCTATGAGGAAGCCAAACCCGTACGCTCCCAGGCCTATGACTTGTTGCATCTTGTAAAAAAGTGGTTGCAGCCTGACACTCTGAGCCCGGCGCAAATGGTGGAAAGGGTAGTAGTGGATCGTTTTGTGCGCACTTTACCCGTCACCGTTCAACGGTGGGTCGGACAGGGTGACCCGAGTACCCTGGACCAATTAGTGTCCCTGGTAGAGCGGCATGTGGCTACGCAGGACTTGATACGGGACACTGAGACTTTGCGTACCGCCCGTCGGTCCGGCCCCTCCAAGCCTAGGGCCAAGGACCCACCGCTGACACCGGTGCGGGAGTCCGCTACCGTCCCGTCTGAGGCCGCACCCCCCGTCCCTGAGGTCCGGAAAACTATGTACCCTAAACGACAACTCGTCAAGGGGGTGTCCTTCCCTATTAGATGTTGGCGGTGCCAGCGGGCGGGACATATGGAAGCCCAGTGTCCACTCACCACGGAGCCCATGGATTGTGGGGTTACCCGGCGGGGTTCAATGTATGCTCAGGTGGTGTGTACCGCTGACTTGGTCTACCCAGAGACTGAGCCCCACTTGTGCCAAATACAGGTGAATGGATGTCCGGTTACAGGCTTGTTGGATTCCGGAAGCTTAGTGACCCTTGTGCGATCAACCCTAAGGGCTAAAGTAAAGGCCACAGGACGTACCGTGGGGGTGGTTTGCATACATGGGGACCGCCGAGACTATCCCACGGGGATAGTCACCATCACAGCACCTTGCGGTCAGGTGCAACATGAGGTGGGACTTATTAATACTCTTCCCTATGATGTGATCCTAGGAAGGGATCTGCCCTATTTTTGGACTTTATGGAAGGGACCTCCTAAGTCCCCTCAGATATTGGTCAGTCCGGGACCTGAGCCCTACAATCCTGAATCCGGGACGCCTGCCGTAGGGGTCCCCATGATAGGGACAGGATGTGAACCCGATAGGTCGCCCCTAGAGGTATTGGCAGGAGAGGCTGAGACGGTCGAGCCCATCCCGGAGTTGGAGGCGTCCCCGGATACGTTTGGGACAGCCCAACTCCAGGACCCTACATTAATACATGCCCGGAGTCGGGTGACAGTAGTTGACGGGGTGGCACAGCTGCCTGGTGCCCAGGTAAGATACCCCCATTTCGCTCTTAAGCAGGATTTACTCTACCGGGTAGATGAAATACGGGGCGTAGGGGTAGAGCAGTTGGTGGTGCCCCAGCCGTATCGCCGGCGGGTCCTCGACTTGGCTCATAAACACCTGATGAGTGGTCACCTAGGGGTCAAAAAAACGCAGGAGCGAATATTGCAAAGGTTCTATTGGCCCGGGGTCTTTGGGGAGGTAAAACGGTTCTGCGAAACCTGCCCGGAGTGTCAGCTTACCGCACCCCTGACCCACTTTCGCAGTCCGCTGGTACCGTTACCCATTATAGAAGTCCCTTTTGAACGAATAGGGATGGATCTGGTGGGGCCCCTCGTAAAGTCTGCTCGAGGGCACCAGCATATCCTAGTGATCGTTGACTATGCCACCCGGTATCCAGAGGCGATACCCCTCAGACATACTGCACCAAAGCTTATAGCTCGGGAGTTGTTTGCTGTGTTCTGCCGGGTGGGGTTGCCCAAGGAGATCCTTACGGATCAGGGGACCCCATTCATGTCTAAAGTGACCAAAGAGCTATGCCGGCTACTCCAGATCAAGCAGTTGCGTACGTCTGTGTATCATCCTCAGACGGATGGTTTAGTGGAACGATTCAATAAAACCCTGAAAACCATGCTCAAAAGGGTGATTTCCAAAGACGGGAAAGACTGGGATATGATGCTTCCCTATTTGATGTTTGCCATCCGAGAGGTGCCACAGGCATCCACGGGGTTTTCGCCTTTTGAATTGTTATACGGGCGACATCCCCGGGGATTGTTGGACCTGGCAAAAGAAACCTGGGAGCAGGAGCCCACCCCCCATAAAAGTGTGATTGAACACATTTTAGGAATGCAGAACCGCATAAGCGCGGTCATGCCAATTGTGAAGGAGCATTTACAGGAGGCTCAGGCCGCGCAAAGCGGCCGCTACAATAGACAAGCCACCGTGCGGACCTTTAAACCTGGGGATCGGGTGTTGGTATTGATCCCCACGGCGGAGAGTAAATTCCTGGCTCAGTGGCAAGGCCCCTACGAGATAAAGGAAAGAGTCGGGGTGGTCAACTATAAGGTATTGCAGCCCGGTATGCGGAAACCTGAACAAATATACCATGTCAACCTATTAAAACCTTGGCAGGAACGGGAAAGCCTGATGGTTGATTTTCCCCCATCTCCCTCCTCTTCGGGTCGTTCAAACCCGGCTCCAGCGACCTCCGGAGAGGACGAACCGGAAGTAAGGATTGGAGAAGCCCTCACCAAGACTCAGAGGCAAGAGGCCAGACGGTTGGTTCAGCAGAACCCCGATGTCTTCTCCGAGCTGCCTGGTAGGACCAGTCTGATACGACATGATATTGTCACCGAGCCCCACCTGAAGGTACGCCTGAAGTCATACCGGGTGCCGGAGGCTCGAAGACAAGCCATATCAGAGGAAGTGAAGACAATGCTACGCCTGGGGGTCATCGAAAAATCCCGGAGTGAATGGGCTAGTCCCATTGTCCTAATACCAAAACCCGATGGCTCCTTAAGGTTCTGCAATGACTTTAGGAGATTGAACGAAATATCCAAGTTCGATCTATACCCCATGCCCTGGGTGGATGAGCTGATTGATAGGCTGGGACAGGCGCGATATTTTACCACGCTCGACCTGACCAAGGGGTACTGGCAGGTGCCACTGACGGAGTCCGCCAAGGAGAAAACCGCTTTTGTTACGCCGGAGGGTCTCTTCCACTATGTTGTCTTGCCTTTTGGGTTACATGGCGCTCCGGCCACGTTCCAGAGGTTGATGGACTTAGTGCTGGAACCCCACCAGGCGTATGCATCAGCGTACCTTGATGACATCATTATTTACAGCTCCGATTGGCAGACCCACTTGGAACAGGTACAAGCGGTGGTGGACGCGCTTCGAACAGCCGGATTGACAGCCAATCCCAAGAAATGTGCGTTGGGACTCACGGAAGCCCGCTACTTGGGCTACGTAATAGGCCAAGGAGTGATTAAGCCCCAAGTTAACAAGGTTGAGGCGATCCAGAAGTGGCCTAGACCCCTGACCACGAAGCAGGTTAGGGCCTTCCTGGGTATCGTGGGGTACTACAGGAGGTTTGTAAAAGATTTTGCGGGACTATCAGCCCCCTTGACGTTCCTTCTCAAAGGCAAGAAGTCCGTCATGGTGCGCTGGACTCCGCAGGCCGAGGACTCCTTCCGGGCCCTGAAGGGGGTCCTGTGCGGACAGCCCGTTCTTGTAAACCCTGATTTCCGGAAGGAGTTCATAGTACAGACTGACGCCTCGGAGGTCGGCCTGGGGGCAGTGCTGTCTCAGGTGGTTCAGGGGGAGGAACACCCCGTCACCTTCTTAAGTAGGAAGCTCACCCCTCCCGAGCGGAATTATAGCGTAGTGGAGAAGGAGTGCCTGGCGATTAAGTGGGCCTTGGAGTCCCTACGCTATTACCTGCTGGGACGGCAGTTTCGCTTGGTGACGGATCACTCTCCACTGGTCTGGATGAGGTCCGCCAAGGAACGGAATGCCCGGGTTACCCGGTGGTTCCTTTCTCTGCAGAACTTCCGGTTTACGGTTGAACACCGGGCCGGTAGGTTGCAGGGCAACGCCGATGCCTTGTCCCGCGGCCCGTGTTTGATGGCAGGAGTTCAACCCCGCTCGCTTGAACTGAGGGGGGGGGTATGTGAGACTGTGACCGGGGTTATCTATGACGGCCGGTATGTCTCGCCCCGGTTGTGCTCACTCCATGATAGGAAGTAAATCCACTACAGGGTTAATGCTGTTTCCCTACAGGCTTAAGGAAGGGTTAAATGGAAACAGGAACGAGGGCAGGTGTGCCGGGTGTGAGGGAGTGATCACATCTCCCTGAGTTCTCTGCCGGAAAGGCACATATGTACTATTGTGGACTTTTTCTTTGGATAATAAACCGTGTGCTGTGAACCTTGGTGCCTGGATCCCGTGTCTTCTGCAGCGCAGCCGACGACGCTACCTCACAGGGTGCACAAACTTTTTCATATAACTGTACATGAGGGGGTCCGACATAACTAACTGCTCCTCCACACTCATGGATATGGGGGTCCTTCCCCTTGACTTCCCACCCCCGCTGCCTCTCTTTGCCGCCTCACACCTGTTTACTGAGATGCCTGATAACAGAGTGGTCTCACCTCGTGAGATGTGCGACGTGCCGCACGCCTTGATCCGTGATCTGGGTGTGATCTGTTAGGTCTAATTCTAAGAGACCGCAGTGATGAGACAGATGTGATAGTCCGGCGTCTGACAGGCTTTGTCTCCCGGGAAGCAGCAGACGTGAGAGAGACAGACCTGTGACAGGAGAGACGACCGCTCAGGACATCGAGATCACAGTGCAGACACCGAGAGAGAGTACCCCGAGACATCACCACCAAGACACCCCTGACTCACCAGACAGCAGCTCCAACACTCGACTGGAGCTGAGAGAGTGCACCCCTGATAGTGTGAGCGTAGAGAGCGCCGGAAGGGAAGAGACCGTCTGCAGAGACTGCTCAGTCACATGAGTGCTGTCTAAATGGAGCGCAGTCAGCTGCTTCAGCCCAGACAATGAGGAGATGTCTGACACCTAAGAGACAGAGACATGAGACCCCCATATAAAGCGGGTGGGATTCCCCCCCCTGCACCCGCCTCCACCGCCCCACCTGGGTGTGTTTCATGCTCAGCACCCTGAGGTCCGGGCAGCGCTCCACCAACACGCTGACGGTGCGCTCCGTGATCGCGGTCTGATTCACGCTCAGATGGGTGAGGGAACAGCTGGTGTTCAGCAGAAAATCGCACAATCCGCTATCGCTGACTTTAGTCTGATCCAGGACAAGATGAGACAAATGCTTCAGACCTGCGGAGACACAGAAACAAAAACCAGCAGTGATCAGAAAAGCGAGCAATGATCGTGAGGACGCAGACAAAGCAGGCCGGTCACAGAGAAAGGAATCAGACAAAGCAAGCCGGTCACAGAGATAGGAATCAGACAAAGCAAGCCGATCACAGAGACAAAGCAAGCCGATCACAGAGACAAAGCAGGCCGGTCACAGAGAAAGGAATCAGACAAAGCAAGCCGATCACAGAGACAAAGCAGGCCGGTCACAGAGAAAGGAATCAGACAAAGCAAGCCGACCACAGAGACAAAGCAGGCCAGTCACAGAGAAAGGAATCAGACAAAGCAAGCCGATCACAGAGACAAAGCAGGCCAGTCACAGAGAAAGGAATCAGACAAAGCAAGCCGATCACAGAGACAAAGCAGGCCGGTCACAGAGAAAGGAATCAGAGAAAGCAAGCCGATCACAGAGACAAAGCAGGCCGGTCACAGAGAAAGGAATCAGACAAGGCAGGCCAGTCACAGAGACAAAGCAGGCCGGTCACAGAGAAAGGAATCAGAGAAAGCAAGCCGATCACAGAGACAAAGCAGGCCAGTCACAGAGAAAGGAATCAGACAAAGCAAGCCGATCACAGAGACAAAGCAGGCCGGTCACAGAGAAAGGAATCAGACAAGGCAGGCCAGTCACAGAGAAAGGAATCAGACAAAGCAAGCCAATCACAGAGACAAAGCAGGCTGGTCACAGAGAAAGGAATCAGACAAGGCAGGCCAGTCACAGAGAACGGAATCAGACAAAGCAAGCCGATCACAGAGACAAAGCAGGCCGGTCACAGAGAAAGGAATCAGACAAGGCAGGCCAGTCACAGAGAAAGGAATCAGACAAAGCAAGCCGATCACAGAGACAAAGCAGGCCAGTCACAGAGAAAGGAATCAGACAAAGCAAGCCGATCACATAAACAAAGCAGGCCAGTCACAGAGAAAGGAATCAGACAAAGCAACCCGATCACAGAGACAAAGCAGGCCAGTCACAGAGAAAGGAATCAGACAAAGCAAGCCGATCACAGAGACAAAGCAGGCCGGTCACAGAGAAAGGAATCAGACAAAGCAAGCCGATCACAGAAACAAAGCAGGCCGGTCACAGAGAAAGGAATCAGACAAAGCAGGCCGATCACAGAGACAAAGCAGGCCGGTCACAGAGAAAGGAATCAGACAAAGCAAGCCGATCACAGAGACAAAGCAGGCCGGTCACAGAGAAAGGAATCAGACAAGGCAGGCCGGTCACAGAAAAAGGAGTCAGACACAGCAAGCCGATCACAGAGACAAAGCAGGCCAGTCACAGAGAAAGGAATCAGACAAAGCAAGCCGATCACAGAGACAAAGCAGGCCGGTCACAGAAAAAGGAATCAGAGAAAGCAAGCCGATCACAGAGACAAAGCAGGCCGATCACAGAGAAAGGAATCAGACAAAGCAAGCCGATCACAGAGACAAAGCAGGCCGGTCACAGAGAAAGGAATCAGACAAAGCAGGCCGGTCACAGAGAAAGGAGTCAGACACAGCAAGCCGATCACAGAGACAAAGCAGGCCGGTGTTACGGTTGCTGTGGCACTGGAGTCTATGTCCAGATTTCTAGCTACTGCACATGTGCGAGCACTGGAGACTATGTCCAGATTTCTTGCTACTGCACATGTGCAAGCGCTGGAGACTAAGTCCTATCTTGGAGCCATTGCACATGTGCGGGTGACATCATCGCTGACACCTTCTATGCCGATTGGCTGCTGGTCATATGCTTGTGACACGTGGTCACATGTCTCTGACACCTTCTATGCCGATTGGTCGCTGGTCATGTGCTTGTGACGCTTTGCTGTCGTTCTGGCAGCGGATTGGCTCTGGTGTCCTCCATCTTGGATGAGGCACAGAGTCTATATAAGACCCTGACGCACGCCGCATGGCGCTCAGTCCTCTTGGTTCATGCATGAGAGTAGACGCTCTGTGCACGTTCCTCTAGGCATCTCTCTGTCTATGCTAGGTGAGCGCTACCGGCAGGGTAGCGTTCTTATACCTTACAGCTTCGGCTGCGGTCCGTATCCTTACCTCTTAGGGGAGCGGACATAGGCAGGTGCCTGAGGCACATGGTCTGGCTGGGCCTTGTGATTATACTCGTAGGTGGACGTTGCTGCTAGGGTAACGTTCCTTATACTGCGTCTGGCAGTTGTTCGTGTCCTCGCACACTAGGGGAGCGAACAGAGGTAGGAGCTTTGTGCGGCTTATGCTACTGTTCGTCTCTTTTGCACCACTAGAACAGCGGACCTAGGCAGGTGCCATATCTAGTGGTTCGTGTCCTCGCACACTAGTGGAGCGAACGCAGGTAGGAGCTTTGTGCGGCTTACGCTGCTGTCCGTTTCCTGGCACCGCTAGAGGAACGGACTTAGGTAGGTGCCATTTCACACTCACTGCTTTTGTCTCTGTGATCTTTAACAGAGACCATTCAACACACCCTCCAAGTAAGGGAGGAATTGCTTTATTTCCTAATTATATTCCTCTGTGAGTTTAACAGAGGTATTGCACTCTGCACTTGTGCTATTATTATTTACAGTGGCACACTTATATACCCCTTACCCTCTGCCATAGTCTGCAGCAGAGTCTTTGCACGGTGGACCCTGACTGTCTGATATTCCTTTAGGTTTTATTATCAGACAGCCCCCTGTAACAGCCGGTCACAGAGAAAGGAATCAGACAAGGCAGGCCGGTCACAGAGAAAGGAATCAGACAAAGCAAGCCGATCACAAAGACAAAGCAGGCCGGTCACAGAGAAAGGAATCAGACAAAGCAAGCCGATCACAAAGACAAAGCAGGCCGGTCACAGAGAAAGAAATCAGATAAAGCAGGCCGATCACAGAGACAAAGCAGGCCGGTCACAGAGAAAGGAATCAGACAAAGCAAGCCGATCACAGAGACAAAGCAGGCCGGTCACAGAGAAAGGAATCAGACACAGCAAGCCGATCACAGAGACAAAGCAGGCCGGTCACAGAGAAAGGAATCAGACAAAGCAAGCCGATCATAGACACAAAGCAGGCCGGTCACAGAGAAAGGAGTCAGACACAGCAAGCCGATCATAGAGACAAAGCAGGCCGGTCACAGAGAAAGGAGTCAGACAAAGCAAGCCGATCATAGAGACAAAGCAAGCCGATCACAGAGACAAAGCAGGCCGGTCACAGAGAAAGAAATCAGACAAAGCAAGCCGATCACAGAGACAAAGCAGGCCGGTCACAGAGGAAGGAATCAGACAAAGCAAGCCGATCACAGAGACAAAGCAGGCCGGTCACAGAGAAAGGAATCAGACAAAGCAAGCAGATCATAGAGACAAAGCAGGCCGGTCACAGAGAAAGGAATCAGACAAAGCAAGCCGATCACAGAGACAAAGCAGGCCAGTCACAGAGAAAGGAATCAGACAAAGCAAGCCGATCACAGAGACAAAGCAGGCCGGTCACAGAGAAAGGAATCAGACAAAGCAAGCTGATCACAGAGACAAAGCAGGCCGGTCACAGAGAAAGGAATCAGACAAAGCAAGCCGATCACAGAGACAAAGCAGGCCGATCACAGAGAAAGGAATTAGGCAAAGCAAGCCGATCATAGAGACAAAGCAGGCCGATCACAGAGAAAGGAATCAGACAAAACAAGCCGATCACAGAGACAAAGCAGGCCGGTCACAGAGAAAGGAATCAGACAAAGCAAGCTGATCACAGAGACAAAGCAGGCCAGTCACAGAGAAAGGAATTAGGCAAAGCAAGCCTATCACAGAGACAAAGCAGGCCAGTCACAGAGAAAGGAATCAGACAAAGCAAGCCGATCACAGAGACAAAGCAGGCCAGTCACAGAGAAAGGAATCAGACAAAACAAGCCGATCACAGAGACAAAGCAGGCCGGTCACAGAGAAAGGAATCAGACAAAGCAAGCTGATCACAGAGACAAAGCAGGCCGGTCACAGAGAAAGGAATCAGACAAAGCAAGCCGATCACAGAGACAAAGCAGGCCAGTCACAGAGAAAGGAATCAGACAAAACAAGCCGATCACAGAGACAAAGCAGACCAGTCACAGAGAAAGGAATCAGACAAAGCAAGCCGATCACAGAGACAAAGCAGGCCGGTCACAGAGAAAGGAATCAGACAAAGCAAGCTGATCACAGAGACAAAGCAGGCCGGTCACAGAGAAAGGAATCAGACAAAGCAAGCCGATCACAGAGACAAAGCAGGCCGGTCACAGAGAAAGGAATTAGGCAAAGCAAGCCGATCATAGAGACAAAGCAGGCCGGTGACAGAGAAAGGAATTAGACAAAGCAAGCCGATCACAGAGACAAAGCAGGCCGGTCACAGAAAAAGGAAACAGATAAAGCAGGCCGATCACAGAGAAAGGAATGAGGCAAAGCAGGCTGATCACAGAAAGGGAATCAGACAATGCACAGTGATCACAGAGGAAGGAATCAGACAAAGTACAGCGATCACAGAGAAGGGAATCACTCAAAGCACAGCGATCACAGAGGAAGGAATCAGACAAAGCACAACGATCACAGAGAAGGGAATCAGACAATGCACAGCGATCACAGAGAAAGGAATCAGACAAAGTACAGCGATCACAGAGAAGGGAATCACTCAAAGCACAGCGATCACAGAGGAAGGAATCAGACAAAGCACAACGATCACAGAGAAGGGAATCAGACAAAGCACAGCGATCACAGAGAAAGAAATCAGACAAAGCACAGCGATCACAGAGAAGGGAATCAGACAATGCACAGCGATCACAGAGAAGGGAATCAGACAATGCACAGCGATCACAGAGGAAGGAATCAGACAAACCATAGCGATCACAGAGAAGGGAATCAGACAATGTACAGCGATCACAGAGAAGGGAATCACACAAAGCACAGCGATCACAGAGGAAGGAATCAAACAAAGCACAGCGATCACAGAGGAAGGAATCAGACAAAGCACAGCGATCAGAGAGAAGGGAATCAGACAATGCACAGCGATCAGAGAGAAGGGAATCAGACAATGCACAGCGATCACAGAGGAAGGAATCAGACAAAGCGCAGCGATCACAGATGAAGGAATCAGACAAAGCGCAGCGATCACAGAGAAGGGAATCACACAAAGCATAGCGATCACAGAGGAAGGAATCACACAAAGCACAGCGATCACAGAGAAAGGAATCACACAAAGCACAGCGATCACAGAGGAAGGAATCACACAAAGCATAGCGATCACAGAGGAAGGAATCAGACAAAGCATAGCGATCACAGAAAAGGGAATCAGACAGTGCACAGCGATCACAGAGGAAGGAATCAGACAAAACGCAGCGATCACAGAGGAAGGAATCACACAAAGCATAGCGATCACAGAGGAAGGAATCAGACAATGCACAGCGATCACAGAGAAGGGAATCACACAAAGCACAGCGATCACAGAGAAGGGAATCACACAAAGCACAGCGATCACAGAGAAGGGAATCACACAAAGCACAGCGATCACAGAGGAAGGAATCAGACAAAGCACAGCGATCACAGAGAAAGGAATAAGACAAAGCACAGCGATCACAGAGAAGGGAATCAGACAAAGCACAGCGATCACAGAGGAAGGAATCATACAAAGCACAGCGATCACAGAGAAGGGATTCACACAAAGCACAGCGATCACAGAGGAAGGAATCAGACAATGCACAGCGATCACAGAGAAAGGAATAAGACAAAGCATAGCGATCACAGAGAAGGGAATCAGACAATGCACAGCGATCACAGAGAAGGGAATCAGACAGTGCACAGCGATCACAAAGAAGGGAATCACACAAAGCACAACGATCACAGAGGAAGGAATCAGACAAAGCACAACGATCACAGAGAAGGGAATCACACAAAGCACAGCGATCACAGAGGAAGGAATCAGACAAAGCACAGCGATCACAGAGAAGGGAATCACACAAAGCATAGCGATCACAAAGGAAGGAATCAGACAAAGCACAACGATCACAGAGAAGGGAATCACACAAAGCACAGCGATCACAGAGAAGGGAATCACACAAAGCACAACGATCACAGAGAAGGGAATCACACAAAGCACAGCGATCACAGAGGAAGGAATCAGACAAAGCACAACGATCACAGAGAAGGGAATCAGACAAAGCACAACGATCACAGAGAAGGGAATCACTCAAAGCACAGCGATCACAGAGAAGGGAATCACACAAAGCACAGCGATCACAGAGAAGGGAATCACACAAAGCACAGCGATCACAGAGGAAGGAATCAGACAAAGCACAGCGATCACAGAGAAGGGAATCACACAAAGCACAGCGATCACAAAGGAAGGAATCAGACAAAGCACAACGATCACAGAGAAGGGAATCACTCAAAGCACAGCGATCACAGAGAAGGGAATCAGACAATGCACAGCGATCACAGAGAAGGGAATCACACAAAGCACAGCGATCACAAAGGAAGGAATCAGACAAAGCACAGCGATCACAGAGAAGGGAATCACACAAAGCACAGCGATCACAAAGGAAGGAATCAGACAATGCACAGCGATCACAGAGAAGGGAATCAGACAAAGCACAGCGATTACAGAGAAGGGAATCAGACAATGCACAGCGATCACAGAGAAGGGAATCAGACAAAGCACAACGATCACAGAGAAGGGAATGGCGCTGATGACAGAACGGCCTGTCTATAGTGTAATGTACAGGAGGTCACAGCCGCACACAATGGCGCTGATGACAGGATGGCCCGTCTACAGTGTAATGTACAGGAGGTCACAGCCGCACACAATGGAGCTCATGACAGAACGGCCCACCTACAGTGTAATGTACACGAGGTCACAGCCGCACACAATGGCGCTGATGACAGGACGGCCCACCTACAGTGTAATGTACAGGAGGTCACAGCCGCACACAATGGCGCTGATGACAGGACGGCCCGTCTATAGTGTAATGTACAGGAGGTCACAGCCGCACACAATGGCACTGATGACAGGACGGCCCGTCTATAGTGTAATGTACAGGAGGTCACAGCCGCACACAATGGCACTGATGACAGGACGGCCCGTCTATAGTGTAATGTACAGGAGGTCACAGCCGCACACAATGGCACTGATGACAGGACGGCCCGTCTATAGTGTAATGTACAGGAGGTCACAGCCGCACACAATGGCGCTGATGACAGGACGGCCCGTCTATAGTGTAATGTACAGGAGGTCACAGCCGCACACAATGGCGCTGATGACAGGACGGCCCGTCTATAGTGTAATGTACAGGAGGTCACAGCCGCACACAATGGCACTGATGACAGGACGGCCCGTCTATAGTGTAATGTACACGAGGTCACAGCCGCACACAATGGCGCTGATGACAAAACGGCCCGTCGATAGTATAATGTACAGGAGGTCACAGCCGCACACAATGGCGCTGATGACAGGACGGCCCGTCTATAGTGTAATGTACAGGAGGTCACAGCCGCACACAATGGCGCTGATGACAGGACGGCCCGTCTATAGTGTAATGTACAGGAGGTCACAGCCGCACACAATGGCGCTGATGACAGGACGGCCTGTCTATAGTGTAATGTACAGGAGGTCACAGCCGCACACAATGGCGCTGATGACAGAACGGCCTGTCTATAGTGTAATGTACAGGAGGTCACAGCCGCACACAATGGCACTGATGACAGGACGGCCCGTCTATAGTGTAATGTACAGGAGGTCACAGCCGCACACAATGGCGCTGATGACAGAACGGCCCACCTACAGTGTAATGTACACGAGGTCACAGCCGCACACAATGGCGCTGATGACAGGACGGCCCACCTACATTGTAATGTACAGGAGGTCACAGCCGCACACAATGGCGCTGATGACAGGACGGCCCGCCTATAGTGTAATGTACACGAGGTCACAGCCGCACACAATGGCGCTGATGACAGAACGGCCCACCTACAGTGTAATGTACAGGAGGTCACAGCCGCACACAATGGCGCTGAAGAGAGGGCGGCTCCGGCACAAATCTTCTGGGGTTCAGGGGGACGCCTGGAAGTGGCGCAGTAGTTATATTGATTTACTTCCTATCCACTGCTTGTGTCATTACTTCTGGAACCCAACCTGTGGGACCTGTTCATACAGAGCACACGGACAGCATATAACATGGTGCCCCGAGACCTGACAGCAAAGCTGCGTGCCTATAACTTCTGGAAGCTGCCACTAACGCTCGGCCATAAAGACTGCGCGACATAAGCACCTTCACCGATCTACCTACCATAACTCTCTACCGGGAAAGACGTTCACCTCCTTCACAAAGATCCCCCAAGAGCAAGGCATCCTCTACAAGCTCATCATCTCCAGATCTCACACACCACACCAAAGAAACCCAAAACCTGAGCCGGCAGCAGGATTAGAGGACACCATATCCTTCTTACAGAAAGAATCACCTACAATGGACGGATCCCCCCAGGATCTGCCAGGAGATCCTGACCCGACTGTGGCAGCCTCAGATTGTCCTGCCTTCGGCTTATTTCTGCATAAGGACGATGCTCAGAGACGTCAGTGCTTCAGGATACTCATCACTCAGTGCTGATAACATCCTAGTCAGTGCACCTATTCCATCTGGTCCCAGTAAGACAAAATAATCACTGATCTCGGGGAGACCAGCCAGAGAAAACACTGCCGGCAGCCAGCGACGGCGCTCAACACAGTGAAATCCTAGGTACATTGCCCCCTGGGAAATATGCAAATCAAAAAAGATCCGTGGAGCCTCTGTTAGGAGTCTCAACACAGAAACCAGCCAGATTTCCCTCCAGAAAGGACCCAGCCAAGGGGTGGCTCTTTTTAGGAGACCACCATAACCACCATATTAAGTGGCCCTTTTAGTCAATATCCAACTTTTTGACAAGTTTAAAGATATGACAAGGGAAATACCAAGGCCAGGTATCCATCCACAGACAGCTGTTTCGGGGTATTGCCCCTCATCAGTGTGGAGTAGGATTCTGGCCAGGTGGAAGCAATGCCTAGTAGACTAACAAGACAAAACAATCACTGATCTCGGGAAGACCAGCCAGAGAAAACACTGCCGGCAGCCAGCGAGGGCGCTCAAGACAGTGAAATCCTAGGTACACCTAGGACATGCTAGGTATATCTTTAAACTTGTTAAAAAGTTGGATATTGACTAAAAGGGCCACTTAATATGGTGGATATGGTGGTCTCCTAAAAAGAGCCACCCCTTGGCTGGGTCCTTCCCGGAGGGATATCTGGCTGGTTTCTGTGTTGAGACTCCTAACAGAGGCTCCACTGACTTTTTTGATTTGCATCTGGTCCCAGTAGGCAGTGTCACCCAGAGGTTCCCGTAAGACTCAGTTCTCCTTACTGTTCCCCTTGTCACAGGGTGTTAGAGGATAACAGGGGACCGGGGCTCCTACACTGGCCCTCAGGCTAGGGGGGCCCTAGCTGTCCCTAGTCCCAGAGATACTTCATATGGTGAAGATGTCTGGGCCATCTTCCTTGCCCCGTTCTTGGCCAGCCCTGATCCAATACCCTCTCTCCACCCCAGGGGAGGATTGGGACATTAGTAGATGAACTCACAGATATAGACGAATGGGGAAACCAAAAACTCGATCACACAGCTAGCACACATGGAGATATAAGAGAATATGTGATCAGGAGGAAACAAAGAGCAGGGAGGAAATAACTAGACGATGAGAGGATTTCCATAGCACACCAAGTAGCACACAGTTAATTTACCAGCAACTGGAACACAACATCACACAGACCGATTTAGCAAAAGCCATAGTTGGCAAGGGAAGACAGGCTCCACCATTTTAAAAGGGCAGGGCAAACCTGTGATGGGTCTCCCACAACATGTGATCCAAGAGCTAACCAGCAGATTAACTCCTTCTAGCCCCATCACTAATGAGCACACAGCTGGTCGATGCCCGAGCCTGTCTGTGTAACTCAGAAGCCCCAGAGAAAGCAGTGTCAGAATCTGCAGTCTGAACAGCGCCTGATGCCGCCATGACCCTCGGCGAGTTTACAGCCGCACACCATGTGACAGTACCCCTACTACATTCCTCTTTACCGATCTGCAATCAGATATTGTGGACCCTCTTAGGACATTACACGGTTAATGTCTATCACTCGGGGGCTTGTTCCCCTGTGGAATATATTTGGTAAGAAGGGAGCGATCATCTATAAATGGACAGGAACTAAATAATATTTTTAAAAGATCTCTTCCTGAAAAGAAGTAAAATCTGATTTGTGATGTTCTTCGTCTACAAGAAACATGTCTCAATGCGAACAATTCCTATCGCCCGAAAATCCGGAGCTTTCCGCGTGTGCCGCAAACAGAAAATCCGCGATGTATTGTAATAACATCAGCCTTCCCTGTAATCACCGCCATAGACCGCGCCGGCGGCTGGTGCTCATCATCTGCTCCCGTCATCACACCATTATCCCCACTCTCTCCGGATCGGTCAATACGCCCGAGGAGCCCAACGTCTTCCCGCAGCACATCATGTATTACAGGAGGATCTACATGAGGTCATGGAGGAGCAGCCATCCTCCGGGACACGTCACTCCTTCCACATATACATACTCAAGAAGTAACCTAACAAGCATTGATCACTGATAATTACAAAACATTACAAATAATGCTACTGAAACCATCGTCTGGTGGGACCGTGCCCTAGTATGTAGGTAAGCAACGTCCAACAAATCACCGCATTCACCATGGAGATTACCCAATCTGGTATTATCCAGCCCAGAAAACGAATTTCAAAAAGAAACTCGTATTACAAAATAATTTTACACAAATGATTCATCAGAGGTCTCCAAAGAGACAATGGGGTTCACCCATAAAGCCTTCAGCAGAGGTTTCCAATGAGACAATGGGGTTCACCCATAAAGCCTTCAGAGGTTTCCAATGAGACACTTAGGTTCACCCATAAAGCCTTCATCAGAGGTTTCAAATGAGACAATGGGGTTCACCCATAAAGCCTTCATCAGAGGTTTCCAATGAGACAATGGGGTTCACCCATAAAGCCTTCATCAGAGGTTTCCAATGAGACAATGGGGTTCACCCATAAAGCCTTCATCAGAGGTTTCCAATGAGACAATGGGGTTCACCCATAAAGCCTTCAGAGGTTTCCAATGAGACACTGAGGTTCACCCATAAAGCCTTCATCAGAGGTTTCCAATGAGACAATGGGGTTCACCCATAAAGCCTTCATCAGAGGTTTCCAATGAGACAATGGGGTTCACCCATAAAGCCTTCATCAGAGGTTTCCAATGAGACAATGGGGTTCACCCATAAAGCCTTCATCAGAGGTTTCCAATGAGACAATGGGGTTCACCCATAAAGCCTTCATCAGAGGTTTCCAATGAGACACTGAGGTTCACCCATAAAGCCTTCATCAGAGGTTTCCAATGAGACACTAAGGTTCACCCACAAAGCCTTCAGCAGAGGTTTCCAATGAGACAATGGGGTTCACTCATAAAGCCTTCATCATAGGTTTCCAATGAGACACTAAGGTCCACCCACAAAGCCTTCATCAGAGGTTTCCAATGAGACACCAAGGTTCACCCACAAAGCCTTCATCAGAAGTTTCCAATGAGACACTGGGGTTCACCCACAAAGCCTTCATCAGAGGTTTCCAATGAGACACTGAGGTTCAACCATAAAGCCTTCATCAGAGGTTTCCAATGAGACACGAAGGTTCACCCATAAACCCTTCATCAGAGAATTCCAATGAGACACTGAGGTTCACCCATGAAGCCTTCATCAGAGGTTTCCAATGAGACACTGAGGTTCACCCATAAAGTTTTCATCAGAGGTTTCCAATGAGACACTGAGGTTCACCCATAAAGCCTTCATCAGAGGTTTCCAATGAGACAATGGGGTTCACCCATAAAGCCTTCATCAGAGGTTTCCAATGAGACAATGGGGTTCACCCATAAAGCCTTCATCAGAGGTTTCCAATGAGACAATGGGGTTCACCCATAAAGCCTTCATCAGAGGTTTCCAATGAGACACTGAGGTTCACCCATAAAGCCTTCATCAGAGGTTTCCAATGAGACACTAAGGTTCACCCACAAAGCCTTCAGCAGAGGTTTCCAATGAGACAATGGGGTTCACTCATAAAGCCTTCATCAGAGGTTTCCAATGAGACACTAAGGTCCACCCACAAAGCCTTCATCAGAGGTTTCCAATGAGACACCAAGGTTCACCCACAAAGCCTTCATCAGATGTTTCCAATGAGACACTGGGGTTCACCCACAAAGCCTTCATCAGAGGTTTCCAATGAGACACTGAGGTTCAACCATAAAGCCTTCATCAGAGGTTTCCAATGAGACACGAAGGTTCACCCATAAACCCTTCATCAGAGAATTCCAATGAGACACTGAGGTTCACCCATGAAGCCTTCATCAGAGGTTTCCAATGAGACACTGAGGTTCATCCATAAAGTCTTCATCAGAGGTTTCCAATGAGAAACTGAGGTTCACCCATAAACCCTTCATCAGAGGTTTCCAATGAGACACGAAGGTTCACCCATAAACCCTTCATCAGAGGTTTCCAATGAGACACTGAGGTTCACCCATGAAGCCTTCATCAGAGGTTTCCAATGAGACACTGAGGTTCACCCATGAAGCCTTCATCAGAGGTTTCCAATGAGACACTGAGCTTCACCCATAAAGTCTTCATCAGAGGTTTCCAATGAGACACTGAGGTTCACCCATAAACCCTTCATCAGAGGTTTCCAATGAGACACGAAGGTTCACCCATAAACCCTTCATCGAAGGTTTCCAATGAGACACAGAGGTTCACCCATAAAGCCTTCATCAGAGGTTTCCAATGAGACACTGAGCTTCACCCATAAAGTCTTCATCAGAGGTTTCCAATGAGACACTGAGGTTCACCCATAAACCCTTCATCAGAGGTTACCAATGAGACACTGAGGTTCACCCATAAAGTCTTCATCAGAGGCTTCCAATGAGACACTGAGGTTCACCCATAAAGTCTTCATCAGAGGTTACCAATGAGACACTGAGGTTCACCCATAAAGTCTTCATCAGAGGTTTCCAATGAGACACTGAGGTTCACCCGTAAAGCCTTCATCAGAGGTTTCCAATCAGACAATGGGGTTCACCCATAAAGCTTTCATCAGAGGTTTCCAATCAGACAATGGGGTTCATCCATATATCTTTCATCAGAGGATTCCAATGAGACATTGGGGTTTATATATATATATATATAACCTTCATCAGAGGTTTCCAATGATACATTCAAGTCTTCATCAAGGGGTTTCCAATAAGACAATGGGGTCACCCAAAAAGTCAAACTCCCTAACCCGTACTTGTCTCCAAGTCCCAGCAGTACCTGCTGTGCCCTCCATGACTGGATGAACCAGCCGTGCATCACCTGTACCAGTCTGCACCAGAGACCGTACCTACCTGCACCTGAGTCTTTCCCTACAACAACTACCCCGGGGGTCAGCTGCCACAGCCCAGGGCACTGCCCTGGGAAAGGCACATGGCAGCTACCAGCAGCAAAGCCCATCCTCACCATTACATCAAAAGCTCTGAAGAATACCTGGTAGGCGCTTAGTTAAACCCTGTTCACACCAGGTTAAGACTGGGTCCCCAATGTGATCCAGTGGGTTCACTCCCGCTCGCCTCCCCGGAGAGCGTTAAGAGTTTGCTGCGGCCATGGACTCCAACACCCTTAAACTTCCAGGGTTGCATTAGGAGATGTATCACATGCGAGACCTTCAGGATCAGATTCCGTCTTATATGCAGTCCATGAACATCTGCATCTGTCCAGCCTTTAGCTCCAGCACCGACAGAATCCTCGCCTTGTTTGTCAGCGCCACCACGTTTAGACGGTGACACAAAGTAATGCCAAGGGTTCATTAACTAGTGCACTCTGCACTTTGAACTATTAGACCACCAGTATTCTTCAGACTTGGCCAAAGTGGCGTTATTAATGTCGCACCTCAGTGGGGAGGCTCTAGTCTGGGTTAACCGGGTTACCTATGACCTTCCTAGATTTCCTGGAGGCTTTCCGGAAAGTTCTTGATGAGCCGGGTCATGTAGCCTCTGCTGCGTCCTCTATTCTGTAGCTGCGACAAGAAGTTCAGACTGTGGGTTAGTACGCGGTTCAGTTCCACACCCTTTCCTATAAACTGGGATGGGATAATCAGATACTGGTGGCTGCCATTTGGGAAGATCAATGCAGGAGGATTAAGGTTGAACTGGCCAGCCAAGATAATCCCAATATGCTGGATGATCTTATTTCCTTGGCTACCCAGGTCGCTTTCAGGTTCCAGGAACGATCCATGGAGGTGACTCGAGAAAGGGGACTTATACGCCTGCCTACATCCCTCCAGAGGTCGTTGGTTTCTCACTCTCCAGTTCCCACTCTTGTTTCTGAACCGATGCAGGTTAATTGTATCCAAATGTCCAAGCAACGACAAGAACACCATCGAGCCAAAGTTCTATGTTTCTACTGCGGAGAACCAGAACACTTCATCCATGATTGTTCTATGAGGCTGGGACTCTCTTGTCTTGGGTTGGTAAGAGAGGCCCACCCTAGACACGAACAATCACTCTTTGTTGATCCTGTCCATGTCAGTATCACATGGAAGTACTCGGTTCTCTGAGATGGTTCACCAAGATTTTGGATCTGCTGGAAACTTCATACAACAGGCTGTGATGGATCCATACCAGATTCCCAACCAACACCTTCAAAATCCCTTGACGGTGTTGTCTGTCGATGGAGTACTCTAGTCTGTGTGTCTGTCTGGGAAGAATTACTACAAGGGATGTCTGGTTACTGCTCATCCGTCCAGGTCTTCTAAGGTACCACCTTGTCATCTGGTCCTGCTTCCTACTTGTCGATCTGACGAAGTTGATTTCGACGAGAGGAGAGAGGAATCCCCATGTGTCCCAGAATCCTCTGAGATGAAACCGGTTCCATCTACTTTTCAGGGCTGGGAAAAAGCCTCACAAGCAACAGCCATCTGGCCTACCCTTTCCAAAGACCATTCCAACGTCTATCAACTCTGAAGACAACTTGCTGGAGAAGGAATTTCTTTCAGGCCTGGTGGAGGGGGAGCAGTCCAATAGCTCATTATAATGCACAATCCTACCTTCTGTGGACAAGGACGTGGCCCCCTGCCCCATTGGGCCCCTGGGCGGTTGCACCAATGATGAATCGTCCCAATCCTCGATCTCCTAAATCTCCTGCAGTCTCATCATGAATTTATGGATATGCTGAGGATTTTCAGCCGATCTCCCTCCTTCAAATGCTCCCTTTAGGCACGGACAGTAGGAGAATGGCCATGGACGTTATCTCGCACTCGTTTATGATATATTAATTATGGAGAATTGAAGAGAGTCACAAGAGGAGACCTTGCGCTCCAAGACCTTCTCTAATGTGTGACCTACCAGGAGAATCCGGACCCAAGACAGGCGCGGTCACAGAGCAAAATGCCCCGCACCCTGCCAGCGCTGCTCCCGCTCTACCGCCAGGTGAAGCAGCGCTGCGGGGTCCTCCTCATTACGGGAAGCTGTGAGGCAAATCCCGGGATATGAAGATGAATTATGACTTCCAGTCATAATCGCTCATCACTCCCTGGCAGTGCCCCCCTCCCTTCTTGTCCTCAATGTCCAGCATCTGTGAAGGTGTCACATCCCATGGCCATCTCCTATGATATGGAAATTAGGTGATGTGGGAACAATGGACACAGGATGACTCCCTGCCGTGACCCTGTGGTAGGAGCTGCTATCTAATTAGCAAGCTTGGAAGTATCCAGACAGAACGACTCCAGCAAAAAATGGTTCATATCTCGCAAGCCATATTTCCGATAAATATGGCAACCATAAAAATGGTGTCTCCGCATGCGGACGATGCTGGCACACCCTTTTTATGGGAGCGGGAGCTTGGGAAATACCCCAGGCGTGATATCAGCCAATGTGGAACTAGTAGACGAGTCATGAGTCCTTTCATTCTGTAGCTAAATTCATAACTGTCACAATGAGAGCATTGGCGTCCGCCTACGACGCTCCCAGGCCAAGTTATGGCCATATCCATGTTGTGGATTTTGTCCATAACTCCAGCCAGGGGTGGAGCAGTGCTCCCTCTGAGGTCACTAAGGTAGGAGGGGACCTGGATTTGCCCAGGTTGATAACCCTACTTCGGCCATTTTCCAGTGTTCTTTCGCTGGGGGTCACGTGCAGGAAACATCTGTGGGAGTTCCTAGAAACCTGGTCTACAGCGCCCCCCTGTGGCCAGACGCACAAGGTAACTGATTGAATTGCATACCTGTTTGTAAACCATGCTTTATCTGTAACTGTACTCTGACCTATGTATATTCTGTAGATTCCCTATTGTATATATTGTAGTTTCTAGTGTGCTTTAGGCTGATTAAATTATATAATTAATCTTGGGCTGTTCTGTTATCTCGATCTTGAATCCCACGTCTGTGTGTTCGGCTAATAGTTACCGTGAAGCGGTTGGTGGCAGCGAGTTGTGCCAAGGATTATTGTGGGGAGGCCAGTGAGATTCGGGGAGATTTTATATATTCCGCCCGCGGAGGTCGGGGGAATATATACCCTACTCTCACCGGGGACCCTTCAATAATCGGCATAAGTAGTATAGCGGCCTCCTTGCTTATTGTCGGGCAATTCCATAATTGGCCTGACTATAAGAGGGGCGCTAGAGAGCGCGTCACGTGCTCTGTCTGTCGGTCGGGAGGTATAAAGGAGGGGTGACCCCCACTTGTTACCCCCCGATTGTGACGTACTGGTAGCCAGCGCGGGGGATTTCTGAGTGACCCCCCCGGTGGTTTGTGACAGAAGCCATCTGCATTGTACTACCCACACCGATCCCTACTGAAGTCTCCACTATTTATACAACCATCGTTGTGTTGTAGCCGATGACAGGAGGTCCCCAGGCTCTGACACTCACAGACGCCATCACTGCAATGAACCAGCTTTTTAGGGAACGGGGTCGTATGGACGGACATCCCATAACCTCCATCCACAGATCTGGGACATCACTGGTGCTCTGTGAGGCTTAATTCTTCCATAACTTCATTGTAAAGTGGTATATACTGTTGGCGCAGTCACCTCGTAGGTGCAGCAGGCAGGACTCTGTCAGGTTACGGCAGCTGCTCAGGTTCAGGTTCTGTATCTTCTGCAGGTGCTTCAGCTCACAAAGGCCGAGATCTGGGGGGAAACACAGAGACGTCAGTACCTGCCAAGTCAGATATAAGGAACAGGGATCAGAAGGAGCGGCCGTCTCCTAAGGATGAGAGGTGTAGGGATCAGGCAGGAAGAAGCGGCCGTCCCCTAATGATGGGAAGAGTAGGGATCAGCTGGTACCTGTGATGAGACTGGAGGAGCTGAGGCTCAGGCGGCGCAGGCCCGGGAATCCTCGCAGCTGTCGGACGAGCTCGTTGGTGCAGTAGGGGTAGCAGTTCAGCACGATCCCCCGGACGGGGCAGCCGGAGAACAGCTCCAGGGTCTTGGGACGCAGAACGCGCTCCTTAATCATATAATCGATGATCATCTCAGCCAGATCTGGAGTGAGGCCGGACAGAGAGCCGGGGTACTGTAAGCTGGGGGCTGCGGAGAGAGGGCAGAGAGCCAGGGTACTGTAAGCTGGGGGCTGCGGAGAGAGGACAGAGAGCCGGGGTACTGTAAGCTGGGGGCTGCAGAGAGAGGACAGAGAGCCGGGGTACTGTAAGCTGGGGGCTGAGGAGAGAGGACAGAGAGCCGGGGTACTGTAAGCTGGGGGCTGCGGAGAGAGGGCAGAGAGCCAGGGTACTGTAAGCTGGGGGCTGCGGAGAGAGGGCAGAGAGCCAGGGTACTGTAAGCTGGGGGCTGCGGAGAGAGGGCAGAGAGCCGGGATACTGTAAGCTGGGGGCTGCGGAGAGAGGGCAGAGAGCCGGGGTACTGTAAGCTGGGGGCTGCGGAGAGAGGGCAGAGAGCCGGGATACTGTAAGCTGGGGGCTGCGGAGAGAGGGCAGAGAGCCGGGGTACTGTAAGCTGGGGGCTGCGGAGAGAGGGCAGAGAGCCAGGGTACTGTAAGCTGGGGGCTGCGGAGAGAGGGCAGAGAGCCGGGGTACTGTAAGCTGGGGGCTGAGGAGAGAGGGCAGGGAACCGGGGTACTGTAAGCTGGGGGCTGCGGAGAGAGGGCAGAGAGCCAGGGTACTGTAAGCTGGGGGCTGCGGAGAGAGGACAGAGAGCCGGGGTACTGTAAGCTGGGGGCTGAGGAGAGAGGACAGAGAGCCGGGGTACTGTAAGCTGGGGGCTGCGGAGAGAGGGCAGAGAGCCAGGGTACTGTAAGCTGGGGGCTGCGGAGAGAGGGCAGAGAGCCAGGGTACTGTAAGCTGGGGGCTGCGGAGAGAGGACAGAGAGCCGGGATACTGTAAGCTGGGGGCTGCGGAGAGAGGGCAGAGAGCCGGGGTACTGTAAGCTGGGGGCTGCGGAGAGAGGGCAGAGAGCCAGGGTACTGTAAGCTGGGGGCTGCAGAGAGAGGGCAGAGAGCCGGGGTACTGTAAGCTGGGGGCTGCGGAGAGAGGACAGAGAGCCAGGGTACTGTAAGCTGGGGGCTGAGGAGAGAGGACAGAGAGCCGGGGTACTGTAAGCTGGGGGCTGCAGAGAGAGGGCAGAGAGCCGGGGTACTGTAAGCTGGGGGCTGAGGAGAGAGGACAGAGAGCCAGGGTACTGTAAGCTGGGGGCTGCGGAGAGAGGACAGAGAGCCGGGATACTGTAAGCTGGGGGCTGCGGAGAGAGGGCGGAGAGCCAGGGTACTGTAAGCTGGGGGCTGGGGAGAGAGGACAGAGAGCCAGGGTACTGTTAGCTGGGGGCTGAGGAGAGAGGACAGAGAGCCAGGGTACTGTAAGCTGGGGGCTGAGGAGAGAGGACAGAGAGCCGGGGTACTGTAAGCTGGGGGCTGCGGAGAGAGGGCAGAGAGCCGGGATACAGTAAGCTGGGGGCTGCGGAGAGAGGGCAGAGAGCCGGGGTACTGTAAGCTGGGGGCTGCGGAGAGAGGGCAGAGAGCCAGGGTACTGTAAGCTGGGGGCTGAGGAGAGAGGACAGAGAGCCAGGGTACTGTAAGCTGGGGGCTGCGGAGAGAGGGCAGAGAGCCGGGGTACTGTAAGCTGGGGGCTGCGGCGAGAGGACAGAGAGCCAGGGTACTGTAAGCTGGGGGCTGGGGAGAGAGGGCAGAGAGCCAGGGTACTGTAAGCTGGGGGCTGCGGAGAGAGGACAGAGAGCCAGGGTACTGTAAGCTGGGGGCTGCGGAGAGAGGACAGAGAGCCAGGGTACTGTAAGCTGGGGGCTGAGGAGAGAGGACAGAGAGCCGGGGTACTGTAAGCTGGGGGCTGCGGAGAGAGGGCAGAGAGCCAGGGTACTGTAAGCTGGGGGCTGCGGAGAGAGGGCAGAGAGCCAGGGTACTGTAAGCTGGGGGCTGCGGAGAGAGGACAGAGAGCCAGGGTACTGTAAGCTGGGGGCTGCGGAGAGAGGGCAGAGAGCCAGGGTACTGTAAGCTGGGGGCTGCGGAGAGAGGGCAGAGAGCCAGGGTACTGTAAGCTGGGGGCTGCGGAGAGAGGACAGAGAGCCAGGGTACTGTAAGCTGGGGGCTGCGGAGAGAGGGCAGAGAGCCGGGGTACTGTAAGCTGGGGGCTGCAGAGAGAGGACAGAGAGCCAGGATACTGTAAGCTGGGGGCTGCGGAGAGAGGGCAGAGAGGTGGGGTACTGTAAGCTGGGGGCTGCGGAGAGAGGACAGAGAGCCAGGGTACTGTAAGCTGGGGGCTGAGGAGAGAGGGCAGAGAGCCGGGATACTGTAACCTGGGGGCTGCAGAGAGAGGACAGAGAGCCAGGGTACTGTAAGCTGGGGGCTGCGGAGAGAGGGCAGAGAGCCAGGGTACTGTAAGCTGGGGGCTGCGGAGAGAGGACAGAGAGCCAGGGTACTGTAAGCTGGGGGCTGCGGAGAGAGGGCAGAGAGGCGGGGTACTGTAAGCTGGGGGCTGCGGAGAGAGGGCAGAGAGCCGGGGTACTGTAAGCTGGGGGCTGCGGAGAGAGGGCAGAGAGCCAGGGTACTGTAAGCTGGGGGCTGCGGAGAGAGGACAGAGAGCCAGGGTACTGTAAGCTGGGGGCTGCGGAGAGAGGGCGGAGAGCCGGGGTACTGTAAGCTGGGGGCTGCAGAGAGAGGACAGAGAGCCAGGGTACTGTAAGCTGGGGGCTGCGGAGAGAGGACAGAGAGCCAGGGTACTGTAAGCTGGGGGCTGAGGAGAGAGGACAGAGAGCCAGGGTACTGTAAGCTGGGGGCTGCAGAGAGAGGACAGAGAGCCAGGGTACTGTAAGCTGGGGGCTGCGGAGAGAGGACAGAGAGCCAGGGTACTGTAAGCTGGGGGCTGCGGAGAGAGGACAGAGAGCCAGGGTACTGTAAGCTGGGGGCTGAGGAGAGAGGACAGAGAGCCAGGGTACTGTAAGCTGGGGGCTGCAGAGAGAGGACAGAGAGCCAGGGTACTGTAAGCTGGGGGCTGCGGAGAGAGGGCGGAGAGCCGGGGTACTGTAAGCTGGGGGCTGCGGAGAGAGGACAGAGAGCCAGGGTACTGTAAGCTGGGGGCTGCGGAGAGAGGGCAGAGAGCCAGGGTACTGTAAGCTGGGGGCTGCAGAGAGAGGACAGAGAGCCAGGGTACTGTAAGCTGGGGGCTGCGGAGAGAGGACAGAGAGCCAGGGTACTGTAAGCTGGGGGCTGAGGAGAGAGGACAGAGAGCCGGGGTACTGTAAGCTGGGGGCTGCGGAGAGAGGGCAGAGAGCCGGGGTACTGTAAGCTGGGGGCTGCGGAGAGAGGGCAGAGAGCCAGGGTACTGTAAGCTGGGGGCTGCGGAGAGAGGACAGAGAGCAAGGGTACTGTAAGCTGGGGGCTGCAGAGAGAGGACAGAGAGCCAGGGTACTGTAAGCTGGGGGCTGCGGAGAGAGGACAGAGAGCCAGGGTACTGTAAGCTGGGGGCTGCGGAGAGAAGACAGAGAGCCAGGGTACTGTAAGCTGGAGCCTGCGGAGAGAGGGCAGAGAGCCAGGATACTGTAAGCTGGAGGCTGGGGAGAGAGGACAGAGAGCCGGGGTACTGTAAGCTGGGGGCTGGGGAGAGAGGACAGAGAGCCAGGGTACTGTAAGCTGGGGACTGCGGAGAGAGGACAGAGAGCCAGGGTACTGTAAGCTGGGGGCTGGGGAGAGAGGACAGAGAGCCGGGGTACTGTAAGCTGGGGGCTGCGGAGAGAGGACAGAGAGCCAGGGTACTGTAAGCTGGGGGCTGCGGAGAGAGGACAGAGAGCCAGGGTACTGTAAGCTGGGGGCTGCGGAGAGAGGACAGAGAGCCGGGGTACTGTAAGCTGGGGGCTGCGGAGAGAGGACAGAGAGCCAGGGTACTGTAAGCTGGGGGCTGAGGAGAGAGGGCAGAGAGCCGGGATACTGTAAGCTGGGGGCTGCAGAGAGAGGACAGAGAGCCAGGGTACTGTAAGCTGGGGGCTGGGGAGAGAGGACAGAGAGCCGGGGTACTGTAAGCTGGGGGCTGCGGAGAGAGGGCAGAGAGGCGGGGTACTGTAAGCTGGGGGCTGCGGAGAGAGGACAGAGAGCCAGGGTACTGTAAGCTGGGGGCTGAGGAGAGAGGGCAGAGAGCCGGGATACTGTAAGCTGGGGGCTGCGGAGAGAGGACAGAGAGCCAGGGTACTGTAAGCTGGGGGCTGCGGAGAGAGGACAGAGAGCCAGGGTACTGTAAGCTGGGGGCTGCGGAGAGAGGACAGAGAGCCAGGGTACTGTAAGCTGGGGGCTGCGGAGAGAGGGCAGAGAGCCAGGGTACTGTAAGCTGGGGGCTGCGGAGAGAGGACAGAGAGCCAGGGTACTGTAAGCTGGGGGCTGCGGAGAGGGGGCAGAGAGCCGGGGTACTGTAAGCTGGGGGCTGCAGAGAGAGGACAGAGAGCCAGGGTACTGTAAGCTGGGGGCTGCGGAGAGAGGGCAGAGAGGCGGGGTACTGTAAGCTGGGGGCTGCGGAGAGAGGACAGAGAGCCGGGGTACTGTAAGCTGGGGGCTGCGGAGAGAGGGCAGAGAGCCAGGGTACTGTAAGCTGGGGGCTGCGGAAAGAGGGCAGAGAGCCAGGATACTGTAAGCTGGAGGCTGGGGAGAGAGGACAGAGAGCCGGGGTACTGTAAGCTGGGGGCTGAGGAGAGAGGGCAGAGAGCCGGGGTACTGTAAGCTGGGGGCTGAGGAGAGAGGACAGAGAGCCGGGGTACTGTAAGCTGGGGGCTGAGGAGAGAGGACAGAGAGCCGGGGTACTGTAAGCTGGAGGCTGGGGAGAGAGGACAGAGAGCCAGGGTACTGTAAGCTGGGGACTGCGGAGAGAGGACAGAGAGCCAGGGTACTGTAAGCTGGGGGCTGGGGAGAGAGGACAGAGAGCCGGGGTACTGTAAGCTGGGGGCTGCGGAGAGAGGACAGAGAGCCAGGGTACTGTAAGCTGGGGGCTGCGGAGAGAGGACAGAGAGCCAGGGTACTGTAAGCTGGGGGCTGCGGAGAGAGGGCAGAGAGCCGGGGTACTGTAAGCTGGGGGCTGCGGAGAGAGGACAGAGAGCCAGGGTACTGTAAGCTGGGGGTTGAGGAGAGAGGGCAGAGACCCGGGATACTGTAAGCTGGGGGCTGCAGAGAGAGGACAGAGAGCCAGGGTACTGTAAGCTGGGGGCTGGGGAGAGAGGACAGAGAGCCGGGGTACTGTAAGCTGGGGGCTGCGGAGAGAGGGCAGAGAGGCGGGGTACTGTAAGCTGGGGGCTGCGGAGAGAGGACAGAGAGCCAGGGTACTGTAAGCTGGGGGCTGAGGAGAGAGGGCAGAGAGCCGGGATACTGTAAGCTGGGGGCTGCAGAGAGAGGACAGAGAGCCAGGGTACTGTAAGCTGGGGGCTGAGGAGAGAGGGCAGAGAGCCAGGGTACTGTAAGCTGGGGGCTGCGGAGAGAGGACAGAGAGCCAGGGTACTGTAAGCTGGGGGATGCGGAGAGAGGACAGAGAGCCAGGGTACTGTAAGCTGGGGGCTGCGGAGAGAGGGCAGAGAGCCAGGGTACTGTAAGCTGGGGGCTGCGGAGAGAGGACAGAGAGCCAGGGTACTGTAAGCTGGGGGCTGCGGAGAGAGGGCAGAGAGCCGGGGTACTGTAAGCTGGGGGCTGCAGAGAGAGGACAGAGAGCCAGGGTACTGTAAGCTGGGGGCTGCGGAGAGAGGGCAGAGAGGCGGGGTACTGTAAGCTGGGGGCTGCGGAGAGAGGACAGAGAGCCGGGGTACTGTAAGCTGGGGGCTGCGGAGAGAGGGCAGAGAGCCAGGGTACTGTAAGCTGGGGGCTGCGGAAAGAGGGCAGAGAGGAGGGGGACTGTAAGCTGGGGGCTGCGGAGAGAGGGCGGAGAGCCAGGGTACTGTAAGCTGGGGGCTGCGGAAAGAGGGCAGAGAGGAGGGGGACTGTAAGCTGGGGGCTCCGGAGAGAGGGCAGAGAGCCAGGGTACTGTAAGCTGGGGGCTGCGGAGAGAGGGCGGAGAGCCAGGGTACTGTAAGCTGGGGGCTGCGGAGAGAGGGCAGAGAGCCAGGGTACTGTAAGCTGGGGGCTGCGGAGAGAGGACAGAGAGCCAGGGTACTGTAAGCTGGGGGCTGCGGAGAGAGGGCAGAGAGCCGGGGTACTGTAAGCTGGGGGCTGCGGAGAGAGGGCAGAGAGCCAGGGTACTGTAAGCTGGGGGCTGCGGAGAGAGGGCAGAGAGCCAGGGTACTGTAAGCTGGGGGCTGAGGAGAGAGGACAGAGAGCCAGGGTACTGTAAGCTGGGGGCTGCGGAGAAAGGGCAGAGAGCCGGGGTACTGTAAGCTGGGGGCTGCGGAGAGAGGGCAGAGAGCCGGGGTACTGTAAGCTGGGGGCTGCGGCGAGAGGACAGAGAGCCGGGGTACTGTAAGCTGGGGGCTGCGGAGAGAGGACAGAGAGCCAGGGTACTGTAAGCTGGGGGCTGCGGAGAAAGGGCAGAGACCCAGGGTACTGTAAGCTGGGGGCTGCGGAGAGAGGGCAGAGAGGCGGGGTACTGTAAGCTGGGGGCTGCGGAGAGAGGACAGAGAGCCGGGGTACTGTAAGCTGGGGGCTGCGGAGAGAGGGCAGAGAGCCAGGGTACTGTAAGCTGGGGGCTGCAGAGAGAGGACAGAGAGCCAGGGTACTGTAAGCTGGGGGCTGCGGAGAGAGGACAGAGAGCCAGGGTACTGTAAGCTGGGGGCTGAGGAGAGAGGGCAGAGAGCCGGGGTACTGTAAGCTGGAGGCTGGGGAGAGAGGACAGAGAGCCGAGGTACTGTAAGCTGGGGGCTGCAGAGAGAGGGCGGAGAGCCAGGGTACTGTAAGCTGGGGGCTGCGGAGAGAGGGCAGAGAGCCAGGGTACTGTAAGCTGGGGGCTGCGGAGAGAGGACAGAGAGCCAGGGTACTGTAAGCTGGGGGCTGTGGGAGAGAGGACAGAGAGCCGGGGTACTGTAAGCTGGGGGCTGCGGAGAGAGGGCGGAGAGCCAGGGTACTGTAAGCTGGGGGCTGCGGAGAGAGGACAGAGAGCCAGGGTACTGTAAGCTGGGGGCTGCGGAGAGAGGGCAGAGAGCCAGGGTACTGTAAGCTGGGGGCTGCAGAGAGAGGGCGGAGAGCCAGGGTACTGTAAGCTGGGGGCTGCGGAGAGAGGACAGAGAGCCAGGGTACTGTAAGCTGGGGGCTGCGGAGAGAGGACAGAGAGCCAGGGTACTGTAAGCTGGGGGCTGCGGAGAGAGGGCAGAGAGCCGGGGTACTGTAAGCTGGGGGCTGCGGAAAGAGGGCAGAGAGGAGGGGGACTGTAAGCTGGGGGCTGCGGAGAGAGGGCAGAGAGCCGGGGTACTGTAAGCTGGGGGCTGCGGAGAGAGGGCAGAGAGCCAGGGTACTGTAAGCTGGGGGCTGCGGAGAGAGGACAGAGAGCCAGGGTACTGTAAGCTGGGGGCTGCGGAGAGAGGACAGAGAGCCAGGGTACTGTAAGCTGGGGGCTGCAGAGAGAGGACAGAGAGCCAGGGTACTGTAAGCTGGGGGCTGCGGAGAGAGGGCAGAGAGCCAGGGTACTGTAAGCTGGGGGCTGAGGAGAGAGGACAGAGAGCCGGGGTACTGTAAGCTGGGGGCTGCGGAGAGAGGGCAGAGAGCCGGGGTACTGTAAGCTGGGGGCTGAGGAGAGAGGGCAGAGAGCCAGGGTACTGTAAGCTGGGGGCTGAGGAGAGAGGGCAGAGAGCCAGGGTACTGTAAGCTGGGGGCTGCGGAGAGAGGGCAGAGAGGCGGGGTACTGTAAGCTGGGGGCTGCGGAGAGAGGACAGAGAGCCAGGGTACTGTAAGCTGGGGGCTGAGGAGAGAGGGCAGAGAGCCAGGGTACTGTAAGCTGGGGGCTGAGGAGAGAGGACAGAGAGCCAGGGTACTGTAAGCTGGGGGCTGCGGAGAGAAGACAGAGAGCCAGGATACTGTAAGCTGGGGGCTGCGGAGAGAGGACAGAGAGCCGGGGTACTGTAAGCTGGGGGCTGCGGAGAGAGTGCAGAGAGCCGGGGTACTGTAAGCTGGGGGCTGCGGAGAGAGGACAGAGAGCCAGGGTACTGTAAGCTGGGGGCTGAGGAGAGAGGACAGAGAGCCAGGGTACTGTAAGCTGGGGGCTGCGGAGAGAAGACAGAGAGCCGGGGTACTGTAAGCTGGGGGCTGCGGAGAGAAGACAGAGAGCCGGGGTACTGTAAGCTGGGGGCTGCGGAGAGAGGGCAGAGAGCCGGGGTACTGTAAGCTGGGGGCTGCGGAGAGAGGACAGAGAGCCAGGGTACTGTAAGCTGGGGGCTGCGGAGAGAAGACAGAGAGCCAGGGTACTGTAAGCTGGGGGCTGCGGAGAGAGGACAGAGAGCCAGGGTACTGTAAGCTGGGGGCTGCGGAGAGAAGACAGAGAGCCAGGATACTGTAAGCTGGGGGCTGCGGAGAGAGGGCAGAGAGGCGGGGTACTGTAAGCTGGGGGCTGCGGAGAGAGGACAGAGAGCCAGGGTACTGTAAGCTGGGGGCTGCGGAGAGAGGACAGAGAGCCAGGGTACTGTAAGCTGGGGGCTGAGGAGAGAGGACAGAGAGCCAGGGTACTGTAAGCTGGGGGCTGAGGAGAGAGGGCAGAGAGTCGGGGTACTGTAAGCTGGGGGCTGCGGAGAGAGGGCAGAGAGCCAGGGTACTGTAAGCTGGGGGCTGCGGAGAGAGGGCAGAGAGCCAGGGTACTGTAAGCTGGGGGCTGCGGAGAGAGGACAGAGAGCCGGGGTACTGTAAGCTGGAGGCTGCGGAGAGAGGGCAGAGAGCCAGGGTACTGTAAGCTGGGGGCTGGGGAGAGGGGCAGAGAGGCGGGGGTACTGTAAGCTGGGGGCTGCGGAGAGAGGGCAGAGAGGCGGGGTACTGTAAGCTGGGGGCTGCGGAGAGAGGGCAGAGAGCCGGGATACTGTAAGCTGGGGGCTGCGGAGAAAGGGCAGAGAGCCGGGGTACTGTAAGCTGGGGGCTGCGGAGAGAGGACAGAGAGCCAGGGTACTGTAAGCTGGGGGCTGCGGAGAGAGGACAGAGAGCCAGGGTACTGTAAGCTGGGGGCTGCGGAGAGAGGGCAGAGAGCCAGGATACTGTAAGCTGAGGGCTGGGGAGAGAGGGCAGAGAGCCAGGGTACTGTAAGCTGGGGGCTGGGGAGAGAGGACAGAGAGCCAGGGTACTGTAAGCTGGGGGCTGCGGAGAGAGGACAGAGAGCCGGGGTACTGTAAGCTGGGGGCTGCAGAGAGAGGACAGAGAGCCGGGGTACTGTAAGCTGGGGGCTGCGGAGAGAGGACAGAGAGCCGGGGTACTGTAAGCTGGGGGCTGGGGAGAGAGGACAGAGAGGCGGGGTACTGTAAGCTGGGGGCTGCGGAGAGAGGACAGAGAGCCAGGGTACTGTAAGCTGGGGGCTGAGGAGAGAGGACAGAGAGCCAGGGTACTGTAAGCTGGGGGCTGCGGAGAGAGGACAGAGAGCCAGGGTACTGTAAGCTGGGGGCTGCGGAGAGAGGACAGAGAGCCAGGGTACTGTAAGCTGGGGGCTGCGGAGAGAGGGCAGAGAGCCGGGGTACTGTAAGCTGGGGGCTGCGGAGAGAGGGCAGAGAACCAGGGTACTGTAAGCTGGGGGCTGCAGAGAGAGGACAGAGAGCCGGGGTACTGTAAGCTGGGGCTGCGGAGAGAAGACAGAGAGCCGGGTACTGTAAGCTGGGGGCTGCGGAGAGAGGACAGAGAGCCAGGGTACTGTAAGCTGGGGGCTGCAGAGAGAGGACAGAGAGCCGGGGTACTGTAAGCTGGGGGCTGCGGAGAGAGGGCAGAGAGCCGGGGTACTGTAAGCTGGGGGCTGCGGAGAGAGGACAGAGAGCCAGGGTACTGTAAGCTGGGGGCTGGGGAGAGAGGGCAGAGAGCCAGGGTACTGTAAGCTGGGGGCTGGGGAGAGAGGGCAGAGAGCCAGGGTACTGTAAGCTGGGGGCTGGGGAGAGAGGGCAGAGAGCACGGGGACTGTAAGCTGGGGGCTGGGGAGAGAGGGCAGAGAGCCAGGGTACTGTAAGCTGGGGGCTGCGGAGAGAGGACAGAGAGCCAGGGTACTGTAAGCTGGGGGCTGCGGAGAGAGGGCAGAGAGCCAGGGTACTGTAAGCTGGGGGCTGCGGAAAGAGGGCAGAGAGCCGGGGTACTGTAAGCTGGGGGCTGCGGAGAGAGGGCAGAGAGCCAGGGTACTGTAAGCTGGGGGCTGCGGAGGGAGGACAGAGAGCCAGGGTACTGTAAGCTGGGGGCTGCGGAGAGAGGGCAGAGAGCCAGGGTACTGTAAGCTGGGGGCTGAGGAGAGAGGACAGAGAGCCAGGGTACTGTAAGCTGGGGCTGCGGAGAGAGGGCAGAGAGCCAGGGTACTGTAAGCTGGGGGCTGCGGAGAGAGGGCAGAGAGCCAGGGTACTGTAAGCTGGGGGCTGGGGAGAGAGGACAGAGAGGCGGGGTACTGTAAGCTGGGGGCTGCAGAGAGAGGACAGAGAGCCGGGGTACTGTAAGCTGGGGGCTGCAGAGAGAGGACAGAGAGCCGGGGTACTGTAAGCTGGGGGCTGCGGAGAGAGGGCGGAGAGCCGGGGTACTGTAAGCTGGGGGCTGCGGAGAGAGGGCAGAGAGCCGGGGTACTGTAAGCTGGGGGCTGGGGAGAGAGGACAGAGAGGCGGGGTACTGTAAGCTGGGGGCTGAGGAGAGAGGACAGAGAGCCAGGGTACTGTAAGCTGGGGGCTGCGGAGAGAGGGCAGAGAGCCAGGGTACTGTAAGCTGGGGGCTGCGGAGAGAGGACAGAGAGCCAGGGTACTGTAAGCTGGGGGCTGCGGAGAGAGGACAGAGAGCCAGGGTACTGTAAGCTGGGGGCTGCGGAGAGAGGGCAGAGAGCCAGGGTACTGTAAGCTGGGGGCTGAGGAGAGAGGGCAGAGAGCCAGGGTACTGTAAGCTGGGGGCTGCGGAGAGAGGGCAGAGAGCCAGGGTACTGTAAGCTGGGGGCTGCGGAGAGAGGACAGAGAGCCGGGGTACTGTAAGCTGGGGGCTGTGGAGAGAGGACAGAGAGCCGGGGTACTGTAAGCTGGGGGCTGCAGAGAGAGGGCAGAGAGGCGGGGTACTGTAAGCTGGGGGCTGCGGAGAGAGGACAGAGAGCCGGGGTACTGTAAGCTGGGGGCTGCGGAGAGAGGACAGAGAGCCAGGGTACTGTAAGCTGGGGGCTGCGGAGAGAGGGCAGAGAGCCGGGGTACTGTAAGCTGGGGGCTGCGGAGAGAGGGCAGAGAGCCAGGGTACTGTAAGCTGGGGGCTGCGGAGAGAGGACAGAGAGCCGGGGTACTGTAAGCTGGGGGCTGTGGAGAGAGGACAGAGAGCCGGGGTACTGTAAGCTGGGGGCTGCAGAGAGAGGGCAGAGAGGCGGGGTACTGTAAGCTGGGGGGCTGCGGAGAGAGGACAGAGAGCCGGGGTACTGTAAGCTGGGGGCTGCGGAGAGAGGGCGGAGAGCCGGGGTACTGTAAGCTGGGGCTGAGGAGAGAGGACAGAGAGCCAGGGTACTGTAAGCTGGGGGCTGCGGAGAGAGGACAGAGAGCCGGGGTACTGTAAGCTGGGGGCTGCGGAGAGAGGGCAGAGAGCCAGGGTACTGTAAGCTGGGGGCTGCGGAGAGAGGACAGAGAGCCGGGGTACTGTAAGCTGGGGGCTGCGGAGAGAGGGCAGAGAGCCAGGGTTACTGTAAGCTGGGGGCTGCGGAGAGAAGGCAGAGAGCCGGGGTACTGTAAGCTGGGGGCTGCGGAGAGAGGGACAGAGAGCCAGGGTACTGTAAGCTGGGGGCTGCGGAGAGAGGACAGAGAGCCAGGGAACTGTAAGCTGGGGCTGAGGAGAGAGGGCAGAGAGCCAGGGTACTGTAAGCTGGGGGCTGCGGAGAGAGGACAGAGAGCCAGGGTACTGTAAGCTGGGGGCTGCGGAGAGAGGGCGGAGAGCCGGGGTACTGTAAGCTGGGGGCTGCGGAGAGAGGACAGAGAGCCAGGGTACTGTAAGCTGGGGGCTGCGGAGAGAGGGCGGAGAGCCGGGGTACTGTAAGCTGGGGGCTGCGGAGAGAGGACAAGAGAGCCAGGGTACTGTAAGCTGGGGGCTGCGGAGAGAGGGCAGAGAGGCGGGGTACTGTAAGCTGGGGGGCTGCGGAGAGAGGACAGAGAGCCAGGGTACTGTAAGCTGGGGGCTGCGGAGAGAGGGCGGAAAGCCGGGGGTACTGTAAGCTGGGGGCTGGGGAGAGAGGGCAGAGAGCCAGGGTACTGTAAGCTGGGGGCTGCGGAGAGAGGGCAGAGAGCCGGGTACTGTAAGCTGGGGGCTGCGGAGAGAGGACAGAGAGCCGGGGTACTGTAAGCTGGGGGCTGGGGAGAGAGGGCAGAGAGCCAGGGTACTGTAAGCTGGGGGCTGCGGAGAGAGGGCAGAGAGCCGGGGTACTGTAAGCTGGGGGCTGCGGAGAGAGGACAGAGAGCCAGGGTACTGTAAGCTGGGGGCTGCGGAGAGAGGGCAGAGAGCCAGGGTACTGTAAGCTGGGGGCTGCGGAGAGAGGGCAGAGAGGCGGGGTACTGTAAGCTGGGGGCTGCGGAGAGAGGACAGAGAGCCAGGGTACTGTAAGCTGGGGGCTGCGGAGAGAGGGCAGAGAGCCGGGGTACTGTAAGCTGGGGGCTGCGGAGAGAGGGGCAGAGAGCCAGGGTACTGTAAGCTGGGGGCTGCGGAGAGAGGACAGAGAGCCAGGGTACTGTAAGCTGGGGGCTGCGGAGAGAGGGCAGAGAGCCAGGGTACTGTAAGCTGGGGGCTGCGGAGAGAGGGCAGAGAGCCGGGGTACTGTAAGCTGGGGGCTGCGGAGAGAGGGCAGAGAGCCAGGGTACTGTAAGCTGGGGGCTGCGGAGAGAGGATAGAGAGCCAGGGTACTGTAAGCTGGGGGCTGGGGAGAGAGGGCAGAGAGCCAGGGTACTGTAAGCTGGGGGCTGCGGAGAGAGGACAGAGAGCCAGGGTACTGTAAGCTGGGGGCTGCGGAGAGAGGGCAGAGAGCCGGGGTACTGTAAGCTGGCGGCTGCGGAGAGAGGACAGAGAGCCAGGGTACTGTAAGCTGGGGGCTGCGGAGAGAGGGCAGAGAGCCAGGGTACTGTAAGCTGGGGGCTGCGGAGAGAGGGCAGAGAGCCAGGGTACTGTAAGCTGGGGGCTGCGGAGAGAGGACAGAGAGCCAGGGTACTGTAAGCTGGGGGCTGCGGAGAGAGGGCAGAGAGCCGGGGTACTGTAAGCTGGGGGCTGCGGAGAGAGGACAGAGAGCCAGGGTACTGTAAGCTGGGGGCTGGGGAGAGAGGACAGAGAGCCGGGGTACTGTAAGCTGGGGGCTGCGGAGAGAGGGCAGAGAGCCAGGGTACTGTAAGCTGGGGGCTGCGGAGAGAGGACAGAGAGCCAGGGTACTGTAAGCTGGGGGCTGCGGAGAGAGGGCAGAGAGGCGGGGTACTGTAAGCTGGGGGCTGCGGAGAGAGGACAGAGAGCCAGGGTACTGTAAGCTGGGGGCTGCGGAGAGAGGGCAGAGAGCCGGGGTACTGTAAGCTGGGGGCTGCAGAGAGAGGGCAGAGAGCCGGGGTACTGTAAGCTGGGGCTGCGGAGAGAGGGCAGAGAGCCAGGGTACTGTAAGCTGGGGGCTGCAGAGAGAGGGCAGAGAGCCAGGGTACTGTAAGCTGGGGGCTGAGGAGGGCAGAGAGCCGGGGTACTGTAAGCTGGGGGCTGGGGAGAGAGGGCAGAGAGCCGGCGTACTGTAAGCTGGGGGCTGCGGAGAGAGGGCAGAGAGCCGGGGTACTGTAAGCTGGGGGCTGCGGAGAGAGGGCAGAGAGCCGGGGTACTGTAAGCTGGGGGCTGCGGAGAGAGGGCAGAGAGCCAGGGTACTGTAAGCTGGGGGCTGCGGAGAGAGGGCAGAGAGCCGGGGTACTGTAAGCTGGGGGCTGCGGAGAGAGGGCAGAGAGCCAGGGTACTGTAAGCTGGGGGCTGCGGAGAGAGGACAGAGAGCCAGGGTACTGTAAGCTGGGGGCTGGGGAGAGAGGGCAGAGAGCCAGGGTACTGTAAGCTGGGGGCTGCGGAGAGAGGACAGAGAGCCAGGGTACTGTAAGCTGGGGGCTGCGGAGAGAGGGCAGAGAGGCGGGGTACTGTAAGCTGGGGGCTGCGGAGAGAGGACAGAGAGCCAGGGTACTGTAAGCTGGGGGCTGCGGAGAGAGGGCAGAGAGCCGGGGTACTGTAAGCTGGGGGCTGCGGAGAGAGGGCAGAGAGCCGGGGTACTGTAAGCTGGGGGCTGCGGAGAGAGGGCAGAGAGCCAGGGTACTGTAAGCTGGGGCTGCAGAGAGAGGGCAGAGAGCCAGGGTACTGTAAGCTGGGGGCTGAGGAGGGCAGAGAGCCGGGGTACTGTAAGCTGGGGGCTGGGGAGAGAGGGCAGAGAGCCAGGGTACTGTAAGCTGGGGGCTGAGGAGGGCAGAGAGCCGGGGTACTGTAAGCTGGGGGCTGGGGAGAGAGGGCAGAGAGCCGGGGTACTGTAAGCTGGGGGCTGCGGAGAGAGGGCAGAGAGCCGGGGTACTGTAAGCTGGGGGCTGCGGAGAAGAGGGCAGAGAGCCAGGGTACTGTAAGCTGGGGGCTGCGGAGAGAGGACAGAGAGCCGGGGTACTGTAAGCTGGGGGCTGAGGAGGCAGAGAGCCGGGGTACTGTAAGCTGGGGGCTGCGGAGAGAGGGCGGAGAGCCGGGGTACTGTAAGCTGGGGGCTGCGGAGAGAGGGCGGAGAGCCGGGGTACTGTAAGCTGGGGGCTGCGGAGAGAGGACAGAATGCCGGGGTACTGTAAGCTGGGGGCTGCGGAGAGAGGACAGAGAGCCAGGGTACTGTAAGGTGGGGGCTGAGGAGAGAGGGTCGAGAGCCGGGGTACTGTAAGCTGGGGGCTGCGGAGAGAAGACAGAGAGCCGGGGTACTGTAAGCTGGGGGCTGCGGAGAGAGGACAGAGAGCCAGGGTACTGTAAGCTGGGGGCTGCGGAGAGAGGACAGAGAGCCAGGGTACTGTAAGCTGGGGGCTGCGGAGAGAGGCAGAGAGCCAGGGTACTGTAAGCTGGGGCTGCGGAGAGAGGGCAGAGAGCCAGGGTACTGTAAGCTGGGGGCTGCGGAGAGAGGACAGAGAGCCAGGGTACTGTAAGCTGGGGGCTGAGGAGAGAGGACAGAGAGCCGGGGTACTGTAAGCTGGGGGCTGGGGAGAGAGGGACAGAGAGCCGGGGTACTGTAAGCTGGGGGCTGCGGAGAGAGGACAGAGAGCCAGGGTACTGTAAGCTGGGGGCTGCGGAGAGAGGACAGAGAGCCAGGGTACTGTAAGCTGGGGGCTGAGGAGAGAGGACAGAGAGCCGGGGTACTGTAAGCTGGGGGCTGGGGGAGAGAGGACAGAGAGGCGGGGTACTGTAAGCTGGGGGCTGCGGAGAGAGGGCAGAGAGGCGGGGTACTGTAAGCTGGGGCTGAGGAGAGAGGGCAGAGAGGCGGGGTACTGTAAGCTGGGGGCTGCGGAGAAAGGGCAGAGAGCCGGGGTACTGTAAGCTGGGGGCTGCAGAGAGAGGGCAGAGAGCCAGGGTACTGTAAGCTGGGGCTGAGGAGAGAGGACAGAGAGCCAGGGTACTGTAAGCTGGGGGCTGCGGAGAGAGGACAGAGAGGCGGGGTACTGTAAGCTGGGGGCTGAGGAGAGAGGGCAGAGAGCCGGGGTACTGTAAGCTGGGGGCTGCGGAGAGAGGGCAGAGAGCCAGGGTACTGTAAGCTGGGGGCTGCGGAGAGAGGGCAGAGAGGCGGGGTACTGTAAGCTGGGGGCTGCGGAGAGAGGACAGAGAGCCGGGGTACTGTAAGCTGGGGGCTGCAGAGAGAGGGCAGAGAGGCGGGGTACTGTAAGCTGGGGGCTGCGGAGAGAGGACAGAGAGCCGGGGTACTGTAAGCTGGGGGCTGCGGAGAGAGGGCGGAGAGCCGGGGTACTGTAAGCTGGGGGCTGAGGAGAGAGGGCAGAGAGCCAGGGTACTGTAAGCTGGGGGCTGCGGAGAGAGGGCGGAGAGCCGGGGTACTGTAAGCTGGGGGCTGAGGAGAGAGGGCAGAGAGGCGGGGTACTGTAAGCTGGGGCTGAGGAGAGAGGGCAGAGAGCCAGGGTACTGTAAGCTGGGGGCTGCGGAGAGAGGACAGAGAGCCAGGGTACTGTAAGCTGGGGGCTGCGGAGAGAGGGCAGAGAGGCCAGGGTACTGTAAGCTGGGGGCTGCAGAGAGAGGACAGAGAGCCGGGGTACTGTAAGCTGGGGGCTGCGGAGAGAGGACAGAGAGCCAGGGTACTGTAAGCTGGGGGCTGCGGAGAGAGGGCGGAGAGCCGGGGTACTGTAAGCTGGGGGCTGAGGAGAGAGGACAGAGAGCCAGGGTACTGTAAGCTGGGGGCTGCGGAGAGAGGGCAGAGAGCCAGGGTACTGTAAGCTGGGGGCTGCGGAGAGAGGACAGAGAGCCAGGGTACTGTAAGCTGGGGGCTGCGGAGAGAGGGCAGAGAGCCGGGGTACTGTAAGCTGGGGGCTGCGGAAAGAGGGCAGAGAGGAGGGGGACTGTAAGCTGGGGGCTGCGGAGAGAGGGCAGAGAGCCGGGGTACTGTAAGCTGGGGGCTGCGGAGAGAGGGCAGAGAGCCAGGGTACTGTAAGCTGGGGGCTGAGGAGAGAGGGCAGAGAGCCAGGGTACTGTAAGCTGGGGGTTGCGGAGAGAGGGCAGAGAGCCAGGGTACTGTAAGCTGGGGGCTGCGGAGAGAGGACAGAGAGCCGGGGTACTGTAAGCTGGGGGCTGCGGAGAGAGGGCAGAGAGCCAGGGTACTGTAAGCTGGGGGCTGAGGAGAGAGGACAGAGAGCCAGGGAACTGTAAGCTGGGGGGTGCGGAGAGAGCGCAGAGAGCCAGGGAACTGTAAGCTGGGGGCTGCGGAGAGAGGGCAGAGAGCCGGGGTACTGTAAGCTGGGGGCTGCGGAGAGAGGACAGAGAGCCGGGGTACTGTAAGCTGGGGGCTGGGGAGAGAGGGCAGAGAGCCAGGGTACTGTAAGCTGGGGGCTGCGGAGAGAGGGCAGAGAGCCGGGGTACTGTAAGCTGGGGGCTGCGGAGAGAGGACAGAGAGCCAGGGTACTGTAAGCTGGGGGCTGCGGAGAGAGGGCAGAGAGCCGGGGTACTGTAAGCTGGGGGCTGCGGAGAGAGGGCAGAGAGCCGGGGTACTGTAAGCTGGGGGCTGCGGAGAGAGGGCAGAGAGCCAGGGTACTGTAAGCTGGGGGCTGCAGAGAGAGGGCAGAGAGCCAGGGTACTGTAAGCTGGGGGCTGAGGAGGGCAGAGAGCCAGGGTACTGTAAGCTGGGGGCTGCAGAGAGAGGGCAGAGAGCCAGGGTACTGTAAGCTGGAGGCTGGGGAGAGAGGACAGAGAGCCAGGGTACTGTAAGCTGGGGGCTGCAGAGAGAGGACAGAGAGCCAGGGTACTGTAAGCTGGGGGCTGCGGAGAGAGGGCAGAGAGCCAGGGTACTGTAAGCTGGGGGCTGCGGAGAGAGGGCACAGAGCCGGGGTACTGTAAGCTGGGGGCTGGGGAGAGAGGGCAGAGAGCCGGGGTACTGTAAGCTGGGGGCTGCGGAGAGAGGGCGGAGAGCCGGGTACTGTAAGCTGGGGGCTGCGGAGAGAGGGCGGAGAGCCGGGGTACTGTAAGCTGGGGGCTGCGGAGAGAGGGCGGAGAGCCGGGGTACTGTAAGCTGGGGGCTGCGGAGAGAGGACAGAATGCCGGGGTACTGTAAGCTGGGGGCTGCGGAGAGAGGACAGAGAGCCAGGGTACTGTAAGGTGGGGGCTGAGGAGAGAGGGTCGAGAGCCGGGTACTGTAAGCTGGGGGCTGCGGAGAGAAGACAGAGAGCCGGGGTACTGTAAGCTGGGGGCTGCGGAGAGAGGACAGAGAGCCAGGGTACTGTAAGCTGGGGGCTGGGGAGAGAGGACAGAGAGCGGGTACTGTAAGCTGGGGGCTGCGGAGAGAGGGCAGAGAGGCGGGGTACTGTAAGCTGGGGGCTGAGGAGAGAGGGCAGAGAGGCGGGGTACTGTAAGCTGGGGGCTGAGGAGAGAGGGCAGAGAGCCAGGGTACTGTAAGCTGGGGGCTGCGGAGAGAGGGCGGAGAGCCGGGGTACTGTAAGCTGGGGGTTGAGGAGAGAGGGCAGAGAGGCGGGGTACTGTAAGCTGGGGGCTGAGGAGAGAGGGCAGAGAGCCAGGGTACTGTAAGCTGGGGGCTGCGGAGAAAGGGCAGAGAGCCGGGGTACTGTAAGCTGGGGGCTGCAGAGAGAGGACAGAGAGCCGGGGTACTGTAAGCTGGGGGCTGAGGAGAGAGGACAGAGAGCCAGGGTACTGTAAGCTGGGGGCTGCGGAGAGAGGGCAGAGAGGCGGGGTACTGTAAGCTGGGGGCTGAGGAGAGAGGGCAGAGAGCAGGGTACTGTAAGCTGGGGGCTGCGGAGAGAGGACAGAGAGCCGGGGTACTGTAAGCTGGGGGCTGCGGAGAGAGGGCGGAGAGCCGGGTACTGTAAGCTGGGGGCTGAGGAGAGAGGGCAGAGAGCCAGGGTACTGTAAGCTGGGGGCTGCGGAGAGAGGGCGGAGAGCCGGGGTACTGTAAGCTGGGGGCTGAGGAGAGAGGGCAGAGAGGCGGGGTACTGTAAGCTGGGGGCTGAGGAGAGAGGGCAGAGAGCCGGGGTACTGTAAGCTGGGGGCTGCGGAGAGAGGACAGAGAGCCAGGGTACTGTAAGGTGGGGGCTGCGGAGAGAGGACAGAGAGCCAGGGTACTGTAAGCTGGGGCTGCGGAGAGAGGACAGAGAGCCAGGGTACTGTAAGCTGGGGGCTGCGGAGAGAGGGCAGAGAGCCGGGGTACTGTAAGCTGGGGGCTGGGGAGAGAGGACAGAGAGCCGGGTACTGTAAGCTGGGGGCTGCGGAGAGAGGGCGGAGAGCCGGGGTACTGTAAGCTGGGGGCTGAGGAGAGAGGACAGAGAGCCAGGGTACTGTAAGCTGGGGGCTGAGGAGAGAGGGCAGAGAGCCAGGGTACTGTAAGCTGGGGGCTGCGGAGAGAGGGCAGAGAGCCAGGGTACTGTAAGCTGGGGCTGAGGAGAGAGGACAGAGAGCCAGGGTACTGTAAGCTGGGGGCTGCGGAGAGAGGGCAGAGAGGCGGGGTACTGTAAGCTGGGGGCTGCGGAGAGAGGACAGAGAGCCAGGTACTGTAAGCTGGGGGCTGCAGAGAGAGGACAGAAAGCCAGGGTACTGTAAGCTGGAGGCTGAGGAGAGAGGGCAGAGAGCCAGGGTACTGTAAGCTGGGGGCTGCGGAGAGAGGACAGAGAGCCGGGGTACTGTAAGCTGGGGCTGCGGAGAGAGGGCGGAGAGCCGGGGTACTGTAAGCTGGGGCTGAGGAGAGAGGACAGAGAGCCAGGGTACTGTAAGCTGGGGGCTGCGGAGAGAGGACAGAGAGTCGGGGTACTGTAAGCTGGGGGCTGCGGAGAGAGGACAGAGAGCCAGGGTACTGTAAGCTGGGGGCTGCGGAGAGAGGGCAGAGAGGCGGGGTACTGTAAGCTGGGGGCTGCGGAGAGAGGGCAGAGAGGCGGGGTATAAGCTGGGGGGCTGAGGAGAGAGGGCAGAGAGCCAGGGTACTGTAAGCTGGGGGCTGCGGAGAGAGGACAGAGAGCCGAGGTACTGTAAGCTGGGGGCTGAGGAGAGAGGACAGAGAGCCGGGGTACTGTAAGCTGGGGGCTGCGGAGAGAGGGCGGAGAGCCGGGGTACTGTAAGCTGGGGGCTGAGGAGAGAGGACAGAGAGCCCAGGGTACTGTAAGCTGGGGGCTGCGGAGAGAGGACAGAGAGCCAGGGTACTGTAAGCTGGGGGCTGCGGAGAGAGGGCGGAGAGCCGGGGTACTGTAAGCTGGGGGCTGCGGAGAGAGGGCAGAGAGCCAGGGTACTGTAAGCTGGGGGCTGCGGAGAGAGGGCGGAGAGCCGGGGTACTGTAAGCTGGGGGCTGAGGAGAGAGGGCAGAGAGGCGGGGTACTGTAAGCTGGGGGCTGAGGAGAGAGGGAAGAGAGCCAGGGTACTGTAAGCTGGGGGCTGCGGAGAGAGGACAGAGAGCCAGGGTACTGTAAGCTGGGGGCTGCGGAGAGAGGGCGGAGAGCCGGGGTACTGTAAGCTGGGGGCTGCGGAGAGAGGACAGAGAGCCAGGGTACTGTAAGCTGGGGGCTGAGGAGAGAGGGCAGAAAGCCAGGGTACTGTAAGCTGGGGGCTGCGGAGAGAGGGCAGAGAGCCAGGGTACTGTAAGCTGGGGGCTGCGGAGAGAGTGCAGAGAGCCGGGGTACTGTAAGCTGGGGGCTGCAGAGAGAGGACAGAGAGCCAGGGTACTGTAAGCTGGGGGCTGCAGAGAGAGGGCAGGAGAGCCAGGGTACTGTAAGCTGGGGGCTGCAGAGAGAGGACAGAGAGCCAGGGTACTGTAAGCTGGGGGCTGCGGAGAGAGGGCAGAGAGCCGGGTACTGTAAGCTGGGGGCTGAGGAGAGAGGGCAGAGAGCCAGGGTACTGTAAGCTGGGGGCTGCGGAGAGAGGACAGAGAGTCGGGGTACTGTAAGCTGGGGGCTGCGGAGAGAGGACAGAGAGCCGAGGTACTGTAAGCTGGGGGCTGCGGAGAGAGGGCAGAGAGCCAGGGTACTGTAAGCTGGGGGCTGAGGAGAGAGGACAGAGAGCCAGGGTACTGTAAGCTGGGGGCTGAAGAGAGAGGACAGAGAGCCAGGGTACTGTAAGCTGGGGGCTGAGGAGAGAGGATAGAGAGCCAGGGTACTGTAAGCTGGGGGCTGCGGAGAGAGGACAGAGAGCCGAGGTACTGTAAGCTGGGGACTGCGGAGAGAGGACAGAGAGCCAGGGTACTGTAAGCTGGGGACTGCGGAGAGAGGGCAGAGAGCCGGGGTACTGTAAGCTGGGGGCTGAGGAGAGAGGGCAGAGAGCCGGGGTACTATAAGCTGGGGGCTGCGGAGAGAGGACAGAGAGCCAGGGTACTGTAAGCTGGGGGCTGCGGAGAGAGGATAGAGAGCCGGGGTACTGTAAGCTGGGGCTGAGGAGAGAGGGCAGAGAGCCGGGGTACTGTAAGCTGGGGGCTGCGGAGAGAGGGCAGAGAGCCGGGGTGTGAGGCAAATCCCGGGATATGAAGATGAATTATGACTCCAGTCATAATCCCTCATCACTCCCTGGCAGTGCCCCCTCCCTTCTTGTTCTCAGTGTTCCACTTACACCTCCATGGCCATGTCCTGTGATATGGAGATGAGGTGGTGTGGGAACAATGGACACAGGATGACTCCCTGCCGTCACCCTGTAGTAGGAGCTGCTAGCTAGTTAGCAAGGCTATGGAAATAGCCAGACAGAACGGCTCCAGTAAAAAATGGTTCATATCTCGCAAGCCATATTTCCGATAAATATGGCAACCATAAAAATGGTGTCTCCGCATGCGGACGATGCCGGCACACCCTTTTTATGGGAGCAGGACATTGGGAAATGCCCCAGGCGTGATATCAGCCAATGGGGAACTGGCAGACAGGTCATGAGTCCCCTCGTTCTGTAGCTAAATTCATAACTGTCACAATGAGAGCGTTGGCGTCCGCCTACGACGCTCCCAGGCCAAGTTATGGCCATATTCCATGTTGTGGATTTTGTCCATAACTCCAGCCAGGGGTGGAGCAGTGCTCCCTGTGAGGTCACGAAGGTAGGAGGGGACCTGGATTTGCCCAGGTTGATAACCCTACTTCGGCCTTTTTCCAGTGTTCTTTCGCTGGGGGCACGTGTAGGAAACATCTGTGGGAAGTTCCTAGAAACCTGGTCTACAGCGCCCCCCTGTGGCCAGACGCAACAAGGTAACTGCTGGAACTGTGCATACCTGTTGTAAACCATGCTTTATCTGTAACTGTACTCTGACATATGTATATTCTGTAGATTCCCTATTGTATATATTGTAGTTTCTAGTGTGCTTTAGGCTGATTAAATTATATAATTAATCTTGGGCTGTTCTGTTATCTCGATCTTGAATCCCACGTCTGTGTGTTCGGCTAATAGTTACCGTAAAGCGGTTGGTGGCAGCGAGTTTGTGCCAAGGATTATTGTGGGGAGGCCAGTGAGATTCGGGGAGATTTTATATATTCCGCCCGCGGAGGTCGGGGGAATATATACCCTACTCTCACCGGGGACCCTTCAATAATCGGCATAAGTAGTATAGCGGCCTCCTTGCTTATGGTCGGGCAATTTCATAATTGGCCTGACTATAAGAGGGGCGCTAGAGAGCGCGTCACGTGCTCTGTCTGTCGGTCGGGAGGTATAAAGGAGGGGTGACCCCCACTTGTTACCCCCCGATTGTGACGTACTGGTAGCCAGCGCGGGGGATTTCTGAGTGACCCCCCCGGTGGTTTGTGACATATTGGTGGCATAGCGGTGGGATCGAGATAATAGTGTGTGTGAGTGTGAGACCCATACTCCCAGACACTAAAGACTGCCTGCAGCAGCTGTGGCTGCTGGGGTCTTCAGACTAGCTCAACACTAGAGTGTCAGAGTGCAGATACTGTAAGGTGTGTGGAGGCATCAGGTGTCAGTTCTGTGTCAGTGACCAAAAGTCTGCAAGAATGGCTGATGGCACCAGGAGCAGAGCTATGCAACTGGCCAATGCTAAGGCAGGAGCCGAAGAGAGGGAGGACGGTGCTGTGGACAGCAATGAGGAGGTTGCCCACGAGTCCTCCAGGAGCTCGACGCCAGAAAACCGTTCTGCCGAGGACATTGCGCAACCTGGCACTGCTGGACAAGATGAGGAGGAGCTCACCCAAGGTTCCTCAACGAGCCAGATGCCAGCCCTCCGCTCTGAAAGGGACAGTGAATCGCCTAGCTCTGCAGCGTGCCGCAGATCACCACGTGCCATTCCACCGAGCCTGGGAGGCTCGGATAGCCTTCTTCAAATGGCTATGGCCCTTCTCCAGGCTGGAGACCAGAAGGGCTACAAGGAACTCCTGGCAGAGCGCAGGGCAGAGCGGCAGGCAGCGCGTGACGCTGAGGCTGCGGAGCGGCACGCAGAGCGTGAGGCTGCGGAGCGAGAGCGGCAGGCAGCGCGTGAAGAGCGAGAGCGAGAGCGACAGGCAGACCGTGACTACCAGCTGCAGCTAGCTCAGCTCCGGCCCTCATCAGCCACACGTGACCTTCGAGACACCAAACTTCCAAAGGTCCGTGTTGAGGACTTCCCAGTGCTGGAGAAGGATGGAGACTTGGACTCTTTCTTGACTGCTTTTGAACGGACTTGCTTGCAGCACCATCTGGACAAGGACCAGTGGGCCAAATACCTGACCCCCCGTTTAAGGGGTAAGGCCCTGGATATCCTTGGGGACTTGCCTGCTGAGGCAGATCAGGGCTACGACACCATCAAGCGGGCCCTGATCCAACAGTACAACCTCACTCCAGAGTCCTACCGCAAGAAGTTCCGGAGCCTACAGAAGGGACCAAAGGACTCCTGGGCTGACCACCGGCGGGCACTTGCCCGAGCTGCCGACCACTGGACCCAAGGCCTGCAGCTTTCCACCGGACCGGAGATCCTGGACTTGTTCATCACGGAGCAACTCTTGTGGAACTGCCCTGAGGATCTCCGCCAGTTCATCCGAGACCAGAAGCCAAAGGGGTCCACGGCTACAGCTGCCCTTGCCGATGACTACACCAACAACCGGGCCCCTGAGGCCAGGAGAGCGGCCACCAGCAGCACCTGGAGAGGGGGTAAGATGAATTCTGCGACTGCCCCACCTGCCCCTAGACTGCAGGGGGTGTCCCCCTCAACTCCCCTCTCCAGGCCCGTGGCAGAGCCAAGACGGTGCCACCAGTGCAACCTACCTGGACACTTCAAGGCCATGTGCCCTCAGCGTCCCAAGGCCCCGGCTCCGTCCCCGTCCCAAGGGCCGCCCAAGGTGTATTGTGTGGGTGGGGGTGGTGGTAGGTCCCTGGACAGCTTCCAACCTGTCACCGTCGGCCGGTCTGTGACCATAGGACTGCGAGACAGCGCCTCGGAGGTGACTCTGGTGCGGCCTGAGATGGTGTCCCCCCAAGACTTGATCCCTGGAAAAACCCTCGCTGTCTCCGGGATTGGAGGCACTGACCCGGCGCTGCCTGTTGCTGACATTTATGTGGACTGGGGCGCAGGGCGAGGGGTGAGGGAGGTGGGGGTAACTGATCGGATCCCTGCAAACGTGCTACTTGGGACAGATTTGGGGCAGATAACCTCCCAGTTTGGGCCCCAACCAAGGGCTGAACCTTCAGCCAGTACTGACATGCCTCCGGACAATGTTAATGTGTTATCTATGAATGATGTAAGGGAGGAGGGAGTGAACTCTGATATTTCTGCTTGCATAGACACCCTAGACACACACTCAGCTGCAGCTGTGACAGGGGAGGGGGTCAGAGAGAGGTGTGACAATGCCTCTACAAGTAATCAGCCTGTGAGCTGGGATCTGTTGCCCTCTGAAGGGATAAGCAGAGAGCAGGGTGCTGCAGGGGGAGGACCAGTGTGTGGGGTGGGGGCTACCACAGCAAATGTGGGGTCCCCAGAGATTTCACAGCGGGGTTCTGTTGCTGCAGGAGGGGAACAGGCAGGTGAGATTGGGGCCGGTCCAGGAGCGGAAGTGCTCCCAGGTAAGATCTCGGTGCATGGTTCCCCCACAACCGGGGTGTCAGGAAGCCAGGTAGGTCTGCCTGAACCGGCGACTTGGTCAGGAACGGAGGAGGAGCAGGCACGACCCACGGTCGCAGCGGCTGTGGCCGCTGTCACCCGCAGTGGGAGTGCTGGAAGCCAAGGGGCCTCCCGGAGGTCCGATAGCTCTTCCCCTTCTGACCAAGTGGCAGCCGAGTCAGGTGGAGGCCAGGACACAGGTCCCGGGGTACTGACTGAAGATGTGACAGTCTCGTCGATTCTGGCCACATCTAGTCAGGGGTTTCAGGCAGCGTTAGAAGCTGACGACAGCCTGAAAGCTCTCAAGGAGCAGGCGGCACAGCCTCCCTCGGACTCGGACCCGGAGCGAGTGGTCTGGGACCAAGGACGGCTGTACCGGGCCACGGTCCAGCAGGGTTCACCGGAGGCGTGGCCCAGGGACCGACAGTTGGTGGTACCCTATCCGTTCCGGACGGAGTTGTTGCGGATCGCACATGAGATTCCGATGGCCGGACACCTAGGGATCGCTAAGACCAAGGCCAGGTTAAACCAGCATTTCTACTGGCCAAAAATGGGGGCCGATGTGGCTGCCTACTGCCGTTCGTGTGAAACCTGTCAGAGAGTGGGGAAGGCGGGGCCACGCCCCAAAGCCCCCACTAGTATCTCTGCCAATCATCGATGAGCCTTTCAGGAGGGTGGCTGTGGATCTGGTCGGCCCGCTGGCCATCCCCAGCAGCTCCGGGAAACGCTTCCTACTGACGGTAGTGGACTATGCCACCCGGTACCCAGAAGCAGTGGCCTTGTCGTCCATTCGGGCTGACAAGGTGGCCACCGCATTGCTGGAGATTTTCTCCCGAGTGGGTTTTCCCCAGGAAATGCTCACTGACCGGGGGACCCAATTCATGTCCCAGCTGATGGAGGCCCTCTGTAAGCAAGTCCAGGTGCGACATCTGGTGGCCAGCCCGTACCATCCACAGACTAATGGCCTGTGCGAGCGGTTCAATGGCACCTTAAAGCAGATGCTTAAGATGTTGGTCGACTCCCATGGGCGTGACTGGGAGCGGTATCTCCCACACCTGTTATTTGCTTACCGGGAGGTTCCACAGGCCTCAACAGGATTCTCACCGTTTGAGCTCCTGTACGGGCGACGTGTGCGGGGCCCCCTGGCTCTGGTGAAAGAGGCTTGGGAAGGGGATTTGGCCACCCCTGGAGTGTCGGTTATCGAGTATGTCATGCGCTTCCGGGACAAAATGCAGGCCTTGACGCAACTGGTACACGACAATATGGCTCAAGCCCAGGCCGATCAGAAGCGTTGGTACGACCAGAACGCTTGTGAGAGGACCTACCAAGTGGGTCAAAAGGTGTGGGTACTGGTCCCCGTACCACAGGACAAGCTTCAGGCAGCCTGGGAAGGCCCATACCTCGTGTACCAGCAGCTCAACCCTGTAACGTACCTGGTCACCCTGGACCCTGCCCGTGGAAGGCGGAAGCCCTTCCATGTGAACATGATGAAGGCACATCATGAGCGGGAGGCATGTGCGCTCCCCGTGTGCAACCTGCCCGAGGAGGGAGAAGCGGAAACCCTCTTGGATATGCTAGCCCAGGTTAGGGCAGGCGGATCCATTGAGGATGTGGAGGTTGGCCACCAGCTCTTGGAGGACCAACGGTCCCAGCTGTGGGCCACCCTCCTCCCCTTCCGGGGGTTGTTTACCAACCAGCCCGGAAGGACTGACTTGGCTGTCCATCACGTGGACACTGGGGATCATCCCCCGATCCGGCGTTCAGCATATCGGGTCTCCCTGGAGGTGCAGCAACACATGCGCCAGGAGATTGACGAGATGCTGAAGCTGGGGGTGATCCAGGCATCCAACAGCGCTTGGGCCTCGCCTGTAGTCCTCGTCCCTAAGAAGGACCGAACCACTCGGTTCTGCGTGGACTACAGGGGGCTCAATGCTGTCACGGTCGCCGATGCGTACCCAATGCCACGCATCGATGACCTGCTCGATCAGTTGGCCGGGGCTCAGTACCTGACCATCATGGACCTGAGCCGGGGATATTGGCAGATCCCCCTGACTCGCAAGGCCAGGGAACGCTCTGCCTTTATTACCCCATTTGGACTGTACGAGTCCACGGTGATGCCATTCGGGATGAGGAATGCCCCTGCCACTTTCCAGCGGATGGTCAACACCCTGCTCAAGGGACTTGAAGGGTACGCGGCCGCGTACCTGGATGACATTGCAGTCTTCAGTCCCACCTGGGAAGATCACCTAGAGCATCTAGCACAGGTGCTCAGGCGGGTCCACCGGGCAGGTTTGACCATCAAGCCGGGAAAGTGTCAGCTGGCCATGAGCGAGGTCCAGTACCTCGGTCACCGGGTAGGTGGGAGAACACTGAAGCCCGAGCCTGAGAAAGTGGAAGCCATCGCATCCTGGCCCACCCCCAGGACCAAGAAGCAGGTGATGTCCTTCTTGGGGACCGCTGGGTACTATAGGAGGTTTGTTCCATGCTATAGTAGCCTGGCAAAGCCCTTGACGGACCTCACCAAGAAGAAGCTGCCCTCTGCAGTCGATTGGACAATGGACTGCGAGACAGCCTTCCGGGCCCTAAAGGACGCCCTGTCCAGCCCGCCCGTGCTACAGGCAGCCGACTTCACGCGGCCGTTTGTAGTACAGACCGACGCCAGTGACTTCGGCCTCGGTGCGGTGCTCAGCCAGGTGGACTCTGCGAGCCAAGAGCACCCAGTCTTGTACCTGAGCAGGAAGCTGTTACCAAGGGAAGTTGCCTATTCCACGATGGAGAAGGAGTGCCTGGCCATAGTGTGGGCCCTGCAGCGTCTGCAACCCTATCTATACGGGCGCCACTTCATCGTGGAGACGGACCACAATCCCCTCAGCTGGTTGCACACCGTCTCCGGGACGAATGGGCGATTGTTGCGATGGAGCCTTGCGCTCCAGCAATACAACTTCACCATTCGCCACAAAAGGGGCCGTGACCACGGTAACGCAGACGGGCTGTCCCGACAAGGAGAGGTCGCGGACGGGCGCACGGGGGAACACCGGAGTGTGCTGCCCCCTAGCGCCCTCAAAAGGGGGGAGGTGTGAGGCAAATCCCGGGATATGAAGATGAATTATGACTCCAGTCATAATCCCTCATCACTCCCTGGCAGTGCCCCCTCCCTTCTTGTTCTCAGTGTTCCACTTACACCTCCATGGCCATGTCCTGTGATATGGAGATGAGGTGGTGTGGGAACAATGGACACAGGATGACTCCCTGCCGTCACCCTGTAGTAGGAGCTGTATCTCATTAGCAAGGCTATGGAAATAGCCAGACAGAACGACTCCAGTAAAAAATGGTTCATATCTCGCAAGCCATATTTCCGATAAATATGGCAACCATAAAAATGGTGTCTCCGCATGCGGACGATGCCGGCACACCCTTTTTATGGGAGCAGGACATTGGGAAATGCCCCAGGCGTGATATCAGCCAATGGGGAACTGGCAGACAGGTCATGAGTCCCCTCGTTCTGTAGCTAAATTCATAACTGTCACAATGAGAGCATTGGCGTCCGCCTACGACGCTCCCAGGCAAAGTTATGGCCCATATTCCATGTTGGGATATTGTCCATAACTCAAGCCAGGGGTGGAGCAGTGCTCCCTGTGAGGTCACGAAGGTAGGAGGGGACCTGGATGTGCCCAGGTTGATAACCCTACTTCGGCCTTTTTCCAGTGTTCTTTCGCTGGGGGCACGTGTAGGAAACATCTGTGGGAAGTTCCTAGAAACCTGGTCTACAGCGCCCCCCTGTGGCCAGACGCACAAGGTAACTGATTGAATTGCATACCTGTTGTAAACCATGCTTTATCTGTAACTGTACTCTGACATATGTATATTCTGTAGATTCCCTATTGTATATATTGTAGTTTCTAGTGTGCTTTAGGCTGATTAAATTATATAATTAATCTTGGGCTGTTCTGTTATCTCGATCTTGAATCCCACGTCTGTGTGTTCGGCTAATAGTTACCGTAAATCGGTTGGTGGCAGCGAATTGTGCCAAGGATTATTGTGGGGAGGCCAGTGAGATTCGGGGAGATTTTATATATTCCGCCCGCGGAGGTCGGGGGAATATATACCTTACTCTCACCGGGGACCCTTCAATAATCGGCATAAGTAGTATAGCGGCCTCCTTGCTTATGGTCGGGCAATTCCATAATTGGCCTGACTATAAGAGGGGCGCTAGAGAGCGCGTCACGTGCTCTGTCTGTCGGTCGGGAGGTATAAAGGAGGGGTGACCCCCACTTGTTACCCCCCGATTGTGACGTACTGGTAGCCAGCGCGGGGGATTTCTGAGTGACCCCCCCGGTGGTTTGTGACACGGGGTACTGTAAGCTGGGGGCTGCGGAGAGAGGGCAGAGAGCCAGGGTACTGTAAGCTGGGGGCTGAGGAGAGAGGGCAGAGAGCCGGGGTACTGTAAGCTGGGGGCTGCGGAGAGAGGACAGAGAGCCGGGGTACTGTAAGCTGGGGGCTGCGGAGAGAGGGCAGAGAGCCGGGGTACTGTAAGCTGGGGGCTGCGGAGAGAGGACAGAGAGCCAGGGTACTGTAAGCTGGGGGCTGAGGAGAGAGGGCAGAGAGCCAGGGTACTGTAAGCTGGGGGCTGCGGAGAGAGGACAGAGAGCCGGGGTACTGTAAGCTGGGGGCTGGGGAGAGAGGGCAGAGAGCCGGGGTACTGTAAGCTGGAGGCTGGGGAGAGAGGACAGAGAGCCGGGGTACTGTAAGCTGGGGGCTGGGGAGAGAGGACAGAGAGCCGGGGTACTGTAAGCTGGGGGCTGGGGAGAGAGGGCAGAGAGCCGGGGTACTGTAAGCTGGGGGCTGAGGAGAGAGGGCGGAGAGCCAGGGTACTGTAAGCTGGGGGCTGAGGAGAGAGGACAGAGAGCCAGGGTACTGTAAGCTGGGGGCTGCGGAGAGAGGACAGAGAGCCGGGGTACTGTAAGCTGGGGGCTGCGGAGAGAGGACAGAGAGCCGGGGTACTGTAAGCTGGGGGCTGGGGAGAGAGGGCGGAGAGCCAGGGTACTGTAAGCTGGGGGCTGAGGAGAGAGGACAGAGAGCCAGGGTACTGTAAGCTGGGGGCTGAGGAGAGAGGGCGGAGAGCCGGGGTACTGTAAGCTGGGGGCTGCGGAGAGAGGGCAGAGAGCCGGGGTACTGTAAGCTGGGGGCTGCGGAGAGAGGGCGGAGAGCCGGGGTACTGTAAGCTGGGGGCTGAGGAGAGAGGGCAGAGAGCCAGGGTACTGTAAGCTGGGGGCTGAGGAGAGAGGGCAGAGAGCCAGGGTACTGTAAGCTGGGGGCTGGGGAGAGAGGGCAGAGAGCCAGGGTACTGTAAGCTGGGGGCTGCGGAGAGAGGACAGAGAGCCAGGGTACTGTAAGCTGGGGGCTGGGGAGAGAGGGCAGAGAGCCGGGGTACTGTAAGCTGGAGGCTGCGGAGAGAGGGCAGAGAGCCGGGGTACTGTAAGCTGGGGGCTGCGGAGAGAGGGCAGAGAGCCGGGGTACTGTAAGCTGGGGGCTGCGGAGAGAGGACAGAGAGCCAGGGTACTGTAAGCTGGGGGCTGAGGAGAGAGGACAGAGAGCCAGGGTACTGTAAGCTGGGGGCTGAGGAGAGAGGGCAGAGAGCCGGGGTACTGTAAGCTGGGGGCTGGGGAGAGAGGGCAGAGAGCCGAGGTACTGTAAGCTGGGGGCTGAGGAGAGAGGACAGAGAGCCAGGGTACTGTAAGCTGGGGGCTGCGGAGAGAGGACAGAGAGCCGGGGTACTGTAAGCTGGGGGCTGGGGAGAGAGGACAGAGAGCCGGGGTACTGTAAGCTGGGGGCTGCGGAGAGAGGACAGAGAGCCAGGGTACTGTAAGCTGGGGGCTGCGGAGAGAGGGCAGAGAGCCAGGGTACTGTAAGCTGGGGGCTGCGGAGAGAGGGCAGAGAGCCGAGGTACTGTAAGCTGGGGGCTGCGGAGAGAGGGCAGAGAGCCGGGGTACTGTAAGATGGGGGCTGCGGAGAGAGGGCAGAGAGCCAGGGTACTGTAAGCTGGGGGCTGGGGAGAGAGGACAGAGAGCCGAGGTACTGTAAGCTGGGGGCTGCGGAGAGAGGACAGAGAGCCAGGGTACTGTAAGCTGGGGGCTGCGGAGAGAGGGCAGAGAGCCAGGGTACTGTAAGCTGGGGGCTGCGGAGAGAGGGCAGAGAGCCGAGGTACTGTAAGCTGGGGGCTGCGGAGAGAGGGCAGAGAGCCGGGGTACTGTAAGCTGGGGGCTGCGGAGAGAGGGCAGAGAGCCAGGGTACTGTAAGCTGGGGGCTGAGGAGAGAGGACAGAGAGCCAGGGTACTGTAAGCTGGGGGCTGCGGAGAGAGGGCAGAGAGGCGGGGTACTGTAAGCTGGGGGCTGAGGAGAGAGGGCAGAGAGCCAGGGTACTGTAAGCTGGGGGCTGCGGAGAGAGGACAGAGAGCCGGGGTACTGTAAGCTGGGGGCTGCGGAGAGAGGGCGGAGAGCCGGGGTACTGTAAGCTGGGGGCTGCGGAGAGAGGACAGAGAGCCGGGGTACTGTAAGCTGGGGGCTGCGGAGAGAGGACAGAATGCCGGGGTACTGTAAGCTGGGGGCTGAGGAGAGAGGACAGAGAGCCAGGGTACTGTAAGCTGGGGGCTGAGGAGAGAGGGCAGAGAGGCGGGGTACTGTAAGCTGGGGGCTGATGAGAGAGGGCAGAGAGCCAGGGTACTGTAAGCTGGGGGCTGAGGAGAGAGGACAGAGAGCCAGGGTACTGTAAGCTGGGGGCTGCGGAGAGAGGGCAGAGAGCCGGGGTACTGTAAGCTGGGGGCTGAGGAGAGAGGACAGAGAGCCAGGGTACTGTAAGCTGGGGGCTGCGGAGAGAGGACAGAGAGCAAGGGTACTGTAAGCTGGGGGCTGCGGAGAGAGGGCGGAGAGCCGGGGTACTGTAAGCTGGGGGCTGCGGAGAGAGGGCAGAGAGCCAGGGTACTGTAAGCTGGGGGCTGCGGAGAGAGGGCAGAGAGCCAGGGTACTGTAAGCTGGGGGCTGAGGAGAGAGGGCAGAGAGGCGGGGTACTGTAAGCTGGGGGCTGAGGAGAGAGGGCAGAGAGGCGGGGTACTGTAAGCTGGGGGCTGATGAGAGAGGGCAGAGAGCCAGGGTACTGTAAGCTGGGGGCTGCGGAGAGAGGACAGAGAGCCAGGGTACTGTAAGCTGGGGGCTGCGGAGAGAGGGCGGAGAGCCGGGGTACTGTAAGCTGGGGGCTGCGGAGAGAGGACAGAGAGCCAGGGTACTGTAAGCTGGGGGCTGAGGAGAGAGGGCAGAGAGCCAGGGTACTGTAAGCTGGGGGCTGCGGAGAGAGGGCAGAGAGCCAGGGTACTGTAAGCTGGGGGCTGCGGAGAGAGTGCAGAGAGCCGGGGTACTGTAAGCTGGGGGCTGCAGAGAGAGGACAGAGAGCCAGGGTACTGTAAGCTGGGGGCTGCAGAGAGAGGGCAGAGAGCCAGGGTACTGTAAGCTGGGGGCTGCAGAGAGAGGACAGAGAGCCAGGGTACTGTAAGCTGGGGGCTGCGGAGAGAGGGCAGAGAGCCGGGGTACTGTAAGCTGGGGGCTGAGGAGAGAGGGCAGAGAGCCAGGGTACTGTAAGCTGGGGGCTGCGGAGAGAGGACAGAGAGTCGGGGTACTGTAAGCTGGGGGCTGCGGAGAGAGGACAGAGAGCCGGGGTACTGTAAGCTGGGGGCTGAGGAGAGAGGGCAGAGAGCCAGGGTACTGTAAGCTGGGGGCTGCGGAGAGAGGGCAGAGAGCCAGGGTACTGTAAGCTGGGGGCTGAGGAGAGAGGACAGAGAGCCGGGGTACTGTAAGCTGGGGGCTGAGGAGAGAGGACAGAGAGCCAGGGTACTGTAAGCTGGGGACTGCGGAGAGAGGGCAGAGAGCCGGGGTACTGTAAGCTGGGGGCTGAGGAGAGAGGGCAGAGAGCCGGGGTACTGTAAGCTGGGGGCTGCGGAGAGAGGACAGAGAGCCAGGGTACTGTAAGCTGGGGGCTGCGGAGAGAGGATAGAGAGCCGGGGTACTGTAAGCTGGGGGCTGAGGAGAGAGGGCAGAGAGCCGGGGTACTGTAAGCTGGGGGCTGCGGAGAGAGGGCAGAGAGCCGGGGTACTGTAAGCTGGGGGCTGCGGAGAGAGGACAGAGAGCCGGGGTACTGTAAGCTGGGGGCTGCGGAGAGAGGGCAGAGAGCCAGGGTACTGTAAGCTGGGGGCTGCGGAGAGAGGACAGAGAGCCGGGGTACTGTAAGCTGGGGGCTGGGGAGAGAGGGCAGAGAGCCGGGGTACTGTAAGCTGGAGGCTGGGGAGAGAGGACAGAGAGCCGGGGTACTGTAAGCTGGGGGCTGGGGAGAGAGGACAGAGAGCCGGGGTACTGTAAGCTGGGGGCTGGGGAGAGAGGGCAGAGAGCCGGGGTACTGTAAGCTGGGGGCTGAGGAGAGAGGGCGGAGAGCCAGGGTACTGTAAGCTGGGGGCTGAGGAGAGAGGACAGAGAGCCAGGGTACTGTAAGCTGGGGGCTGCGGAGAGAGGACAGAGAGCCGGGGTACTGTAAGCTGGGGGCTGGGGAGAGAGGGCAGAGAGCCGGGGTACTGTAAGCTGGAGGCTGAGGAGAGAGGACAGAGAGCCAGGGTACTGTAAGCTGGGGGCTGGGGAGAGAGGGCAGAGAGCCGGGGTACTGTAAGCTGGAGGCTGCGGAGAGAGGACAGAGAGCCGAGGTACTGTAAGCTGGGGGCTGCGGAGAGAGGGCAGAGAGCCAGGGTACTGTAAGCTGGGGGCTGAGGAGAGAGGACAGAGAGCCAGGATACTGTAAGCTGGGGGCTGGGGAGAGAGGGCAGAGAGCCAGGGTACTGTAAGCTGGGGGCTGCGGAGAGAGGGCAGAGAGCCGGGGTACTGTAAGCTGGGGGCTGCGGAGAGAGGACAGAGAGCCAGGGTACTGTAAGCTGGGGGCTGAGGAGAGAGGACAGAGAGCCGGGGTACTGTAAGCTGGGGGCTGCGGAGAGAGGGCAGAGAGCCAGGGTACTGTAAGCTGGGGGCTGAGGAGAGAGGGCAGAGAGCCGGGGTACTGTAAGCTGGGGGCTGGGGAGAGAGGGCAGAGAGCCGAGGTACTGTAAGCTGGGGGCTGCGGAGAGAGGACAGAGAGCCAGGGTACTGTAAGCTGGGGGCTGCGGAGAGAGGGCAGAGAGCCAGGGTACTGTAAGCTGGGGGCTGGGGAGAGAGGGCAGAGAGCCGGGGTACTGTAAGCTGGGGGCTGGGGAGAGAGGGCAGAGAGCCGAGGTACTGTAAGCTGGGGGCTGGGGAGAGAGGGCAGAGAGCCGAGGTACTGTAAGCTGGGGGCTGAGGAGAGAGGACAGAGAGCCAGGGTACTGTAAGCTGGGGGCTGAGGAGAGAGGGCAGAGAGCCAGGGTACTGTAAGCTGGGGGCTGGGGAGAGAGGACAGAGAGCCGAGGTACTGTAAGCTGGGGGCTGCGGAGAGAGGACAGAGAGCCGGGATACTGTAAGCTGGGGGCTGCAGAGAGAGGGCAGAGAGCCGGGGTACTGTAAGCTGGGGGCTGCGGAGAGAGGACAGAGAGCCAGGGTACTGTAAGCTGGGGGCTGGGGAGAGAGGGCAGAGAGCCAGGGTACTGTAAGCTGGGGGCTGAGGAGAGAGGACAGAGAACCGGGGTACTGTAAGCTGGGGGCTGCGGAGAGAGGACAGAGAGCCAGGGTACTGTAAGCTGGGGGCTGCGGAGAGAGGACAGAGAGCCGGGGTACTGTAAGCTGGGGGCTGCAGAGAGAGGACAGAGAGCCGGGGTACTGTAAGCTGGGGGCTGCAGAGAGAGGACAGAGAGCCAGGGTACTGTAAGCTGGGGGCTGCGGAGAGAGGACAGAGAGCCAGGGTACTGTAAGCTGGGGGCTGCGGAGAGAGGGCGGAGAGCCGGGGTACTGTAAGCTGGGGGCTGCGGAGAGAGGACAGAGAGCCGGGGTACTGTAAGCTGGGGGCTGCAGAGAGAGGACAGAGAGCCAGGGTACTGTAAGCTGGGGGCTGCGGAGAGAGGACAGAGAGCCGGGGTACTGTAAGCTGGGGGCTGCGGAGAGAGGACAGAGAGCCAGGGTACTGTAAGCTGGGGGCTGCGGAGAGAGGGCAGAGAGCCGGGGTACTGTAAGCTGGGGGCTGCGGAGAGAGGACAGAGAGCCAGGGTACTGTAAGCTGGGGGCTGCGGAGAGAGGGCGGAGAGCCGGGGTACTGTAAGCTGGGGGCTGCGGAGAGAGGGCGGAGAGCCGGGGTACTGTAAGCTGGGGGCTGCGGAGAGAGGGCAGAGAGCCAGGGTACTGTAAGCTGGGGGCTGCGGAGAGAGGACAGAGAGCCGAGGTACTGTAAGCTGGGGGCTGCGGAGAGAGGGCAGAGAGCCAGGGTACTGTAAGCTGGGGGCTGCGGAGAGAGGGCAGAGAGCCGGGGTACTGTAAGCTGGGGGCTGGGGAGAGGGGGTGGGAGGGTGGCCCAAAAATAAGTACAGCACACACACGTCACATACGTCATATTCCGGAACATACATGTCATATTGGGGTAAACATCACATCCCGGCACATACACACGTCACATCCCGGCACATACACACGTCACATCCCGGCACATACACACGTCACATCCTGGCACATACACACGTCACATCCCGGCACATACACACGTCACATCCCGGCACATACACACGTCACATCCCGGCACATACACACGTCACATCCCGGCACATACACACGTCACATCCCGGCACATACACACGTCACATCCCGGCACATACACACGTCACATCCCGGCACATACACACGTCACATCCCGGCACATACACACGTCACATCCCGGCACATACACACGTCACATCCCGGCACATACACACGTCACATCCCGGCACATACACACGTCACATCCCGGCACATACACACGTCACATCCCGGCACATACACACGTCACATCCCGGCACATACACACGTCACATCCCGGCACATACACACGTCACATCCTGGCACATACACACGTCACATCCCGGCACATACACACGTCACATCCCGGCACATACACACGTCACATCCCGGCACATACACACGTCACATCCCGGCACATACACACGTCACATCCCGGCACATACACACGTCACATCCCGGCACATACACACGTCACATCCCGGCACATACACCCGTCACATCCCGGCACATACACACGTCACATCCCGGCACATACACACGTCACATCCCGGCACATACACACGTCACATCCCGGCACATACACACGTCACATCCCGGCACATACACCCGTCACATCCCGGCACATACACCCGTCACATCCCGGCACATACACACGTCACATCCCGGCACATACACACGTCACATCCCGGCACATACACACGTCACATCCCGGCACATACACACGTCACATCCCGGCACATACACACGTCACATCCCGGCACATACACACGACACATCCCGGCACATGGGATTATTAGTGGCCCAAGACCAGTGTCAGTTTGAACTGGTGTCACTGGTGGGAGGGAGACCTCTGGGCCTGGTGGACATGACAAAGGACTTGCCGGTGATGACCGGAAGCGCCCGCCGGAGTGCCAGGCTTCTCAGTGTGGGGGCAGCCGATATTTTGCAGATTCGGGGAGGCTCCGGCCTCTCTACACTCTCCTGTCGCATCTCAGCAGCGGCTCGTGCCATGACGTGTGGAGCTCGTGGGGAAGGATCATCGTCCGGCTGATGTGCCGGCCTGGAAAAGAAAGAGGATGCTCAGCAACACAGCCGCAACACGAGAGGAGGCTCATCTGCCCCCGCCAAAAAGTCACCGCTCATCACAGCCCTGTTATACCGCACAGCTCCCCGTTATACCGCACAGCTCCCCGTTATACCGCACAGCTCCCCGTTATACCGCACAGCTCCCCGTTATACCGCACAGCTCCCCGTTATACCGCACAGCTCCCCGTTATACCGCACAGCTCCCCGTTATACCGCAAAGCTCCCCGTTATACCGCAAAGCTCCCCGTTATACCGCAAAGCTCCCCGTTATACCGCACAGCTCCCCGTTATACCGCACAGCTCCCCGTTATACCGCACAGCTCCCCGTTATACCGCACAGCTCCCCGTTATACCGCAAAGCTCCCCGTTATACCGCAAAGCTCCCCGTTATACCGCACAGCTCCCCGTTATACCGCACAGCTCCCCGTTATACCGCACAGCTCCCCGTTATACCGCACAGCTCCCCGTTATACTGCACAGCTCCCTGTTATACCGCACAGCTCCCCATTATACCGCACAGCTCCCTGTTATACCGCACAGCTCCCCGTTATACCGCACAGCTCCCCGTTATACTGCACAGCTCCCTGTTATACCGCACAGCTCCCCGTTATACCGCACAGCTCCCTGTTATACCGCACAGCTCCCCGTTATACCGCACAGCTCCCCGTTATACCGCACAGCTCCCCGTTATACTGCACAGCTCCCCATTATACCGCACAGCTCCCCATTATACCGCACAGCTCCCTGTTATACCGCACAGCTCCCCGTTATACCGCACAGCTCCCCGTTATACTGCACAGCTCCCCGTTATACCGCACAGCTCCCCGTTATACCGCACAGCTCCCCGTTATACTGCACAGCTCCCTGTTATACTGCACAGCTCCCCGTTATACCGCACAGCTCCCTGTTATACTGCACAGCTCCCCGTTATACCGCACAGCTCCCCGTTATACCGCACAGCTCCCCGTTATACCGCACAGCTCCCCATTATACCTCACAGCTCCCCGTTATACTGCACAGCTCCCCGTTATACCGCACAGCTCCCCGTTATACTGCACAGCTCCCCGTTATACCGCACAGCTCCCCGTTATACTGCACAGCTCCCCGTTATACCGCACAGCTCCCCGTTATACCGCACAGCTACCCGTTATACCGCACAGCTCCCCGTTATACTGCACAGCTACCCGTTATACTGCACAGCTCCCCGTTATACCACACAGCTCCCCGTTATACCGCACAGGTCCCCGTTATACCGCACAGCTACCCGTTATACCGCACAGCTCCCCGTTATACCGCACAGGTCCCCGTTATACCGCACAGCTACCCGTTATACCGCACAGCTCCCCGTTATACCGCACAGCTCCCCGTTATACCGCACAGGTCCCCGTTATACCGCACAGCTCCCCGTTATACCGCACAGCTCCCCGTTATACTGCACAGCAGGGCTGTGGAGTCGGAGTCGGAGTCGTGGAGTCGGAGTCGGAGCTCATTTTGGTGGAGTCGGAGTCTGAGTCGGTATAAAATGCACCGACTCCGACTCCTAAAATATATAATAAATTGGGGACAGTAGTGCAATGCAGAATGTGCTGAATATTTTACTAAATAATAACATTTAGTATAATGCGTATATTTAAGTGAATAGAAGGGAATTTTGTTACTTACCGTAAATTCCTTTTCTTCTAGCTCTTATTGGGAGACCCAGACGATTGGGTGTATAGCACTGCCTCCGGAGGCCACACAAAGCAATTACACTAAAAAGTGTAAGGCCCCTCCCCTTCTGGCTATACACCCCCAGTGGGATCACTGGCTCACCAGTTTTAGTGCAAAACCAAGAAGGAGGAAAGCCAATAACTGGTTTAAACAAATTCACTCCGAGAAACATCGGAGAACTGAAAACCGTTCAACATGAACAACATGTGTACCCGCAAACAAACCAAAAATCCCGAAGGACAACAGGACGGGTGCTGGGTCTCCCAATAAGAGCTAGAAGAAAAGGAATTTACGGTAAGTAACAAAATTCCCTTCTTCTTCGGCGCTCCATTGGGAGACCCAGACGATTGGGACGTCCAAAAGCTGTCCCTGGGTGGGTAAAGAAATACCTCATGTTTGAGCTGCAAGACAGCCCTCCCCTACGGGGAGGCAACTGCCGCCTGCAGGACTCTTCTACCTAGGCTGGCGTCCGCCGAAGCATAGGTATGCACCTGATAATGTTTGGTGAAAGTGTGCAGACTCGACCAGGTAGCTGCCTGGCACACCTGTTGAGCCGTAGCCTGGTGTCGTAATGCCCAGGATGCACCCACGGCTCTGGTAGAATGGGCCTTTAGCCCTGACGGAACCTGAAGCCCCGCAGAACGGTAGGCTTCAAGAATTGGTTCTTTGATCCATCGAGCCAGGGTGGCCTTAGAAGCCTGCGACCCCTTGCGCTTACCAGCGACAAGGACAAAGAGTGCATCCGAACGGCGCAGGGGCGCCGTGCGGGAAATGTAGATTCTGAGTGCTCTCACCAGATCTAACAAATGTAAATCCTTCTCATACCGATGAACTGCATGAGGACAAACGAAGGCAAAGAGATATCCTGATTAAGATGAAAAGAGGATACCACCTTCGGGAGAAACTCCTGAATGGGGCGCAGCACTACCTTGTCCTGGTGGAAGACCAGGAAGGGAGCCTTGGATGACAGCGCTGCCAGCTCAGACACTCTCCGAAGAGATGTGATCGCTACCAGAAAAGCCACTTTCTGTGAAAGCCTAGAAAGTGAAACCTCCTTCAGAGGCTCGAAGGGCGGCTTCTGGAGGGCAACTAGTACCCTGTTCAGATCCCATGGATCTAACGGTCGCTTGTACGGGGGTACGATATGACAAACCCCCTGCAGGAACGTGCGCACCTTGGAAAGTCGTGCTAGACGCTTCTGAAAAAAGACAGATAGCGCCGAGACTTGCCCTTTAAGGGAGCCGAGCGACAAACCTTTTTCTAACCCAGATTGGAGGAAAGAAAGAAGGATAGGTAATGCAAATGGCCAGGGAGACACTCCCTGAGCAGAGCACCAGGATAAGAATATCCTCCACGTTCTGTGGTAGATCTTAGCAGACGTGGGCTTCCTAGCCTGTCTCATGGTGGCAACGACCCCTTGGGATAAGCCTGAAGACTCTAGGATCCAGGACTCAATGGCCACGCAGTCAGGTTGAGGGCCGCAGAATTCCGATGGAAAAACGGCCCTTGGGACAGTAAGTCTGGTCGGTCTGGCAGCGCCCACGGTTGGCCGACCGTGAGATGCCACAGATCCGGATACCACGCCCTCCTCGGCCAGTCTGGAGCGACGAGTATGACGCGGCTGCAGTCGGATCTGATCTTGCGTAGCACTCTGGGCAAGAGTGCCAGAGGTGGAAACACATAAGGGAGCCGGAACTGCGACCAATCTTGCACTAGGGCGTCTGCTGCTAGAGCTCTTTGATCGCGAGACCGTGCCATGAAGGTTGGGACCTTGTTGTTGTGCCGAGACGCCATTAGATCGACGTCCGGCCTTCCCCATCGGCGACAGATTTCCTGAAACACGTCCGGGTGAAGGGACCATTCCCCTGCGTCCATGCCCTGGCGACTGAGGAAGTCTGCTTCCCAGTTTTCTACGCCGGGGATGTGAACTGCGGATATGGTGGAGGCCGTGGCTTCCACCCACATCATAATGCGCCGGACTTCCTGGAAGGCTTGCCGACTGCGAGTCCCGCCCTGGTGATTGATGTATGCCACCGCTGTGGAGTTGTCCGATTGAATTCGGATCTGCTTCCCTTCCAGCCACTGCTGGAAGGCTAGCAGGGCAAGAAACACCGCTCTGATTTCCAGAACATTGATCTGAAGGCTGGACTCCTGCTGAGTCCACGTACCCTGAGCCCTGTGGTGAAGAAACACTGCTCCCCACCCTGACAGACTCGCGTCTGTCGTGACCACCGCCCAGGACGGAGGTAGGAAGGATCTTCCCTGTGATAATGAGGTGGGAAGAAGCCACCACTGCAGAGAGTCCTTGGCCGTCTGGGAAAGGGAGACTTTCCTGTCCAGGGATTTTGACTTCCCGTCCCATTGGCGGAGAATGTCCCATTGAAGTGGACGCAGATGAAACTGCGCAAACGGAACCGCCTCCATTGCCGCCACCATCTTCCCGAGGAAGTGCATGAGGCGTCTTAAGGAGTGCGACTGACTCTGAAGGAGAGCCTGCACCCCCGTCTGTAGTGACCTCTGCTTGCTCAGCGGAAGCTTCACTATCGCTGAGAGAGTATGAAACTCCATGCCAAGATACGTTAGTGATTGGGTCGGTGACAGATTTGACTTTGGGAAGTTGATGATCCACCCGAACGCCTGGAGAGTCTCCAGTGCAAAATTCAGGCTGAGTTGGCATGCCTCCTGAGAGGGTGCCTTGACCAATAGATCGTCCAAGTAAGGGATCACAGAGTGTCCGTGAGAGTGCAAGACTGCTACCACTGCTGCCATGATCTTGGTGAACACCCGGGGGGCTGTCGCCAGACCAAATGGCAGAGCCACGAACTGAAGATGTTCGTCTCCTATCACGAAGCGCAGAAAGCGTTGGTGCTCCGTAGCAATCGGCACGTGAAGATAAGCATCTTTGATGTCTATTGACGCTAGGAAATCTCCTTGGGACATTGAGGCAATGACGGAGCGGAGGGATTCCATCCGGAACCGCCTGGCGTTCACATGCTTGTTGAGCAGTTTTAGGTCCAGAACGGGACGGAAGGAGCCGTCCTTTTTTGGAACCACAAAGAGGTTGGAGTAAAATCCTCGGCCCCGTTCCAGAGGGGGGACAGGGATCACGACTCCTTCTGCTCTTAGAGAGTCCACCGCCTGCAGCAGGGCATCTGCTCGGTTGGGGTGTGGGGAGGTTCTGAAGAACCGAAGTGGAGGCCGAGAACTGAACTCGATTCTGTACCCGCGAGACAAAATGTCTGTTACCCACCGGTCCTTGACCTGTGACAGCCAAATGTCGCAAAAGCGGGAGAGCCTGCCACCGACCGAGGATGCGGAGGGAGGAGGCCGAAAGTCATGAGGTAGCCGCCTTGGAAGCGGTTCCTCCATTTGCTTTCCTGGGGCGTGAGTGAGCCCGCCAGGAATCTGAGCTCCCTTGTCCTTTCTGAGTCCCTTTGGACGAGGAGAATTGGGGCTTGCCCGAGCCTCGAAAGGACCGAAACCTCGACTGCCACTTTTTCTGTTGAGGTTTACTTGCTCTGGGCTGTGGTAAGGAAGAGTCCTTGCCCTTGGACTGTTTTATGATTTCAGCCAATGGCTCACCAAACAGTCTGTCTCTAGATAATGGCAAGCTGGTTAAGCATTTTTTGGAACCAGCATCTGCTTTCCAGTCCTTTAACCATAAGGCTCTGCGCAAAACCACAGAATTGGCGGCCGCCATAGAGGTACGGCTCGTAGACTCTAGGACAGCATTGATAGCATAGGTCGCAAACGCAGACATTTGCGAAGTTAGGGACGCCACCTGTGGCACTGCTGGATGCATGATAGCATCCACCTGTGCTAAAACCGCTGAAATAGCCTGTAGTGCCCACACGGCCGCGAATGCTGGAGCAAACGACGCGCCGATAGCTTCATAGACAGATTTCAACCAAAGGTCCATCTGTCTGTCGTTGGCATCTTTAAGTGAATCGCCATCTTCTACTGCGACTATGGATCTAGCCGCCAGCTTGGAAATTGGGGGATCCACCTTTGGGCACTGGGTCCAGCGTTTGGCCACTTCAGGGGGAAAAGGATAACGGGTATCCTTAGAACGTTTAGAGAAACGCTTGTCTGGATGAGCGTCGTGCTTTTGGATTGATTCTCTGAAGTCAGAGTGGTCCAAAAAAGCACTTAATTTACGCTTGGGATACAGGAAATGGAACTTCTCCTGCTGTGCAGCTGCCTCCTCTGCAGAAGGGGCTGGGGGAGAAATATCCAACAGCCTATTAATCGCCGATATAAGGTCATTAACCATGGCGTCACCATCAGGGGCATCCAGATTGAGAGGGGCCTCAGGATTAGACTCCTGATCACCGTCCTCAGTCTCATCACAGAGAGACTCTTCTCGCTGAGACCCTGAGCAGTGTGAAGACGTGGAGGGTCTTTCCCAGCGAGCTCGCTTAGGCTGCCTGGGACTGTCATCTGAGTCAGAGACTTCAGCCTGTGATGCTTGAGACCCCCTTGAAGTACGGATTAGTTCCAACTGAGGGGGACCAGTGAGCATAGCCACAGCAGTGCCCATAGTCTGAGGAACTGGCCTGGCCTGCAAGGTCTCCAGGATCCTTGTCATAGCCTCAGACATTTTATCAGCAAACACTGCAAAGTCTGTCCCCGTCACCGGGGCAGGGTTCACAGGCGCCTCTGCCTGGGCTACCACCACAATAGGCTCTGGCTGGCGAAGTGCCACTGGGACTGAACATTGCACACAATGTGAATCATTGGAGCCTGCCGGTAGATCAGCCCCACATGCAGTACAAACAGTGTACACAGCCCGTGCCTTGGCACCCTTGCGTTTTGCGGATGACATGTTGCTGCGTCCTCAGAGCAGTACAGAGTGTCCAGCCAAGAAGCGACCTTACAGTGCACTATATAAATATATATATATATATATATATGGTACCAATAAAGAAGTACACTAATATATCACTGAGGCACTAGTGGGGCCAGCACTACTGTGCAGCTTACCACCCGCTTAGGAGCGGTGTGTGGTCGCCAGAAATCCCTCTAGTCTGGGTCTCCCAGAGCCTGCTGCCTTTCCCCAGCCAGACTGCATGTGTAATGGCTGCCGGCGTCCTTGTGGAGAGGGGGGGCGGGCCCTGGGCGTACACCGACGAAGAGCGGGAAGTCTGCTTCCCCTTGTGCCTAGTGAGAGGGCTGGAGCATGTAAATAAAGCTCCAGCCCTCGGCGCTGCCTATTGAGCAGCGTCTCTCCCCTACCCTGATTGACAGGGTGGGGGCGGGAACGAAGCGGCGCTAGGCCGCAGAAGCCGGAGGCTAAAGTTAAAAACGCCGCCGCCGTACAAGCGCGGTCGGCGCCAAGCCCCCGGCGCACTACAAGTCGCAGCTGCGCCGCCGCTCCAGGAGCGGTCGGCGCAGTAGTTCCCAACACACAACGTCACTCAGCAAAGCTGCAGTGACCTAACCCCCAGCGTACAGCGCCACTGTCCCCGGCGCACTATAACGCTCAGCAAGCCCTGAGAGTGTCCGTGCCTGCCGGGGACACAGAGTACCTGAAGTTGCAGGGCCATGTCCCTGAACGGCACTCCCGCTCCCAATCCAGCAGGTTCTATGGGTCTGTGGATGGAGCCCGGCCCCAGGGCTTGGGGGCCGGCAGGATCCCACTTCCACAGAGCCCTCCAGGGGGATGTGGAAGGAAAACAGCATGTGGGCTCCAGCCTCCGTACCAGCAATAGGTACCTCAACCTTACAAGCACCATCACGGGTGAGAAGGGAGCATGCTGGGGGCCCTATATGGGCCCTCTTTTCTTCCATCCGATAGAGCCAGCAGCTACTGCTGACTACAAACAGTGGAGCTATGTGTGGATGTCTGACCTCCTTCGCACAAAGCAGAAAACTGGTGAGCCAGTGATCCCACTGGGGGTGTATAGCCAGAAGGGGAGGGGCCTTACACTTTTTAGTGTAATTGCTTTGTGTGGCCTCCGGAGGCAGTGCTATACACCCAATCGTCTGGGTCTCCCAATAGAGCGCCGAAGAAATTTATTGTAGTACAATGTGAACATAAGACATTTAATTGTTTTTATGATACAATAATCAAGATATTTGGATAGAACATAAAATATTTATTGGAATACAACTTTAGAACACAAAAAACTAATAAATTGTAAATATGTAATAAATATATATATATATATATATATATATATATATATACAGTGTATATACACACAAGATATATATGTAATCTACTGTATATTACATAGTGTATTACATATTTACAATTTATTACAGTTTTTTGTGTTCTAAAGTTGTATTCCAATAAATATATTTTATGTTCTATCCAAATATCTTGATTATTGTATCATAAAAATTATTAAATGTCTGATGTTCACATACACATATTCATGTACTACAATAAATTTTTCACCTAACTATAAGCAATATATGTAGGAGTCGGAGTCGGAGCCGGAGTCGGAGTCGGAGCTGGAGTCGGTGCAAGAGAATTTGAGGAGTCGGAGTCGGAGTCGGAGTCAAAGGTTTGGCTTACCGACTCCACAGCCCTGCTGCACAGCTCCCCATTATACCGCACAGGTCCCCGTTATACCGCACAGCTCCCCGTTATACCGCACAGCTCCCCATTATACCGCACAGGTCCCCGTTATACCGCACAGCTCCCCGTTATACCGCACAGCTCCCCGTTATACCGCACAGCTCCCCATTATACCGCACAGCTCCCCGTTATACTGCACAGCTCCCCGTTATACCGCACAGCTCCCCATTATACCGCACAGGTCCCCGTTATACCGCACAGCTCCCCGTTATACCGCACAGCTCCCCGTTATACCGCACAGCTCCCCGTTATACCGCAGAGCTCCCCGTTATACCGCACAGCTCCCCGTTATACCGCACAGCTCCCCGTTATACCGCACAGCTCCCCGTTATACCGCACAGCTCCCCGTTATACCGCACAGCTCCCCGTTATACCGCACAGGTCCCCGTTATACCGCACAGCTCCCCGTTATACCGCACAGCTCCCCGTTATACCGCACAGCTCCCCGTTATACCGCACAGCTCCCCGTTATACCGCAGAGCTCCCCGTTATACCGCACAGCTCCCCGTTATACCGCACAGCTCCCCGTTATACCGCACAGCTCCCCGTTATACCGCACAGCTCCCTGTTATACCGCACAGCTCCCCGTTATACCGCACAGCTCCCCGTTATACCGCACAGCTCCCCGTTATACCGCACAGCTCCCCGTTATACCGCACAGCTCCCCGTTATACCGCACAGCTCCCTGTTATACTGCACAGCTCCCCGTTATACCGCACAGCTCCCCGTTATACCGCACAGCTCCCCGTTATACCGCACTGTGATGGTGGAATATGGGGGGGTTGTGTATAATTTTGTGTAGGTTCGTAGTTTGGGAGTGCTGCTCTGTCCATTCTGTGTATTCCTTGTATGTACATTGTCCTGTCTGCAGGTTTAATCACCCCCTGCCGGGCTTTTGTTCCTAAGTCTGGGGGAGGGGTCCTGGGATCTACCAAACTCTGCTTACCTGGAGGATTAGGCTATGTGCGCACGCTGCGTGTTTTTGACGCTGCGTTTTTCTGCGTTTTTGGCCGATAAAAACGCACAAAAACGCACCCGTGTCGAAAAAACGCGTCAAAAAACGCATGCATTTTACCGCGTTTTGCTGCATTTTTGATCTCTGCATTTTGCTGCGTTTTTCCAATGCATTGCATGGGCGGAAAACGCAGAAAAACGCAGGAAAGAATTGACATGTCCATTTTTTTTTCAAGCTCAAAAACGCAGCTTAAAAAAAAAGTTGTGTGCGGACAGCAAAAATGAAAACTCATAGACTTTGCTGGGGAAGCAAAGTCATGCAGTTTTGAGGCCAAAAACGCACCCGAAAAACGCGCAAAAACGCACTGTGCGCACATAGCCTTATTCAGTCTGTTTGAGACCTTTAAGAGAAGCAGGACGAGTCATCCTCTGGGGCAGTAGCTGCGGCTCCCCAGAGAGACCTGCACATTTATCGCTTACTGGACTATATTTGTTTTTCTGGACTAATTTTACCCTCTGTGTGGTGGATTATTTTATGGACCATTTGATTTGCTTGGAATAAATATTTTTGGATTGTTCATCCATTTCTCGCTCTGTTGATTTTGTAATATGGGAGAAGGACCCGTCACAACTGGTGGCAGCGGTGGGACCAACAGATCACAGCCTAATGGAGATCCACCCACAGAGTGAGTACAGAAACTGGACCGCATCCAGTCTACAGGAGAGAGCCAGAGATCTGGGCCTGAGCTACCAGGGACTGAGTAAAGAGGCCTTAATTGATCTACTGGTGGGTGCGAGCCAGTCCACCTCCTTCCATATGTCTAACGGACAAGCACTGGGGACGGGGATCCCTGCCCCAAAAAGCCAGTGGGTGGTGTGGTATGAAGAAAAGATGGCGGTTCTGGGCCCCGGTGTATCTCAGGAGTATAAGGAGGAGGCTGCTCGCCGAGCACAGAGGAGACAAGAAGCAATGGAGTCCGGCAGATGGGGTAATGTGAGTGTAAACCCAGCGATCCAGGAGCCTGTACGGATCACCCGGGCGGACTTCAAGCCATTTGATGAGGCTTCCGGAGATGTGGAGGGGTTCTTCAAGGACTTTGAGCAGCAGTGTGCGGTGATGGAGGTTCCCCACTCTGGCTGGAGGCGTTTGTTAGTGGGACTCCTGAACGGAGCCTGGCAGAGGCTTATCGCACCATTGCCTCACAGCAGAATTACATTGTAGAGCGGACTATCCTGGATTACTATGCCATCACCCCAGACTCACATAGGGCACAGTTCCGAGACCTCCCGGGCACCATGGGGGGAACGTTTAGGATGTATGCCCATAAGATGTCCCAGGCATGTCGGAGATGGCTGGAAGCGGAAGACGCCTTCACTGTGGAAGACTTTATACAGGTATTTCTTATAGAACAATTTCTGTACAAATGTCCCTCAGAAATACGGGAGTGGGTCAGAGAGCGCACACCGTGCACCATGGATGGAGCTGCAGCCCTGGCTGATGAGACCCTTACTATTCGGCCACAATGGCGGAGGCTTCTGGACAATAAGACACAGCCTACTCCTGCTCCCCGGCCCTCTCCAGTTATATCTGCTCCTCCAACCAACCACAGGCCGATGACAACCACGACTCCTGGGCCCAATAGTTCCGACCATGCCCTGTGGGAATCACAGGGAGAAGATATTATAGGTGTGGACAACCTGGGCACCTGCAATCCAGTTGTCCCGCAAGGACTCAGAGGGATCCCCACGCACCTCCATCTCGTCCGGTGCATTTTGTGCATTCCATCCCGCCTGAAGAAGAGATACCACCACCTCCACTGGAGTGTACTGCTAACCCCTGCACCGTAGATGCCCCTGTTGGAGTGTACTGCTGACCCCTGCACCGTAGATGCCTCTGTTGGAGTGTACCGCTGACCCCTGCACCATAGATGCCCCTGTTGGAGTGTACCGCTGACCCCTGCACCGTAGATGCCCCTGTTGGAGTGTACCGCTGACCCCTGCACCATAGATGCCCCTGTTGGAGTGTACCGCTGACCCCTGCACCATAGATGCCCCTGTTGGAGTGTACCGCTGACCCCTGCACCGTAGATGCCCCTGTTGGAGTGTACCGCTGACCTCTGCACCATAGATGCCCCTGTTGGAGTGTACCGCTGACCCCTGCACCATAGATGCTCCTGTTGGAGTGTACCGCTGACCCCTGCACCATAGATGCCCCTGTTGGAGTGTACTGCTAACCCCTGCACCGTAGATGCCCCTGTTGGAGTGTACTGCTGACCCCTGCACCGTAGATGCCCCTGTTGGAGTGTACCGCTGACCCCTGCACCATAGATGCCCCTGTTGGAGTGTACCGCTGACCCCTGCACCGTAGATGCCCCTGTTGGAGTGTACCGCTGACCCCTGCACCATAGATGCCCCTGTTGGAGTGTACCGCTGACCCCTGCACCGTAGATGCCCCTGTTGGAGTGTACCGCTGACCCCTGCACCATAGATGCCCCTCTTGGAGTGTACGCTGACCCCTGCACCATAGATGCCCCTGTTGGAGTGTACCGCTGACCCCTGCACCATAGATGCCCCTGTTGGAGTGTACCGCTGACCCCTGCACCATAGATGCCCCTGTTGGAGTGTACCGCTGACCCCTGCACCATAGATGCCCCTGTTGGAGTATACCGCTGACCCCTGCACCATAGATGCCCCTGTTGGAGTATATGGCCTCCGGCCTTTGTCGCCAGGTTCTCCTCCTGCCTTCTCCAGAATGCACATTGGAAGGAGTACGACGCAGAGGAGATGTTATCGATGTGGGCAGCCGGGGCATCTGCTGATCGATTGAGGAATGACCTTGCACCAAATCGACCTGTTCATTCTCTACAGCCAAATACAAGGGGGAAGAGTTCTCACCCCTTCAAGATGACTTTCCTAATGACTCACACACTCGTGGTCGACCACTAGGGGTTTATGGGGTGTGAGCCACAGCCACGAGTTCCTCTCACCATCACAGTAAGCACTTACAGGAGGTTGTGCTGGATGGACAGAGTCATTGGATTTTGTGACTCTGGGGCATTTCTCACAATGGCTGATCCCCGGGTGGTTCGGCCAGAGGCGATACATCATGGACCAGGGATTGTTACTGAATTGGCGGGAGGACAATGGAGGAATATCCCAAAGGCGACTGTAGATCTGGACTTTGGCTTTGGGGTGAAGCAATGTGTGGTTGGGGTGATGAGCGGCTGCCTGCAGATATTCTCCTAGGAAGTGATGTGGGAGATCTATAATGCTGATTTATGGGTGCAGGAAACACAATTTGAGTGAAAGAGGACACAAAGGGAAGCTTGTCCTTCCAACCCTACCGCTGTACAAGGGACTATTCCCAGCTGAGCAACATGGACTTAAGTGAGGTGGTCAGAGGTCTGTGTAGACCTCATGGTGTACTCACTTATTAAGGAGGGAGAGGTTGTGATGGTGGAATATGGGGGGGGGGTTGTGTACCATGTTGTGTACGTTCATATTTTGGGTGTGGTGCTCTGTCCATTCTGTATTCCTTGTGTGTACATTGTCCTGTCTGCAGGTAATCACCCCCTGCCGGGCTTTTGTTCCTAAGTTTGGGGGAGGGGGGCCTGGATCCACCCAAGCTCTGTTTACCTGGGAGATTGGTGAGTCTGTCAGAGAACTTCAAGAGAAGCAGGAAGATTCATCCTCTGTGGGCAAAAGCTGACGCGCCCCAGAAAGACCTGGACACTTATCGCTTACTGGACTATATTTGTGTTTCTGGACTTCTTTACCATTTGTATGGTGGATTATGTTATGGACCGTTTGATTTGCTTGGAATAAATGCTCTTTGGATTGCTCATCCATCTTTCGCTCTATTGATTTTGTGATATGGGAGAAGGACCCGTCACACTCATAGCTCCCCGTTATACCACACAGCTCCCTGTTATACCACACAGGTTCTCGTTATACCACACAGCTTCCCGTTACACCACACAGCTCCCTGTTATACTGCACAGCTCCCTGTTATACCGCACAGCTCCCCATTATACCACACAGCTCCCTGTTATACCGCACAGCTCCCCGTTATACCACACAGCTCCCCGTTATACCACACAGCTCCCCATTATACCACACAGCTCCCCATTATACCACACAGCTCCCCATTATACCACACAGCTCCCCGTTATACCACACAGCTCCCCATTATACCACACAGCTCCCCGTTATACCACACAGATTCTCGTTATACCGCACAGGTCCCCGTTATACCGCACAGGTCCCCGTTATACCACACAGGTTCTCGTTATACCGCACAGGTCCCCCGTTATACCACACAGGTTCTCGTTATACCACACAGGTTCTCGTTATACCGCACAGGTCCCCGTTATGCCACACAGATTCTCGTTATACCGCACAGCACCCCGTTATACCGCACAGGTTTTCGTTATACCGCACAGCTCCCCGTTATACCGCACAGGTTCTCGTTATACCACACAGGTTCTCGTTATACCGCACAGGTTCTCGTTATACCGCACAGCTCCCCGTTATACCACACAGCTCCCCGTTATACCACACAGCTCCCCGTTATACTGCACAGCTCCCCGTTATACCGCACAGCTCCCCGTTATACCGCACAGGTCCCCGTTATACCGCACAGCTCCCCGTTATACTGCACAGCTCCCCGTTATACCACACAGCTCCCCGTTATACCGCACAGCTCCCCGTTATACTGCACAGCTCCCCGTTATACCGCACAGGTCCCCGTTATACCGCACAGCTCCCCGTTATACTGCACAGCTCCCTGTTATACCGCACAGCTCCCCGTTATACCACACAGCTCCCCGTTATACCACACAGCTCCCCGTTATACCACACAGCTCCCCGTTATACTGCACAGCTCCCCGTTATACCGCACAGCTCCCCGTTATACCGCACAGCTCCCCGTTATACCGCACAGCTCCCCGTTATACCACACAGGTCCCCGTTATACCGCACAGGTCCCCGTTATACCGCACAGCTCCCCGTTATACTGCACAGCTCCCCGTTATACCACACAGCTCCCCGTTATACCACACAGGTTCTCGTTATACCACACAGCTCCCCGTTATACCACACAGCTCCCCGTTATACCACACAGCTCCCCGTTATACCACACAGCTCCCCGTTATACCGCACAGCTCCCCGTTATACCGCACAGCTCCCCGTTATACCGCACAGCTCCCCGTTATACCACACAGCTCCCCGTTATACCGCACAGCTCCCCGTTATACCACACAGCTCCCCGTTATACCACACAGCTCCCCGTTATACCACACAGCTCCCCGTTATACCACACAGCTCCCCGTTATACCACACAGCTCCCCGTTATACCACACAGTTCCCCGTTATACCACACAGCTCCCCGTTATACCACACAGCTCCCCGTTATACCACACAGATTCTCGTTATACCACACAGGTCCCCGTTATACCGCACAGGTCCCCGTTATACCGCACAGGTCCCCGTTATACCACACAGGTTCTCGTTATACCGCACAGGTCCCCGTTATACTGCACAGGTCCCCGTCACACTCATAGCTCCCCGTTATACCGCACAGCTCCCCGTTATACCACACAGCTCCCCGTTATACCACACAGGTTCTCGTTATACCGCACAGGTCCCCGTTATACTGCACAGGTCCCCGTTATACCACACAGCTCCCCGTTATACCACACAGGTTCTCGTTATACCGCACAGGTCCCCGTTATACCGCACAGGTCCCCGTTATACCACACAGCTCCCCGTTATACCACACAGCTCCCCGTTATACCACACAGGTTCTCGTTATACCGCACAGCTCCCCGTTATACCGCACAGGTCCCCGTTATACCGCACAGGTCCCCGTTATACTGCACAGGTCCCCGTCACACTCATAGCTCCCCGTTATACCACACAGCTCCCCGTTATACCACACAGCTCCCCGTTATACCACACAGCTCCCCGTTATACCACACAGCTCCCCGTTATACCACACAGCTTCCCGTTATACTGCACAGGTCCCCGTTATACCACACAGCTCCCCGTTATACCGCACAGCTCCCCGTTATACCACACAGGTCCCCGTTATACCGCACAGCTCCCCGTTATACTGCACAGGTCCCCGTTATACCACACAGGTCCCCGTTATACCGCACAGCTCCCCGTTATACCACACAGGTCCCCGTTATACCACACAGCTCCCCGTTATACCACACAGGTTCTCGTTATACCACACAGCTTCCCGTTATACTGCACAGGTCCCCGTTATACCACACAGGTCCCCGTTATACCACACAGCTCCCCGTTATACCACACAGGTCCCCGTTATACCGCACAGGTCCCCGTTATACCGCACAGCTCCCCGTTATACCGCACAGCTCCCCGTTATACCACACAGCTCCCCGTTATACCACACAGCTCCCCGTTATACCACACAGATTCTCATTATACCGCACAAGTCCCCGTTATACCGCACAGGTCCCCGTTATACCGCACAGGTCCCCGTTATACCACACAGCTCCCCGTTATACCGCACAGGTTCTCGTTATACCGCACAGCTCCCCGTTATACCGCACAGGTCCCCGTTATACCGCACAGCTCCCCGTTATACCGCACAGCTCCCCGTTATACCGCACAGCTCCCCGTTATACCACACAGGTCCCCGTTATACCGCACAGGTCCCCGTTATACCGCACAGCTCCCCGTTATACCGCACAGGTCCCCGTTATACCGCACAGGTCCCCGTTATACCACACAGGTTCTCGTTATACCACACAGGTTCTCGTTATACCGCACAGGTCCCCGTTATACCACACAGGTCCCCGTTATACCACACAGGTCCCCGTTATACCACACAGCTCCCCGTTATACCACACAGGTCCCCGTTATACCGCACAGGTCCCCGTTATACCACACAGCTCCCCGTTATACCACACAGCTCCCCGTTATACCACACAGCTCCCCGTTATACCACACAGATACCCGTTATACCGCACAGGTCCCCGTTATACCGCACAGCTCCCCGTTATACCGCACAGGTCCCCGTTATACCGCACAGGTCCCCGTTATACCACACAGCTCCCCGTTATACCGCACAGCTCCCCGTTATACCACACAGCTCCCCGTTATACCACACAGCTCCCCGTTATACCACACAGATTCTCATTATACCGCACAAGTCCCCGTTATACCGCACAGGTCCCCGTTATACCGCACAGGTCCCCGTTATACCACACAGCTCCCCGTTATACCACACAGGTTCTCGTTATACCGCACAGCTCCCCGTTATACCGCACAGGTCCCCGTTATACCGCACAGGTTCTCGTTATACCGCACAGGTCCCCGTTATACCACACAGCTCCCCGTTATACCACACAGCTCCCCGTTATACCACACAGCTCCCCGTTATACCACACAGGTTCTCGTTATACCGCACAGCTCCCCGTTATACCGCACAGGTCCCCGTTATACCGCACAGGTTCTCGTTATACCGCACAGGTCCCCGTTATACCGCACAGGTCCCCGTTATACCACACAGGTTCTCGTTATACCGCACTGGTCCCCGTTATACCGCACAGGTTCTCGTTATACCGCACTGGTCCCCGTTATACCGCACAGGTTCTTGTTATACCGCACTGGTCCCCGTTATACCGCACTGGTCCCCGTTATACCACACAGGTTCTCGTTATACCACACAGCTCCCCGTTATACCGCACTGGTCCCCGTTATACCGCACAGGTTCTCGTTATACCGCACAGGTCCCCGTTATACCACACAGGTTCTCGTTATACCACACAGGTCCCCGTTATACCGCACAGGTTCTCGTTATACCGCACAGGTCCCCGTTATACCGCACAGGTCCCCGTTATACCGCACAGGTCCCCGTTATACCGCACAGGTCCCCGTTATACCGCACAGGTCCCCGTTATACCGCACAGGTCCCCGTTATACCACACAGGTTCTCGTTATACCGCACAGGTCCCCGTTATACCGCACAGGTTCTCGTTATACCGCACAGGTCCCCGTTATACCGCACAGGTCCCCGTTATACCGCACAGGTCCCCGTTATACCGCACAGGTCCCCGTTATACCGCACAGGTCCCCGTTATACCACACAGGTTCTCGTTATACCGCACAGGTCCCCGTTATACCGCACAGGTCCCCGTTATACCGCACAGGTCCCCGTTATACCGCACAGGTCCCCGTTATACCGCACAGGTCCCCGTTATACCACACAGGTTCTCGTTATACCGCACAGGTCCCCGTTATACCACACAGGTTCTCGTTATACCGCACAGGTCCCCGTTATACCACACAGGTTCTCGTTATACCGCACAGGTCCCCGTTATACCACACAGGTTCTCGTTATACCGCACTGGTCCCCGTTATACCGCACAGGTTCTCGTTATACCGCACTGGTCCCCGTTATACCGCACTGGTCCCCGTTATACCGCACAGGTCCCCGTTATATCGCACTCACCGGAGTCTGACGCCATTGTCCGGCCATTGGTGGGATCCGGTGCTCACGTGATCGGGGGAAGCATCATGGGCTCCTGCACCGGGAGAAGAGACAGCAGGTCTGAGGCTTTCACCGTGTCCAGCACAGCCGCAGATACAGCACTACAACCCTGACCCTCCAGCACTATCCGCCTCTGCACCTCCATCTCCCTCCTCCACACACATCCGAATACAGGACTATACAGTAATAGCATCACCCCCATTATCCTCAGTGAAGCCTGCTGGGGTAGTAATATCTCTACTCACCTGTAACTACGCTAAGAAAACACCGGGAGACATGAGCCACCCTTGCACACAGCCTCTGTCGCCCCTGCACACAGCCTCCACCTCTACCTGCACTTGCACACAGACTCTGCCTCTACCTGCACACAGCCTCCGCCTCTATCTGCACTGTACCTGCATACAGGCTCCGCCTTTACCTGAACTGCACCTGAACACAGCCTCCGCCTCTATCTGCACTGTACCTGAACACAGCCTCCGCCTCTATCTGCACTGTACCTGAACACAGCCTCCGCCTCTATCTGCACTGTACCTGAACACAGCCTCCGCCTCTATCTGCACTGTACCTGCACACAGCCTCCGCCTTTATCTGCACTGTAACGGCACACAGCCTCCACCGCCCCTGCACACAGCCTCTGCAGCCCTTGCACAGTCTCCACCTCTACCTGCACACAGCCTCTGCAGCCCTTGCACAGTCTACACCTCTACCTGCACACAGCCTCTGCAGCCCTTGCACAGTCTACACCTCTACCTGCACACAGCCTCTGCAGCCCCTGCACACAGCCTCTGCCTGTCCCCGCATAGGTTACAGGCTGGTCAGTTGGGTTCGTCCTCTCCTGAGTGTCCATCTGATAATTACTTTCCCCCACCCTGAAGATGTAACGCCTCCTCACCTCCATCTCCTGCCTCCTGCTCCTCACCTCCATCTCCTGCCTCCTGCTCCTCACCTCCATCACCTCCATCTCCTGCCTCCTCCTCCTCACCTCCATCACCTGCCTCCTCCTCCTCATCTCCATCTCCTGCCTCCTCCTCCTCACCTCCATCACCTGCCTCCTCCTCCTCATCTCCATCTCCTGCCTCCTCCTCCTCATCTCCATCTCCTGCCTCCTCCTCCTCACCTCCATCACCTGCCTCCTCCTCCTCATCTCCATCTCCTGCCTCCTCCTCCTCACCTCCATCACCTGCCTCCTCCTCCTCATCTCCATCTCCTGCCTCCTCACCTCCATCTCCTGCCTCCTCCTCCTCACCTCCATCTCCTGCCTCCTCCTCCTCACCTCCATCTCCTGCCTCCTCCTCCTCACCTCCATCTCCTGCCTCCTCCTCCTCATCTCCATCTCCTGCCTCCTCCTCCTCACCTCCATCTCCTGCCTCCTCCTCCTCACCTCCATCACCTGCCTCCTCCTCCTCACCTCCATCTCCTGCCTCCTCCTCCTCACCTCCATCTCCTGCCTCCTCCTCCTCACCTCCATCTCCTGCCTCCTCACCTCCATCTCCTGCCTCCTCCTCCTCACCTCCATCACCTGCCTCCTCACCTCCATCTCCTGCCTCCTCCTCCTCACCTCCATCTCCTGCCTCCTCCTCCTCACCTCCATCTCCTGCCTCCTCCTCCTCACCTCCATCTCCTGCCTCCTCCTCCTCATCTCCATCTCCTGCCTCCTCCTCCTCACCTCCATCTCCTGCCTCCTCCTCCTCACCTCCATCTCCTGCCTCCTCCTCCTCATCTCCATCTCCTGCCTCCTCCTCCTCACCTCCATCTCCTGCCTCCTCCTCCTCACCTCCATCACCTGCCTCCTCCTCCTCATCTCCATCTCCTGCCTCCTCCTCCTCACCTCCATCACCTGCCTCCTCCTCCTCACCTCCATCACCTGCCTCCTCCTCCTCATCTCCATCTCCTGCCTCCTCCTCCTCACCTCCATCACCTGCCTCCTCCTCCTCATCTCCATCTCCTGCCTCCTCCTCCTCACCTCCATCACCTGCCTCCTCCTCCTCATCTCCATCTCCTGCCTCCTCACCTCCATCTCCTGCCTCCTCCTCCTCACCTCCATCTCCTGCCTCCTCCTCCTCACCTCCATCTCCTGCCTCCTCCTCCTCCTCACCTCCATCTCCTGCCTTCTCCTCCTCACCTCCATCTCCTGCCTCCTCCTCCTCACCTCCATCTCCTGCCTCCTCCTCCTCATCTCCATCTCCTGCCTCCTCCTCCTCACCTCCATCTCCTGCCTCCTGCTCCTCACCTCCATCTCCTGCCTCCTCCTCCTCATCTCCATCTCCTGCCTCCTCCTCCTCACCTCCATCTCCTGCCTCCTGCTCCTCACCTCCATCTCCTGCCTCCTGCTCCTCACCTCCATCACCTGCCACCTCCTCCTCACCTCCATCTCCTGCCTCCTCCTCCTCACCTCCATCACCTGCCTCCTCCTCCTCATCTCCATCTCCTGCCTCCTCCTCCTCACCTCCATCACCTGCCTCCTCCTCCTCACCTCCATCTCCTGCCTCCTGCTCCTCACCTCCATCTCCTGCCTCCTCCTCCTCACCTCCATCTCCTGCCTCCTCCTCCTCACCTCCATCTCCTGCCTCCTCCTCCTCACCTCCATCACCTGCCTCCTCCTCCTCACCTCCATCTCCTGCCTCCTCCTCCTCACCTCCATCTCCTGCCTCCTCCTCCTCACCTCCATCACCTGCCTCCTCCTCCTCACCTCCATCTCCTGCCTCCTCCTCCTCACCTCCATCTCCTGCCTCCTGCTCCTCACCTCCATCACCTGCCTCCTCCTCCTCACCTTCATCTCCTGCCTCCTCCTCCTCATCTCCATCTCCTGCCTCCTCCTCCTCACCTCCATCTCCTGCCTCCTCCTCCTCATCTCCATCTCCTGCCTCCTCCTCCTCACCTCCATCTCCTGCCTTCTCCTCCTCACCTCCATCTCCTGCCTCCTGCTCCTCACCTCCATCACCTGCCACCTCCTCCTCCTCACCTCCATCTCCTGCCTCCTGCTCCTCACCTCCATCACCTGCCACCTCCTCCTCCTCACCTCCATCTCCTGCCTTCTCCTCCTCACCTCCATCTCCTGCCTCCTCCTCCTCACCTCCATCTCCTGCCTCCTCCTCCTCACCTCCATCTCCTGCCTCCTCCTCCTCACCTCCATCTCCTGCCTCCTGCTCCTCACCTCCATCTCCTGCCTCCTCCTCCTCACCTCCATCTCCTGCCTCCTCCTCCTCACCTCCATCTCCTGCCTCCTCCTCCTCACCTCCATCTCCTGCCTCCTGCTCCTCACCTCCATCACCTGCCGCCTCCTCCTCCTCACCTCCATCTCCTGCCTCCTCCTCCTCACCTCCATCTCCTGCCTCCTCCTCCTCACCTCCATCTCCTGCCTCCTGCTCCTCACCTCCATCACCTGCCGCCTCCTCCTCCTCACCTCCATCTCCTGCCTTCTCCTCCTCACCTCCATCTCCTGCCTCCTGCTCCTCACCTCCATCACCTGCCTCCTGCTCCTCACCTCCATCACCTGCCGCCTCCTCCTCCTCACCTCCATCTCCTGCCTCCTCCTCCTCACCTCCATCTCCTGCCTCCTGCTCCTCACCTCCATCACCTGCCGCCTCCTCCTCCTCACCTCCATCTCCTGCCTTCTCCTCCTCACCTCCATCTCCTGCCTCCTGCTCCTCACCTCCATCACCTGCCACCTCCTCCTCCTCACCTCCATCTCCTGCCTCCTCCTCCTCACCTCCATCTCCTGCCTCCTGCTCCTCACCTCCATCACCTGCCGCCTCCTCACCTCCATCTCCTGCCTCCTGCTCCTCACCTCCATCTCCTGCCTCCTGCTCCTCACCTCCATCACCTGCCGCCTCCTCCTCCTCACCTCCATCTCCTGCCTTCTCCTCCTCACCTCCATCTCCTGCCTCCTGCTCCTCACCTCCATCACCTGCCTCCTGCTCCTCACCTCCATCACCTGCCGCCTCCTCCTCCTCACCTCCATCTCCTGCCTCCTCCTCCTCACCTCCATCTCCTGCCTCCTGCTCCTCACCTCCATCACCTGCCGCCTCCTCCTCCTCACCTCCATCTCCTGCCTCCTCCTCCTCACCTCCATCTCCTGCCTCCTGCTCCTCACCTCCATCACCTGCCGCCTCCTCCTCCTCACCTCCATCTCCTGCCTCCTCCTCCTCACCTCCATCTCCTGCCTCCTGCTCCTCACCTCCATCACCTGCCTCCTGCTCCTCACCTCCATCACCTGCCGCCTCCTCCTCCTCACCTCCATCTCCTGCCTCCTCCTCCTCACCTCCATCTCCTGCCTCCTGCTCCTCACCTCCATCACCTGCCACCTCCTCCTCCTCACCTCCATCTCCTGCCTCCTCCTCCTCACCTCCATCTCCTGCCTCCTGCTCCTCACCTCCATCACCTGCCGCCTCCTCCTCCTCACCTCCATCTCCTGCCTCCTGCTCCTCACCTCCATCTCCTGCCTCCTGCTCCTCACCTCCATCACCTGCCTCCTGCTCCTCACCTCCATCACCTGCCGCCTCCTCCTCCTCACCTCCATCTCCTGCCTCCTCCTCCTCACCTCCATCTCCTGCCTCCTGCTCCTCACCTCCATCACCTGCCACCTCCTCCTCCTCACCTCCATCTCCTGCCTCCTCCTCCTCACTTCCATCACCTGCCTCCTCCTCCTCACCTCCATCACCTGCCTCCTCCTCCTCACCTCCATCACCTGCCACCTCCTCCTCCTCACCTCCATCTCCTGCCTTCTCCTCCTCACCTCCATCACCTGCCTCCTCCTCCTCCTCACCTCCATCACCTGCCTCCTCCTCCTCACCTCCATCTCCTGCCTCCTGCTCCTCACCTCCATCACCTGCCGCCTCCTCCTCCTCACCTCCATCTCCTGCCTTCTCCTCCTCACCTCCATCACCTGCCTCCTGCTCCTCACCTTCATCTCCTGCCGCCTCCTCCTCCTCACCTCCATCTCCTGCCTCCTCACCTCCATCACCTGCCACCTCCTCCTCCTCACCTCCATCTCCTGCCTTCTCCTCCTCACCTCCATCACCTGCCTCCTGCTCCTCACCTTCATCTCCTGCCGCCTCCTCCTCCTCACCTCCATCACCTGCCACCTCCTCCTCCTCACCTCCATCTCCTGCCTCCTCACCTCCATCTCCTGCCTCCTCATCTCCATCTCCTGCCTCCTCACCTCCATCTCCTGCCTCCTGCTCCTCACCTCCATCACCTGCCACCTCCTCCTCCTCACCTCCATCACCTGCCTCCTCCTCCTCACCTCCATCTCCTGCCTCCTCCTCCTCACCTCCATCTCCTGCCTCCTGCTCCTCACCTCCATCTCCTGCCTCCTCCTCCTCACCTCCATCTCCTGCCTCCTGCTCCTCACCTCCATCTCCTGCCTCCTGCTCCTCACCTTCATCTCCTGCCGCCTCCTCCTCCTCACCTCCATCACCTGCCACCTCCCTCCTCACCTCCATCACCTGCCGCCTCCTCCTCCTCACCTCCATCTCCTGCCTTCTCCTCCTCACCTCCATCACCTGCCTCCTGCTCCTCACCTTCATCTCCTGCCGCCTCCTCCTCCTCACCTCCATCACCTGCCACCTCCTCCTCCTCACCTCCATCTCCTGCCTCCTCACCTCCATCACCTGCCACCTCCTCCTCCTCACCTCCATCTCCTGCCTTCTCCTCCTCACCTCCATCACCTGCCTCCTGCTCCTCACCTTCATCTCCTGCCGCCTCCTCCTCCTCACCTCCATCACCTGCCACCTCCTCCTCCTCACCTCCATCTCCTGCCTCCTCACCTCCATCTCCTGCCTCCTCATCTCCATCTCCTGCCTCCTCACCTCCATCTCCTGCCTCCTGCTCCTCACCTCCATCACCTGCCACCTCCTCCTCCTCACCTCCATCACCTGCCTCCTCCTCCTCACCTCCATCTCCTGCCTCCTCCTCCTCACCTCCATCTCCTGCCTCCTGCTCCTCACCTCCATCTCCTGCCTCCTCCTCCTCACCTCCATCTCCTGCCTCCTGCTCCTCACCTCCATCTCCTGCCTCCTGCTCCTCACCTTCATCTCCTGCCGCCTCCTCCTCCTCACCTCCATCACCTGCCACCTCCTCCTCACCTCCATCACCTGCCGCCTCCTCCTCCTCACCTCCATCTCCTGCCTCCTCCTCCTCACCTCCATCTCCTGCCTCCTGCTCCTCACCTCCATCACCTGCCTCCTGCTCCTCACCTCCATCACCTGCCGCCTCCTCCTCCTCACCTCCATCTCCTGCCTCCTGCTCCTCACCTTCATCTCCTGCCGCCTCCTCCTCCTCACCTCCATCACCTGCCACCTCCTCCTCACCTCCATCACCTGCCGCCTCCTCCTCCTCACCTCCATCTCCTGCCTCCTCCTCCTCACCTCCATCTCCTGCCTCCTGCTCCTCACCTCCATCACCTGGCTCCTGCTCCTCACCTCCATCACCTGCCACCTCCTCCTCACCTCCATCACCTGCCGCCTCCTCCTCCTCACCTCCATCTCCTGCCTTCTCCTCCTCACCTCCATCTAATGCCTCCTGCTCCTCACCTCCATCACCTGCCTCCTGCTCCTCACCTTCATCTCCTGCCGCCTCCTCCTCCTCACCTCCATCACCTGCCACCTCCTCCTCACCTCCATCTCCTGCCTCCTCCTCCTCACCTCCATCTCCTGCCTCCTCCTCCTCCATCTCCTGCCTCCTGCTCCTCACCTCCATCACCTGCCACCTCCTCCTCCTCACCTCCATCACCTGCCACCTCCTCCTCATCTCCATCTCCTGCCTCCTCCTCCTCACCTCCATCACCTGCCTCCTGCTCCTCACCTCCATCTCCTGCCTCCTGCTCCTCACCTCCATCACCTGCCACCTCCTCCTCCTCACCTCCATCTCCTGCCTCCTCCTCCTCACCTCCATCTCCTGCCTCCTGCTCCTCACCTCCATCACCTGCCACCTCCTCCTCACCTCCATCACCTGCCTCCTCCTCCTCACCTCCATCACCTGCCACCTCCTCCTCACCTCCATCACCTGCCTCCTCACCTCCATCTCCTGCCTCCTGCTCCTCACCTCCATCTCCTGCCTCCTCCTCCTTACCTCCATCTCCTGCCTCCTGCTCCTCACCTCCATCACCTGCCACCTCCTCCTCCTCACCTCCATCTCCTGCCTCCTCCTCCTCACCTCCATCTCCTGCCTCCTGCTCCTCACCTCCATCACCTGCCACCTCCTCCTCCTCACCTCCATCACCTGCCACCTCCTCCTCCTCACCTCCATCTCCTGCCTCCTCCTCCTCACCTCCATCTCCTGCCTCCTGCTCCTCACCTCCATCACCTGCCACCTCCTCCTCACCTCCATCTCCTGCCTCCTCCTCCTCACCTCCATCACCTGCCACCTCCTCCTCACCTCCATCACCTGCCTCCTCCTCCTCACCTCCATCACCTGCCTCCTCCTCCTCACCTCCATCACCTGCCTCCTCCTCCTCACCTCCATCTCCTGCCTCCTGCTCCTCACCTCCATCTCCTGCATCCTCCTCCTCACCTCCATCACCTGCCTCCTCCTCCTCACCTCCATCTCCTGCCTCCTCCTCCTCACCTCCATCTCCTGCTTCCTCCTCCTCACCTCCATCTCCTGCCTCCTCCTCCTCACCTCCATCACCTGCCTCCTCCTCCTCATCTCCATCTTCTGCCGCCTCCTCCTCCTCACCTCCTTAACCTGCCACCTCCTCCTCACCTCCATCTCCTGCCTCCTCCTCCTCACCTCCATCTCCTGCCTCCTGCTCCTCACCTCCATCACCTGCCACCTCCTCCTCACCTCCATCTCCTGCCTCCTGCTCCTCACCTCCATCTCCTGCCTCCTCCTCCTCACCTCCATCACCTGCCTCCTCCTCCTCACCTCCATCTCCTGCCTCCTCCTCCTCACCTCCATCTCCTGCCTCCTCCTCCTCACCTCCATCTCCTGCCTCCTCCTCCTCCTCACCTCCATCTCCTGCCTCCTCCTCCTCACCTCCATCTCCTGCCTCCTCACCTCCATCTCCTGCCTCCTCCTCCTCACCTCCATCACCTGCCTCCTCCTCCTCACCTCCATCTCCTGCCTCCTCCTCACCTCCATCACCTGCCTCCTCCTCCTCACCTCCATCACCTGCCTCCTGCTCCTCACCTCCATCACCTGCCACCTCCTCCTCCTCACCTCCATCTCCTGCCTCCTCCTCCTCCTCACCTCCATCACCTGCCTCCTCCTCACCTCCATCTCCTGCCTCCTCCTCCTCACCTCCATCTCCTGCTTCCTCCTCCTCACCTCCATCTCCTGCCTCCTCCTCCTCACCTCCATCACCTGCCTCCTCCTCCTCATCTCCATCTTCTGCCGCCTCCTCCTCCTCACCTCCTTAACCTGCCACCTCCTCCTCACCTCCATCTCCTGCCTCCTCCTCCTCACCTCCATCTCCTGCCTCCTGCTCCTCACCTCCATCACCTGCCACCTCCTCCTCACCTCCATCTCCTGCCTCCTGCTCCTCACCTCCATCTCCTGCCTCCTCCTCCTCACCTCCATCACCTGCCTCCTCCTCCTCACCTCCATCTCCTGCCTCCTCCTCCTCACCTCCATCTCCTGCCTCCTCCTCCTCACCTCCATCTCCTGCCTCCTCCTCCTCCTCACCTCCATCTCCTGCCTCCTCCTCCTCACCTCCATCTCCTGCCTCCTCACCTCCATCTCCTGCCTCCTCCTCCTCACCTCCATCACCTGCCTCCTCCTCCTCACCTCCATCTCCTGCCTCCTCCTCCTCACCTCCATCACCTGCCTCCTCCTCCTCACCTCCATCACCTGCCTCCTGCTCCTCACCTCCATCACCTGCCACCTCCTCCTCCTCACCTCCATCTCCTGCCTCCTCCTCCTCCTCACCTCCATCACCTGCCTCCTCCTCCTCACCTCCATCTCCTGCCTCCTCCTCCTCACCTCCATCTCCTGCCTCCTGCTCCTCACCTCTGTGAGGTAAATCCGGAGATATGACGATAAATCATGATATTCAAGTTATGTCAGGAAGCCCTCTCCTGGTGTCACCCCCCCTTTCCTTCACACAACTTGTTTAGCAACCCATCCCATGGCCATCTCCTGTGATATGGAAATTAGGTGATGTGGGAACAAAGGACACAGGATGACTCCCTGCCGTCACCCTGTAACAAGAGTTGTATCTCATTATAAGGCTCTGGAACTAGCCAGACAGAACGACTCCAGTAAAAAATGGTTCATATCTCGCAAGCCATATTTCCGATAAATACGGCAACCATAAAAATGGTGTTTTCGCATGCGGACGATGCTGGCACACCTTTTTTATGGGAGCGGGAGCTTGGGAAATACCCCAGGCGTGATATCAGCCAATGTGGAACTAGTAGACAAGTCATGAAACCTCTCATTCTGTAGCTAAATTCATAACTGTCACAATGAGAGCATTGGCGTCCGCCTACGACGCTCCCAGGCCAAGTTATGGCCATATTCCATGTTGTGGATTTTGTCCATAACTCCAGCCAGGGGTGGAGCAGTGCTCCCTCTGAGGTCACGAAGGTAGGAGGGGACCTGGATTTGCCCAGGTTGATAACCCTACTTCGGCCATTTTCCAGTGTTCTTTCGCTGGGGGTCACGTGCAGGAAACATCTGTGGGAGTTCCTGGAAACCTGGTCTACAGCGCCCCCCTGTGGCCAGACGCACAAGGTAACTGATTGAATTGCATACCTGTTTGTAAACCATGCTTTATCTGTAACTGTACTCTGACATATGTATATTCTGTAGATTCCCTATTGTATATATTGTAGTTTCTAGTGTGCTTTAGGCTGATTAAATTATATAATTAATCTTGGGCTGTTCTGTTATCTCGATCTTGAATCCCACGTCTGTGTGTTCGGCTAATAGTTACCGTGAAGCGGTTGGTGGCAGCGAGTTGTGCCAAGGATTATTGTGGGGAGGCCAGTGAGATTCGGGGGGGTTTTATATATTCCGCCCGCGGAGGTCGGGGAATATATACCCTACTCTCACCGGGGACCCTTCAATAATCGGCATAAGTAGTATAGCGGCCTCCTTGCTTACTGTCGGGCAATTCCATAATTGGCCTGACTATAAGAGGGGCGCTAGAGAGCGCGTCACGTGCTCTGTCTGTCGGTCGGGAGGTATAAAGGAGGGGTGACCCCCCACTTGTTACCCCCCGATTGTGACGTACTGGTAGCCAGCGCGGGGGATTTCTGAGTGACCCCCCCGGTGGTTTGTGACATATTGGTGGCAGCGGTGGGATCGAGATAATAGTGTGTGTGAGTGTGAGACCCATACTCCCAGACACTAAAGACTGCCTGCAGCAGCTGTGGCTGCTGGGGTCTTCAGACTAGCTCAACACTAGAGTGTCAGAGTGCAGATACTGTAAGGTGTGTGGAGGCATCAGGTGTCAGTTCTGTGTCAGTGACCAAAAGTCTGCAAGAATGGCTGATGGCACCAGGAGCAGAGCTAGGCAACTGGCCAATGCTAAAGCAGGAGCCGAAGAGAGGGAGAACGGTGCTGTGGACAGTAATGAGGAGGTTGCCCACGAGTCCTCCAGGAGCTCGACGCCAGAAAACAGCTCTGCAGAGGACATTGCACAACCTGGCACTGCTGGACAAGATGAGGAGCAGCTCACCCAAGGGTCCTCAACGAGCCAGATGCCAGCCCTCCGCTCTGCAATGGACAGTGAATCACCAGGCTCCGCAGCGGGCCGCAGATCACCACGTGCCATTCCACCGAGCCTGGGAGGCTCGGATAGCCTTCTTCAAATGGCTATGGCCCTTCTCCAGGCTGGAGACCAGAAGGGCTACAAGGAACTCCTGGCAGAGCGCAGGGCAGAGCGGCAGGCAGCGCGTGATGCTGAGGCTGCGGAGCGGCAAGCAGCGCGTGAAGAGCGCCAGGCAGAGCGTGAGGCTGCGGAGCGACAGGCAGACCGTGACTACCAGCTGCATCTAGCCAAGCTCCAGCCCTCATCAGCCACACGTGACCTTCAAGACACCAAACTTCCAAAGGTCCGTGTTGAGGACTTCCCAGTGCTGGAGAAGGATGGAGACTTGGACTCTTTCTTGACTGCTTTTGAACGGACTTGCTTGCAGCACCATCTGGACAAGGACCAGTGGGCCAAATACCTGACCCCCCGTTTAAGGGGTAAGGCCCTGGAAATCCTTGGGGACTTGCCTGCTGAGGCAGATCAGGGCTACGACACCATCAAGCGGGCCCTGATCCAACCGTACAACCTCACTCCGGAGTCCTACCGCAAGAAGTTCCGGACCCTGCAGAAGGGACCAAAGGACTCCTGGGCTGACCACCGGCGGGCACTTGCCCGAGCTGCCGACCACTGGACCCAAGGCCTGCAGCTTTCCACCGGACCGGAGATCCTGGACTTGTTCATCACGGAGCAACTCTTGTGGAACTGCCCTGAGGATCTCCGCCAGTTCATCCGAGACCAGAAGCCAAAGGGGTCCACGGCTACAGCTGCCCTGGCCGATGACTACACCAACAATCGGGCTCCTGAAGCCAGGAGAGCAGCCACCAGCAGCACCTGGAGAGGGGGTAAGATGAATTCTGCGACTGCCCCACCTGCCCCTAGACTGCAGGGGGTGTCCCCCTCAACTCCCCTCTCCAGGCCCGTGGCAGAACCAAGACGGTGCCACCAGTGCAACCTACCTGGACACTTCAAGGCCATGTGCCCTCAGCGTCCCAAGGCCCCGGCTCCGTCCCCGTCCCAAGGGCCGCCCAAGGTGTATTGTGTGGGTGGGGGTGGTGGTAGGTCCCTGGACAGCTTCCAACCTGTCACCGTCGGCCGGTCTGTGACCATAGGACTGCGAGACAGCGCCTCGGAGGTGACTCTGGTGCGGCCTGAGATGGTGTCCCCCCAAGACTTGATCCCTGGGAAAACCCTCGCTGTCTCCGGGATTGGAGGCATTGACCCGGCGCTGCCTGTTGCTGACATTTATGTGGACTGGGGCGCAGGGCGAGGGGTGAGGGAGGTGGGGGTAACTGATCGGATCCCCGCAAACGTGCTACTTGGGACAGATTTGGGGCAGATAACCTCCCAGTTTGGGCCCCAACCAAGGGCTGAACCTTCAGCCAGTACTGACATGCCTCCGGACAATGTTAATGTGTTATCTATGAATGATGTAAGGGAGGAGGGAGTGAACTCTGATATTTCTGCTTGCATAGACACCATAGACACACACACAGCTGCAGCTGTGACAGGGGAGGGGGTCAGAGAAAGGTGTGACAATGCCTCTACAAGTAATCAGCCTGTGAGCTGGGATCTGTTGCCCTCTGCAGGGATAAGCAGAGAGCAGGGTGCTGCAGGGGGAGGACCAGTGTGTGGGGTGGGGGCTACCACAGCAAATGTGGGGTCCCCAGAGATTTCACAGCGGGGTTCTGTTGCTGCAGGAGGGGAACAGGCAGGTGAGATTGGGGCCGGTCCAGGAGCGGAAGTGCTCCCAGGTAAGATCTCGGTGCATGGTTCCCCCACAACCGGGGTGTCAGGAAGCCAGGTAGGTCTGCCTGAACCGGCGACTTCAGGAACGGAGGAGGAGCAGGCACGACCCACGGTCGCAGCGGCTGTGGCCGCTGTCACCCGCAGTGGGAGTGCTGGAAGCCAAGGGGCCTCCCGGAGGTCCGATAGCTCTTCCCCTTCTGACCAAGTGGCAGCCGAGTCAGGTGGAGGCCAGGACACAGGTCCCGGGGTACTGACCGAAGATGTGACAGTCTCGTCGATTCTGGCCACATCTAGTCAGGGGTTTCAGGCAGCGTTAGAAGCTGACGACAGCCTGAAAGCTCTTAAGGAGCAGGCGGCACAGCCTCCCTCGGACTCGGACCCGGAGCGAGTGGTCTGGGACCAAGGACGGCTGTACCGGGCCACGGTCCAGCAGGGTTCACCGGAGGCGTGGCCCAGGGACCGACAGTTGGTGGTACCCTATCCGTTCCGGACGGAGTTGTTGCGGATCGCACATGAGATTCCGATGGCCGGACACCTAGGGATCGCTAAGACCAAGGCCAGGTTAAACCAGCATTTCTACTGGCCAAAAATGGGGGCCGATGTGGCTGCCTACTGCCGTTCGTGTGAAACCTGTCAGAGAGTGGGGAAGGCGGGGCCACACCCCAAAGCCCCACTAGTATCTCTGCCAATCATCGATGAGCCTTTCAGGAGGGTGGCTGTGGATCTGGTCGGCCCGCTGGCCATCCCCAGCAGCTCCGGGAAACGCTTCATACTGACGGTAGTGGACTATGCCACCCGGTACCCAGAAGCAGTGGCCTTGTCGTCCATTCGGGCTGACAAGGTGGCCACCGCATTGCTGGAGATTTTCTCCCGAGTGGGTTTTCCCCAGGAAATGCTCACTGACCGGGGGACCCAATTCATGTCCCAGCTGATGGAGGCCCTCTGTAAGCAAGTCCAGGTGCGACATCTGGTGGCCAGCCCGTACCATCCACAGACTAATGGCCTGTGCGAGCGGTTTAATGGCACCTTAAAGCAGATGCTTAAGATGTTGGTCGACTCCCATGGGCGTGACTGGGAGCGGTATCTCCCACACCTGTTATTTGCTTACCGGGAGGTTCCACAGGCCTCAACAGGATTCTCACCGTTTGAGCTCCTGTACGGGCGACGTGTGCGGGGCCCCCTGGCTCTGGTGAAAGAGGCTTGGGAAGGGGATTTGGCCACCCCTGGAGTGTCGGTTATCGAGTATGTCATGCGCTTCCGGGACAAAATGCAGGCCTTGACGCAACTGGTACACGACAATATGGCTCAAGCCCAGGCCGATCAGAAGCGTTGGTACGACCAGAACGCTTGTGAGAGGACCTACCAAGTGGGTCAAAAGGTGTGGGTACTGGTCCCCGTACCACAGGACAAGCTTCAGGCAGCCTGGGAAGGCCCATACCTCGTGTACCAGCAGCTCAACCCTGTGACGTACCTGGTCACCCTGGACCCTGCCCGTGGAAGGCGGAAGCCCTTCCATGTGAACATGATGAAGGCACATCATGAGCGGGAGGCATGTGCGCTCCCCGTGTGCAACCTGCCCGAGGAGGGAGAAGCGGAAACCCTCTTGGATATGCTAGCCCAGGTTAGGGCAGGCGGATCCATTGAGGATGTGGAGGTTGGCCACCAGCTCTTGGAGGACCAACGGTCCCAGCTGTGGGCCACCCTACACCCCTTCCGGGGGTTGTTTACCAACCAGCCCGGAAGGACTGACTTGGCTGTCCATCACGTGGACACTGGGGATCATCCCCCGATCCGGCGTTCAGCATATCGGGTCTCCCTGGAGGTGCAGCAACACATGCGCCAAGGAGATTGACGAGATGCTGAAGCTGGGGGGTGATCCAGGCATCCAACAGCGCTTGGGCCTCGCCTGTAGTCCTCGTCCCTAAGAAGGACCGAACCACGCGGTTCTGCGTGGACTACAGGGGGCTCAATGCGGTCACGGTCGCCGATGCGTACCCAATGCCACGCATCGATGACCTGCTCGATCAGTTGGCCGGGGCTCAGTACCTGACCATCATGGATCTGAGCCGGGGATATTGGCAGATCCCCCTGACTCGCAAGGCCAGGGAACGCTCTGCCTTTATTACCCCATTTGGACTGTACGAGTCCACGGTGATGCCATTCGGGATGAGGAATGCCCCTGCCACTTTCCAGCGGATGGTCAACACCCTGCTCAAGGGACTTGAAGGGTACGCGGCCGCGTACCTGGATGACATTGCCGTCTTCAGTCCCACCTGGGAAGATCACCTAGAGCATCTAGCACAGGTGCTCAGGCGGGTCCACCGGGCAGGTTTGACCATCAAGCCGGGCAAGTGTCAGCTGGCCATGAGCGAGGTCCAGTACCTCGGTCACCGGGTAGGCGGGGGGAACACTGAAGCCCGAGCCTGAGAAAGTGGAGGCCATCGCATCCTGGCCCACCCCCAGGACCAAGAAGCAGGTGATGTCCTTCTTGGGGACCGCTGGGTACTATAGGAGGTTTGTTCCATGCTATAGTAGCCTGGCAAAGCCCCTGACGGACCTCACCAAGAAGAAGCTGCCCTCTGCAGTCGATTGGACAATGGACTGCGAGACAGCCTTCCGGGCCCTAAAGGACGCCCTGTCCAGCCCGCCCGTGCTACAGGCAGCCGACTTCACGCGGCCGTTTGTAGTACAGACCGACGCCAGTGACTTCGGCCTCGGTGCGGTGCTCAGCCAGGTGGACTCTGCGAGCCAAGAGCACCCAGTCTTGTACCTGAGCAGGAAGCTGTTACCGAGGGAAGTGGCCTATTCCACAATGGAGAAGGAGTGCCTGGCCATAGTGTGGGCCCTGCAGCGTCTGCAACCCTATCTATACGGGCGCCACTTCATCGTGGAGACGGACCACAATCCCCTCAGCTGGTTGCACACCGTCTCTGGGACGAATGGGCGACTGTTGCGATGGAGCCTTGCGCTCCAGCAATACAACTTCACCATTCGCCACAAAAGGGGCCGTGACCACGGTAACGCAGACGGGCTGTCCCGACAAGGAGAGGTCGCGGACGGGCGCACGGGGGAACACCGGAGTGTGCTGCCCCCTAGCGCCCTCAAAAGGGGGGAGGTGTGAGGTAAATCCGGAGATATGACGATAAATCATGATATTCAAGTTATGTCAGGAAGCCCTCTCCTGGTGTCACCCCCCCTTTCCTTCACACAACTTGTTTAGCAACCCATCCCATGGCCATCTCCTGTGATATGGAAATTAGGTGATGTGGGAACAAAGGACACAGGATGACTCCCTGCCGTCACCCTGTAACAAGAGTTGTATCTCATTATAAGGCTCTGGAACTAGCCAGACAGAACGACTCCAGTAAAAAATGGTTCATATCTCGCAAGCCATATTTCCGATAAATACGGCAACCATAAAAATGGTGTTTTCGCATGCGGACGATGCTGGCACACCTTTTTTATGGGAGCGGGAGCTTGGGAAATACCCCAGGCGTGATATCAGCCAATGTGGAACTAGTAGACAAGTCATGAAACCTCTCATTCTGTAGCTAAATTCATAACTGTCACAATGAGAGCATTGGCGTCCGCCTACGACGCTCCCAGGCCAAGTTATGGCCATATTCCATGTTGTGGATTTTGTCCATAACTCCAGCCAGGGGTGGAGCAGTGCTCCCTCTGAGGTCACGAAGGTAGGAGGGGACCTGGATTTGCCCAGGTTGATAACCCTACTTCGGCCATTTTCCAGGGTTCTTTCGCTGGGGGTCACGTGCAGGAAACATCTGTGGGAGTTCCTAGAAACCTGGTCTACAGCGCCCCCCTGTGGCCAGACGCACAAGGTAACTGATTGAATTGCATACCTGTTTGTAAACCATGCTTTATCTGTAACTGTACTCTGACATATGTATATTCTGTAGATTCCCTATTGTATATATTGTAGTTTCTAGTGTGCTTTAGGCTGATTAAATTATATAATTAATCTTGGGCTGTTCTGTTATCTCGATCTTGAATCCCACGTCTGTGTGTTCGGCTAATAGTTACCGTGAAGCGGTTGGTGGCAGCGAGTTGTGCCAAGGATTATTGTGGGGAGGCCAGTGAGATTCGGGGAGGTTTTATATATTCCGCCCGCGGAGGTCGGGGGAATATATACCCTACTCTCACCGGGGACCCTTCAATAATCGGCATAAGTAGTATAGCGGCCTCCTTGCTTATTGTCGGGCAATTCCATAATTGGCCTGACTATAAGAGGGGCGCTAGAGAGCGCGTCACGTGCTCTGTCTGTCGGTCGGGAGGTATAAAGGAGGGGTGACCCCCACTTGTTACCCCCCGATTGTGACGTACTGGTAGCCAGCGCGGGGGATTTCTGAGTGACCCCCCCGGTGGTTTGTGACATATTTCCTGCCTCCTCCTCCTCCTCACCTCCATCTCCTGCCTCCTCCTCCTCACCTCCATCTCCTGCCTCCTCACCTCCATCTCCTGCCTCCTCCTCCTCACCTCCATCACCTGCCTCCTCCTCCTCACCTCCATCTCCTGCCTCCTCCTCCTCACCTCCATCACCTGCCTCCTCCTCCTCACCTCCATCACCTGCCTCCTGCTCCTCACCTCCATCACCTGCCACCTCCTCCTCCTCACCTCCATCTCCTGCCTCCTCCTCCTCCTCACCTCCATCACCTGCCTCCTCCTCCTCACCTCCATCTCCTGCCTCCTCCTCCTCACCTCCATCTCCTGCCTCCTGCTCCTCACCTCCATCTCCTGCCTCCTCCTCCTCACCTCCATCACCTGCCTCCTCCTCCTCACCTCCATCTCCTGCCTCCTCCTCCTCACCTCCATCTCCTGCCTCCTCCTCCTCACCTCCATCTCTTGCCTCCTCCTCCTCCTCACCTCCATCTCCTGCCTCCTCCTCCTCACCTCCATCACCTGCCTCCTCCTCCTCACCTCCATCTCCTGCCTCCTCCTCCTCACCTCCATCTCCTGCCTCCTCCTCCTCACCTCCATCACCTGCCTCCTCCACCTCACCTCCATCTCCTGCCTCCTCCTCACCTCCATCACCTGCCACCTCCTCCTCCTCACCTCCATCTCCTGCCTCCTCCTCCTCACCTCCATCTCCTGCCTCCTCCTCCTCACCGCCATCTCCTGCCTCCTCCTCCTCACCTCCATCTCCTGCCTCCTCCTCCTCACCTCCATCACCTGCCTCCTCCTCCTCACCTCCATCTCCTGCCTCCTCCTCCTCACCTCCATCTCCTGCCTCCTCCTCCTCACCTCCATCACCTGCCTCCTCCTCCTCACCTCCATCTCCTGCCTCCTCCTCACCTCCATCACCTGCCACCTCCTCCTCCTCCCCTCCATCTCCTGCCTCCTCCTCCTCACCTCCATCTCCTGCCTCCTCACCTCCATCTCCTGCCTCCTGCTCCTCACCTCCATCACCTGCCGCCTCCTCCTCCTCACCTCCATCTCCTGCCTTCTCCTCCTCACCTCCATCTCCTGCCTCCTGCTCCTCACCTCCATCACCTGCCTCCTGCTCCTCACCTCCATCACCTGCCGCCTCCTCCTCCTCACCTCCATCTCCTGCCTCCTCCTCCTCACCTCCATCTCCTGCCTCCTGCTCCTCACCTCCATCACCTGCCGCCTCCTCCTCCTCACCTCCATCTCCTGCCTCCTCCTCCTCACCTCCATCTCCTGCCTCCTGCTCCTCACCTCCATCACCTGCCGCCTCCTCCTCCTCACCTCCATCTCCTGCCTCCTCCTCCTCACCTCCATCTCCTGCCTCCTGCTCCTCACCTCCATCACCTGCCTCCTCCTCCTCACCTCCATCTCCTGCCTCCTCCTCCTCACCTCCATCTCCTGCCTCCTGCTCCTCACCTCCATCACCTGCCACCTCCTCCTCCTCACCTCCATCTCCTGCCTCCTCCTCCTCACCTCCATCTCCTGCCTCCTGCTCCTCACCTCCATCACCTGCCGCCTCCTCCTCCTCACCTCCATCTCCTGCCTTCTCCTCCTCACCTCCATCTCCTGCCTCCTGCTCCTCACTTCCATCACCTGCCTCCTCCTCCTCACCTCCATCACCTGCCTCCTCCTCCTCACCTCCATCACCTGCCACCTCCTCCTCCTCACCTCCATCTCCTGCCTTCTCCTCCTCACCTCCATCACCTGCCTCCTCCTCCTCCTCACCTCCATCACCTGCCTCCTCCTCCTCACCTCCATCTCCTGCCTCCTGCTCCTCACCTCCATCACCTGCCGCCTCCTCCTCCTCACCTCCATCTCCTGCCTTCTCCTCCTCACCTCCATCTCCTGCTCCTCACCTCCATCACCTGCCACCTCCTCCTCCTCACCTCCATCTCCTGCCTTCTCCTCCTCACCTCCATCACCTGCCTCCTGCTCCTCACCTTCATCTCCTGCCGCCTCCTCCTCCTCACCTCCATCACCTGCCACCTCCTCCTCCTCACCTCCATCTCCTGCCTCCTCACCTCCATCTCCTGCCTCCTCACCTCCATCTCCTGCCTCCTCACCTCCATCTCCTGCCTCCTGCTCCTCACCTCCATCACCTGCCACCTCCTCACCTCCATCACCTGCCTCCTCCTCCTCACCTCCATCTCCTGCCTCCTCCTCCTCACCTCCATCTCCTGCCTCCTGCTCCTCACCTCCATCTCCTGCCTCCTCCTCCTCACCTCCATCTCCTGCCTCCTGCTCCTCACCTCCATCACCTGCCTCCTGCTCCTCACCTTCATCTCCTGCCGCCTCCTCCTCCTCACCTCCATCACCTGCCACCTCCTCCTCACCTCCATCTCCTGCCTCCTCCTCCTCACCTCCATCTCCTGCCTCCTCCTCCTCCATCTCCTGCCTCCTGCTCCTCACCTCCATCACCTGCCACCTCCTCCTCCTCACCTCCATCACCTGCCACCTCCTCCTCATCTCCATCTCCTGCCTCCTCCTCCTCACCTCCATCACCTGCCTCCTGCTCCTCACCTCCATCTCCTGCCTCCTGCTCCTCACCTCCATCACCTGCCACCTCCTCCTCCTCACCTCCATCTCCTGCCTCCTCCTCCTCACCTCCATCTCCTGCCTCCTGCTCCTCACCTCCATCACCTGCCACCTCCTCCTCACCTCCATCACCTGCCTCCTCCTCCTCACCTCCATCACCTGCCACCTCCTCCTCACCTCCATCACCTGCCTCCTCCTCCTCACCTCCATCACCTGCCTCCTCCTCCTCACCTCCATCACCTGCCTCCTCCTCCTCACCTCCATCTCCTGCCTCCTCCTCCTCACCTCCATCACCTGCCACCTCCTCCTCACCTCCATCACCTGCCTCCTCACCTCCATCACCTGCCTCCTCACCTCCATCTCCTGCCTCCTGCTCCTCACCTCCATCTCCTGCCTCCTCCTCCTTACCTCCATCTCCTGCCTCCTGCTCCTCACCTCCATCACCTGCCACCTCCTCCTCCTCACCTCCATCTCCTGCCTCCTCCTCCTCACCTCCATCTCCTGCCTCCTGCTCCTCACCTCCATCACCTGCCACCTCCTCCTCCTCACCTCCATCACCTGCCACCTCCTCCTCCTCACCTCCATCTCCTGCCTCCTCCTCCTCACCTCCATCTCCTGCCTCCTGCTCCTCACCTCCATCACCTGCCACCTCCTCCTCACCTCCATCTCCTGCCTCCTCCTCCTCACCTCCATCACCTGCCACCTCCTCCTCACCTCCATCACCTGCCTCCTCCTCCTCACCTCCATCACCTGCCTCCTCCTCCTCACCTCCATCACCTGCCTCCTCCTCCTCACCTCCATCTCCTGCCTCCTGCTCCTCACCTCCATCTCCTGCATCCTCCTCCTCACCTCCATCACCTGCCTCCTCCTCCTCACCTCCATCTCCTGCCTCCTCCTCCTCACCTCCATCTCCTGCTTCCTCCTCCTCACCTCCATCTCCTGCCTCCTCCTCCTCACCTCCATCACCTGCCTCCTCCTCCTCATCTCCATCTTCTGCCGCCTCCTCCTCACCTCCTTAACCTGCCACCTCCTCCTCACCTCCATCTCCTGCCTCCTCCTCCTCACCTCCATCTCCTGCCTCCTGCTCCTCACCTCCATCACCTGCCACCTCCTCCTCACCTCCATCTCCTGCCTCCTGCTCCTCACCTCCATCTCCTGCCTCCTCCTCCTCACCTCCATCACCTGCCTCCTCCTCCTCACCTCCATCTCCTGCCTCCTCCTCCTCACCTCCATCTCCTGCCTCCTCCTCCTCACCTCCATCTCCTGCCTCCTCCTCCTCCTCACCTCCATCACCTGCCTCCTCCTCCTCACCTCCATCTCCTGCCTCCTCCTTCTCACCTCCATCTCCTGCCTCCTCCTCCTCACCTCCATCTCCTGCCTCCTCCTCCTCCTCACCTCCATCTCCTGCCTCCTCCTCCTCACCTCCATCTCCTGCCTCCTCCTCCTCACCTCCATCTCCTGCCTCCTCCTCCTCACCTCCATCACCTGCCTCCTCCTCCTCACCTCCATCACCTGCCTCCTCCTCCTCACCTCCATCACCTGCCTCCTGCTCCTCACCTCCATCACCTGCCACCTCCTCCTCCTCACCTCCATCTCCTGCCTCCTCCTCCTCCTCACCTCCATCACCTGCCTCCTCCTCCTCACCTCCATCTCCTGCCTCCTCCTCCTCACCTCCATCTCCTGCCTCCTGCTCCTCACCTCCATCTCCTGCCTCCTCCTCCTCACCTCCATCACCTGCCTCCTCCTCCTCACCTCCATCTCCTGCCTCCTCCTCCTCACCTCCATCTCCTGCCTCCTCCTCCTCACCTCCATCTCCTGCCTCCTCCTCCTCCTCACCTCCATCTCCTGCCTCCTCCTCCTCACCTCCATCTCCTGCCTCCTCCTCCTCACCTCCATCTCCTGCCTCCTCCTCCTCACCTCCATCACCTGCCTCCTCCACCTCACCTCCATCTCCTGCCTCCTCCTCACCTCCATCACCTGCCACCTCCTCCTCCTCACCTCCATCTCCTGCCTCCTCCTCCTCACCTCCATCTCCTGCCTCCTCCTCCTCACCTCCATCTCCTGCCTCCTCCTCCTCACCTCCATCTCCTGCCTCCTCCTCCTCACCTCCATCACCTGCCTCCTCCTCCTCACCTCCATCTCCTGCCTCCTCCTCCTCACCTCCATCTCCTGCCTCCTCCTCCTCACCTCCATCACCTGCCTCCTCCTCCTCACCTCCATCTCCTGCCTCCTCCTCACCTCCATCACCTGCCACCTCCTCCTCCTCCCCTCCATCTCCTGCCTCCTCCTCCTCACCTCCATCTCCTGCCTCCTCACCTCCATCTCCTGCCTCCTCCTCACCTCCATCTCCTGCCTCCTCCTCCTCACCTCCATCTCCTGCCTCCTGCTCCTCACCTCCATCACCTGCCTCCTCCTCCTCACCTCCTTCACCTGCCACCTCCTCCTCACCTCCATCTCCTGCCTCCTCCTCCTCACCTCCATCTCCTGCCTCCTGCTCCTCACCTCCATCTCCTGCCTCCTCCTCCTCACCTCCATCACCTGCCACCTCCTCCTCACCTCCATCACCTGCCTCCTCCTCCTCACCTCCATCTCCTGCCTTCTCCTCCTCACCTCCATCTCCTGCCTCCTGCTCCTCACCTCCATCACCTGCCTCCTGCTCCTCACCTTCATCTCCTGCCGCCTCCTCCTCCTCACCTCCATCACCTGCCACCTCCTCCTCCTCACCTCCATCTCCTGCCTCCTCACCTCCATCTCCTGCCTCCTGCTCCTCACCTCCATCTCCTGCCTCCTGCTCCTCACCTCCATCACCTGCCACCTCCTCCTCCTCACCTCCATCTCCTGCCTCCTGCTCCTCACCTCCATCACCTGCCACCTCCTCCTCACCTCCATCACCTGCCTCCTCCTCCTCACCTCCATCTCCTGCCTCCTCCTCCTCACCTCCATCTCCTGCCTCCTGCTCCTCACCTCCATCTCCTGCCTCCTCCTCCTCACCTCCATCTCCTGCCTCCTGCTCCTCACCTCCATCTCCTGCCTCCTCCTCCTCACCTCCATCTCCTGCCTCCTCCTCCTCACCTCCATCACCTGCCTCCTCCTCCTCACCTCCATCACCTGCCACCTCCTCCTCCTCACCTCCATCACCTGCCTCCTCCTCCTCACCTCCATCTCCTGCCTTCTCCTCCTCACCTCCATCTCCTGCCTCCTCCTCCTCACCTCCATCTCCTGCCTCCTCCTCCTCACCTCCATCACCTGCCTCCTCCTCACCTCCATCTCCTGCCTCCTCCTCCTCACCTCCATCTCCTGCCTCCTGCTCCTCACCTCCATCTCCTGCCTCCTGCTCCTCACCTCCATCTCCTGCCTCCTCCTCCTCACCTCCATCTCCTGCCTCCTCCTCCTCACCTCCATCTCCTGCCTCCTCCTCCTCACCTCCATCACCTGCCTCCTCCTCCTCACCTCCATCTCCTGCCTCCTCCTCCTCACCTCCATCTCCTGCCTCCTCCTCCTCACCTCCATCACCTGCCTCCTCCTCCTCACCTCCATCTCCTGCCTCCTCCTCACCTCCATCACCTGCCACCTCCTCCTCCTCCCCTCCATCTCCTGCCTCCTCCTCCTCACCTCCATCTCCTGCCTCCTCACCTCCATCTCCTGCCTCCTCCTCACCTCCATCTCCTGCCTCCTCCTCCTCACCTCCATCTCCTGCCTCCTGCTCCTCACCTCCATCACCTGCCTCCTCCTCCTCACCTCCTTCACCTGCCACCTCCTCCTCACCTCCATCTCCTGCCTCCTCCTCCTCACCTCCATCTCCTGCCTCCTGCTCCTCACCTCCATCTCCTGCCTCCTCCTCCTCACCTCCATCACCTGCCACCTCCTCCTCACCTCCATCACCTGCCTCCTCCTCCTCACCTCCATCTCCTGCCTTCTCCTCCTCACCTCCATCTCCTGCCTCCTGCTCCTCACCTCCATCACCTGCCTCCTGCTCCTCACCTTCATCTCCTGCCGCCTCCTCCTCCTCACCTCCATCACCTGCCACCTCCTCCTCCTCACCTCCATCTCCTGCCTCCTCACCTCCATCTCCTGCCTCCTGCTCCTCACCTCCATCTCCTGCCTCCTGCTCCTCACCTCCATCACCTGCCACCTCCTCCTCCTCACCTCCATCTCCTGCCTCCTGCTCCTCACCTCCATCACCTGCCACCTCCTCCTCACCTCCATCACCTGCCTCCTCCTCCTCACCTCCATCTCCTGCCTCCTCCTCCTCACCTCCATCTCCTGCCTCCTGCTCCTCACCTCCATCTCCTGCCTCCTCCTCCTCACCTCCATCTCCTGCCTCCTGCTCCTCACCTCCATCTCCTGCCTCCTCCTCCTCACCTCCATCTCCTGCCTCCTCCTCCTCACCTCCATCACCTGCCTCCTCCTCCTCACCTCCATCACCTGCCACCTCCTCCTCCTCACCTCCATCACCTGCCTCCTCCTCCTCACCTCCATCTCCTGCCTCCTCCTCCTCACCTCCATCTCCTGCCTCCTCCTCCTCACCTCCATCTCCTGCCTCCTGCTCCTCACCTCCATCTCCTGCCTCCTCCTCCTCACCTCCATCTCCTGCCTCCTCCTCCTCACCTCCATCTCCTGCCTCCTCCTCCTCACCTCCATCTCCTGCCTCCTCCTCCTCACCTCCATCTCCTGCCTCCTCCTCCTCACCTCCATCTCCTGCCTCCTGCTCCTCACCTCCATCTCCTGCCTCCTCCTCCTCACCTCCATCACCTGCCTCCTCCTCCTCACCTCCATCTCCTGCCTCCTGCTCCTCACCTCCATCACCTGCCACCTCCTCACCTCCATCTCCTGCCTCCTCCTCCTCACCTCCATCACCTGCCTCCTCCTCCTCACCTCCATCTCCTGCCTCCTCCTCCTCACCTCCATCTCCTGCCTCCTGCTCCTCACCTCCATCTCCTGCCTCCTCCTCCTCACCTCCATCTCCTGCCTCCTCCTCCTCACCTCCATCTCCTGCCTCCTGCTCCTCACCTCCATCACCTGCCTCCTGCTCCTCACCTTCATCTCCTGCCGCCTCCTCCTCCTCACCTCCATCACCTGCCACCTCCTCCTCACCTCCATCTCCTGCCTCCTCCTCCTCACCTCCATCTCCTGCCTCCTGCTCCTCACCTCCATCTCCTGCCTCCTGCTCCTCACCTCCATCACCTGCCACCTCCTCCTCCTCACCTCCATCTCCTGCCTCCTCCTCCTCACCTCCATCTCCTGCCTCCTGCTCCTCACCTCCATCACCTGCCACCTCCTCCTCACCTCCATCACCTGCCTCCTCCTCCTCACCTCCATCACCTGCCACCTCCTCCTCACCTCCATCACCTGCCTCCTCACCTCCATCTCCTGCCTCCTCCTCCTCACCTCCATCACCTGCCTCCTCCTCCTCACCTCCATCTCCTGCCTCCTGCTCCTCACCTCCATCTCCTGCCTCCTCCTCCTCACCTCCATCTCCTGCTCCTCACCTCCATCTCCTGCCTCCTGCTCCTCACCTCCATCACCTGCCTCCTCCTCCTCACCTCCATCTCCTGCCTCCTCCTCCTCACCTCCATCTCCTGCTTCCTCCTCCTCACCTCCATCTCCTGCCTCCTCCTCCTCACCTCCATCACCTGCCTCCTCCTCCTCATCTCCATCTTCTGCCGCCTCCTCCTCCTCACCTCCTTAACCTGCCACCTCCTCCTCACCTCCATCTCCTGCCTCCTCCTCCTCACCTCCATCTCCTGCCTCCTGCTCCTCACCTCCATCACCTGCCTCCTGCTCCTCACCTTCATCTCCTGCCGCCTCCTCCTCCTCACCTCCATCACCTGCCACCTCCTCCTCCTCACCTCCATCTCCTGCCTCCTCACCTCCATCTCCTGCCTCCTGCTCCTCACCTCCATCTCCTGCCTCCTGCTCCTCACCTCCATCACCTGCCACCTCCTCCTCCTCACCTCCATCTCCTGCCTCCTGCTCCTCACCTCCATCACCTGCCACCTCCTCCTCACCTCCATCACCTGCCTCCTCCTCCTCACCTCCATCTCCTGCCTCCTCCTCCTCACCTCCATCTCCTGCCTCCTGCTCCTCACCTCCATCTCCTGCCTCCTCCTCCTCACCTCCATCTCCTGCCTCCTGCTCCTCACCTCCATCTCCTGCCTCCTCCTCCTCACCTCCATCTCCTGCCTCCTCCTCCTCACCTCCATCACCTGCCTCCTCCTCCTCACCTCCATCACCTGCCACCTCCTCCTCCTCACCTCCATCACCTGCCTCCTACTCCTCACCTCCATCTCCTGCCTCCTCCTCCTCACCTCCATCTCCTGCCTCCTCCTCCTCACCTCCATCTCCTGCCTCCTCCTCCTCACCTCCATCACCTGCCTCCTCCTCCTCATCTCCATCTCCTGCCTCCTCCTCCTCACCTCCATCTCCTGCCTCCTCCTCCTCACCTCCATCTCCTGCCTCCTGCTCCTCACCTCCATCTCCTGCCTACTGCTCCTCACCTCCATCACCTGCCACCTCCTCCTCCTCACCTCCATCTCCTGCCTCCTGCTCCTCACCTCCATCACCTGCCACCTCCTCCTCCTCACCTCCATCTCCTGCCTCCTGCTCCTCACCTCCATCACCTGCCACCTCCTCCTCCTCACCTCCATCACCTGCCTCCTCCTCCTCACCTCCATCTCCTGCCTCCTCCTCCTCACCTCCATCTCCTGCCTCCTCCTCCTCACCTCCATCTCCTGCCTCCTCCTCCTCACCTCCATCTCCTGCCTCCTCCTCCTCACCTCCATCTCCTGCCTCCTCCTCCTCACCTCCATCTCCTGCCTCCTCCTCCTCACCTCCATCTCCTGCCTCCTCCTCCTCACCTCCATCTCCTGCCTCCTCCTCCTCACCTCCATCTCCTGCCTCCTGCTCCTCACCTCCATCTCCTGCCTCCTCCTCCTCACCTCCATCTCCTGCCTCCTCCTCCTCACCTCCATCTCCTGCCTCCTCCTCCTCACCTCCATCTCCTGCCTCCTCCTCCTCACCTCCATCTCCTGCCTCCTCCTCCTCACCTCCATCTCCTGCCTCCTGCTCCTCACCTCCATCTCCTGCCTCCTCCTCCTCACCTCCATCACCTGCCTCCTCCTCCTCACCTCCATCTCCTGCCTCCTGCTCCTCACCTCCATCACCTGCCACCTCCTCACCTCCATCTCCTGCCTCCTCCTCCTCACCTCCATCACCTGCCTCCTCCTCCTCACCTCCATCTCCTGCCTCCTCCTCCTCACCTCCATCTCCTGCCTCCTGCTCCTCACCTCCATCTCCTGCCTCCTCCTCCTCACCTCCATCTCCTGCCTCCTCCTCCTCACCTCCATCTCCTGCCTCCTGCTCCTCACCTCCATCACCTGCCTCCTGCTCCTCACCTTCATCTCCTGCCGCCTCCTCCTCCTCACCTCCATCACCTGCCACCTCCTCCTCACCTCCATCTCCTGCCTCCTCCTCCTCACCTCCATCTCCTGCCTCCTGCTCCTCACCTCCATCTCCTGCCTCCTGCTCCTCACCTCCATCACCTGCCACCTCCTCCTCCTCACCTCCATCTCCTGCCTCCTCCTCCTCACCTCCATCTCCTGCCTCCTGCTCCTCACCTCCATCACCTGCCACCTCCTCCTCACCTCCATCACCTGCCTCCTCCTCCTCACCTCCATCACCTGCCACCTCCTCCTCACCTCCATCACCTGCCTCCTCACCTCCATCTCCTGCCTCCTCCTCCTCACCTCCATCACCTGCCTCCTCCTCCTCACCTCCATCTCCTGCCTCCTGCTCCTCACCTCCATCTCCTGCCTCCTCCTCCTCACCTCCATCTCCTGCTCCTCACCTCCATCTCCTGCCTCCTGCTCCTCACCTCCATCACCTGCCTCCTCCTCCTCACCTCCATCTCCTGCCTCCTCCTCCTCACCTCCATCTCCTGCCTCCTCCTCCTCACCTCCATCTCCTGCTTCCTCCTCCTCACCTCCATCTCCTGCCTCCTCCTCCTCACCTCCATCACCTGCCTCCTCCTCCTCATCTCCATCTTCTGCCGCCTCCTCCTCCTCACCTCCTTAACCTGCCACCTCCTCCTCACCTCCATCTCCTGCCTCCTCCTCCTCACCTCCATCTCCTGCCTCCTGCTCCTCACCTCCATCACCTGCCACCTCCTCCTCACCTCCATCACCTGCCTCCTCCTCCTCACCTCCATCTCCTGCCTCCTCCTCCTCACCTCCATCTCCTGCCTCCTGCTCCTCACCTCCATCTCCTGCCTCCTCCTCCTCACCTCCATCACCTGCCTCCTCCTCCTCACCTCCATCACCTGCCTCCTCCTCCTCACCTCCATCTCCTGCCTCCTCCTCCTCACCTCCATCTCCTGCCTCCTCCTCCTCACCTCCATCTCCTGCCTCCTCCTCCTCCTCACCTCCATCTCCTGCCTCCTCCTCCTCACCTCCATCTCCTGCCTCCTCCTCCTCACCTCCATCTCCTGCCTCCTCCTCCTCACCTCCATCACCTGCCTCCTCCTCCTCACCTCCATCTCCTGCCTCCTCCTCACCTACATCACCTGCCACCTCCTCCTCCTCACCTCCATCTCCTGCCTCCTCCTCCTCACCTCCATCTCCTGCCTCCTCCTCCTCACCTCCGTCACCTGCCTCCTCCTCCTCACCTCCATCTCCTGCCTCCTCCTCCTCACCTCCATCTCCTGCCTCCTCCTCCTCACCTCCATCACCTGCCTCCTCCTCCTCACCTCCATCTCCTGCCTCCTCCTCACCTCCATCACCTGCCACCTCCTCCTCCTCACCTCCATCTCCTGCCTCCTCCTCCTCACCTCCATCTCCTGCCTCCTCACCTCCATCTCCTGCCTCCTCCTCCTCACCTCCATCTCCTGCCTCCTCCTCCTCACCTCCATCTCCTGCCTCCTGCTCCTCACCTCCATCACCTGCCTCCTCCTCCTCACCTCCTTCACCTGCCACCTCCTCCTCACCTCCATCTCCTGCCTCCTCCTCCTCACCTCCATCTCCTGCCTCCTGCTCCTCACCTCCATCTCCTGCCTCATGCTCCTCACCTCCATCTCCTGCCTCCTCCTCCTCACCTCCATCTCCTGCCTCCTCCTCCTCACCTCCATCTCCTGTTTCCTGCTCCTCACCTCCATCACCTGCCACCTCCTCCTCCTCACCTCCATCTCCTGCCTCCTCCTCCTCACCTCCATCTCCTGCCTCCTCCTCCTCACCTCCATCTCCTGCCTCCTCCTCCTCACCTCCATCTCCTGCCTCATGCTCCTCACCTCCATCTCCTGCCTCCTGCTCCTCACCTCCATCTCCTGCCTCCTGCTCCTCACCTCCATCTCCTGCCTCCTCCTCCTCACCTCCATCTCCTGCCTCCTCCTCCTCACCTCCATCTCCTGCCTCCTCCTCCTCACCTCCATCTCCTGCCTCCTCCTCCTCACCTCCATCACCTGCCTCCTCCTCCTCACCTCCATCTCCTGCCTCCTCCTCCTCACCTCCATCTCCTGCCTCCTCCTCCTCACCTCCATCACCTGCCTCCTCCTCCTCACCTCCATCTCCTGCCTCCTCCTCCTCACCTCCATCTCCTGCCTCCTCCTCCTCCTCACCTCCATCTCCTGCCTCCTCCTCCTCACCTCCATCACCTGCCTCCTCCTCCTCACCTCCATCTCCTGCCTCCTCACCTCCATCTCCTGCCTCCTCCTCCTCACCTCCATCTCCTGCCTCCTCCTCCTCACCTCCATTTCCTGCCTCCTGCTCCTCACCTCCATCACCTGCCACCTCCTCCTCCTCACCTCCATCTCCTGCCTCCTCCTCCTCACCTCCATCTCCTGCCTCCTGCTCCTCACCTCCATCACCTGCCACCTCCTCCTCCTCACCTCCATCTCCTGCCTCCTCCTCCTCACCTCCATCACCTGCCTCCTCCTCCTCACCTCCATCTCCTGCCTCCTCACCTCCATCTCCTGCCTCCTCCTCCTCACCTCCATCTCCTGCCTCCTCCTCCTCACCTCCATCTCCTGCCTCCTGCTCCTCACCTCCATCTCCTGCCTCCTCCTCCTCACCTCCATCACCTGCCTCCTCCTCCTCACCTCCATCACCTGCCTCCTCCTCCTCACCTCCATCTCCTGCCTCCTCACCTCCATCTCCTGCCTCCTCCTCCTCACCTCCATCACCTGCCTCCTCCTCCTCACCTCCATCTCCTGCCTCCTGCTCCTCACCTCCATCACCTGCCACCTCCTTCTCCTCACCTCCATCACCTGCCTCCTCCTCCTCACCTCCATCTCCTGCCTCCTGCTCCTCACCTCCATCACCTGCCACCTCCTCCTCCTCACCTCCATCTCCTGCCTCCTGCTCCTCACCTCCATCTCCTGCCTCCTCCTCCTCACCTCCATCTCCTGCCTCCTCCTCCTCACCTCCATCTCCTGCCTCCTCCTCCTCACCTCCATCTCCTGCCTCCTCCTCCTCACCTCCATCACCTGCCTCCTCCTCCTCACCTCCATCTCCTGCCTCCTCCTCCTCACCTCCATCTCCTGCCTCCTCCTCCTCACCTCCATCTCCTGCCTCCTCCTCCTCACCTCCATCACCTGCCTCCTCCTCCTCACCTCCATCTCCTGCCTCCTCCTCCTCACCTCCATCTCCTGCCTCCTCCTCCTCCTCACCTCCATCTCCTGCCTCCTCCTCCTCACCTCCATCACCTGCCTCCTCCTCCTCACCTCCATCTCCTGCCTCCTCACCTCCATCTCCTGCCTCCTCCTCCTCACCTCCATCTCCTGCCTCCTCCTCACCTCCATCTCCTGCCTCCTCCTCCTCACCTCCATCTCCTGCCTCCTCCTCCTCACCTTCATCTCCTGTCTCCTCCTCCTCACTTCCATCACCTGCCTCCTCCTCCTCACCTCCATCACCTGCCTCCTCCTCCTCACCTCCATCACCTGCCGCCTCTTCCTCACCTCCATCTCCTGCCTCCTCCTCCTCCTCACCTCCATCTCCTGCCGCCTCCTCCTCCTCACCTCCATCTCCTGCCGCCTCCTCCTCCTCACCTCCATCTCCTGCCTCCTGCTCCTCACCTCCATCTCCTGCCGCCTCCTCCTCACCTCCATCTCCTGCCGCCGCCTCCTCCTCACCTCCATCTCCTGCCTCCTCCTCACCTCCATCTCCTGCCGCCTCCTCCTCCTCACCTCCATCTCCTGCCTCCTGCTCCTCACCTCCATCTCCTGCCGCCTCCTCCTCACCTCCATCTCCTGCCTCCTGCTCCTCACCTCCATCTCCTGCCGCCTCCTCCTCCTCACCTCCATCTCCTGCCGCCTCCTCCTCTTCACCTCCATCTCCTGCCTCCTCCTCCTCACCTCCATCTCCTGCCTCCTGCTCCTCATCTCCATCTCCTGCCGCCTCCTCCTCCTCACCTCCATCACCTGCCTCCTCCTCCTCACCTCCATCTCCTACCTCCTCCTCCTCACCTCCATCTCCTGCCTCCTCCTCCTCACCTCCATCACCTGCCGCCTCCTCCTCCTCACCTCCATCTCCTGCCGCCTCCTCCTCTTCACCTCCATCTCCTGCCTCCTCCTCCTCACCTCCATCTCCTGCCTCCTGCTCCTCACCTCCATCTCCTGCCGCCTCCTCCTCCTCACCTCCATCACCTGCCTCCTCCTCCTCACCTCCATCTCCTACCTCCTCCTCCTCACCTCCATCTCCTGCCTCCTCCTCCTCACCTCCATCACCTGCCGCCTCCTCCTCCTCACCTCCATCACCTGCCTCCTCCTCCTCACCTCCATCTCCTGCCTCCTCCTCCTCACCTCCATCTCCTGCCGCCTCCTCCTCCTCACCTCCATCTCCTGCCGCCTCCTCCTCCTCACCTCCATCTCCTGCCGCCTCCTCCTCCTCACCTCCATCTCCTGCCTCCTCCTCCTCACCTCCATCTCCTGCCGCCTCCTCCTCCTCACCTCCATCTCCTGCCTCCTCCTCCTCACCTCCATCTCCTGCCACCTCCTCCTCACCTCCATCTCCTGCCTCCTCCTCACCTCCATCTCCTGCCTCCTCCTCCTCACCTCCATCTCCTGCCTCCTCCTCCTCACCTCCATCTCCTGCCTCCTCCTCCTCACCTCCATCTCCTGCCTCCTGCTCCTCACCTCCATCACCTGCCACCTCCTCCTCCTCACCTCCATCACCTGCCACCTCCTCCTCCTCACCTCCATCACCTGCCACCTCCTCCTCACCTCCATCTCCTGCCTCCTCCTCCTCACCTCCATCTCCTGCCTCCTCCTCCTCACCTCCATCTCCTGCCTCCTCCTCCTCACCTCCATCTCCTGCCTCCTGCTCCTCACCTTCATCTCCTGCCGCCCCCTCCTCCTCACCTCCTTCACCTGCCACCTCCTCCTCACCTCCATCTCCTGCCTCCTCCTCCTCCTCACCTCCATCTCCTGCCTCCTCCTCCTCACCTCCATCTCCTGCCTCCTCCTCCTCACCTCCATCTCCTGCCTCCTCCTCCTCACCTCCATCACCTGCCGCCTCCTCCTCACCTCCATCACCTGCCTCCTCCTCCTCACCTCCATCACCTGCCTCCTCCTCCTCACCTCCATCTCCTGCCTCCTCACCTCCATCTCCTGCCTCCTCCTCCTCCTCACCTCCATCTCCTACCTCCTCACCTCCATCTCCTGCCTCCTCCTCCTCACCTCCATCTCCTGCCTCCTCCTCCTCCTCACCTCCATCACCTGCCGCCTCCTCCTCACCTCCATCCCCTGCCGCCTCCTCCTCACCTCCATCTCCTGCCTCCTCCTCCTCACCTCCATCACCTGCCTCCTCCTCCTCACCTCCATCTCCTGCCTCCTCCTCACCTCCATACCTCCATCACCTGCCTCCTCCTCCTCACCTCCATCACCTGCCACCGCTGCCTCCTCACCTCCATCTCCTGCCGCCGCCGCCTCCTCCTCAGCTCCATTCTCCTCCTGATGAGCCAAGCGGTGTCCGCGCCCTGAGGATCATGAGGGTAGTAGTCATCAGAGAGTACAAATACATGATATGTAATATAGTGTCCTGTCACTTGTCCACAAGTATACAGCCCCCCGTCCCTGTATGTTATATACACCCCCTACGCTATGTATGCACCATCCCCCACTCCCATATATTTTACACCCCCCCCCATACGTTACATAGACATTTCCCCTGTTTGTTATATACACTGCCCTGCCCCGTACAATATATACACCACCCCATACATTATATACACCACCACCCCCACCCCCGTACATTATATACACCACCACCAGCCCCATACATTACAGAAGGTGCCATGCAAAAGTTCATGCACCCCTGGTCAAATATACTGTTATTGTGAACAGTTAAGCAAGTTGAAGATGAAATTATCTCTAAAAGGCAGAAAGTTACAGAGGACACATGTCTTCTTTATTTTAAGTAAAAAAATAAATATTTTCATCTTTTATATTTTTAAATTAACCAAAAAGGAAAATGCTACAAAGAAAAAGTTTGGACACCCTGCATGGTTAGCACCCTCTTTAGCAAGTATCACAGCTTGTAAACGCTTTTTGTAGCAGCAAAGAGTCTTTTAATTCTTGTTTGAGGGATTTTCCTCCCTTCTTCCTTGGAGAAGTCTGAGTTTCCTGACTCATCTTTCATGCACTGCTCTTCCTTGGAGACGTCTTCCAGTTCTGTGAGATTCCTGGCTCGTCTTGCATGCACTGCTCTTCCTTGGAGACGTCTTCCAGTTCTGTGAGATTCCAGGCTTGTCTTGCATGCTCTTCTTTTCCTTGGAGACATCTTCCAGTTCTGGGAGATTACTGGCTCGTCTTCCAGTTCTGTGAGATTCCTCCCAAGTGGGACTAAAGATGGCAATGTCATCAAGGTAAGCGACAGCAAACCCTTCTAGTCCCTCGAGCAGCTGTGTACCAGTCACTGGAAAGTGGCAGGAGCATTTCTCATGCCAAAGGGCATTACGAGGGATTCATACAGCCCGAATGTGGTGATGAAGGCGGACCTTTCTTGTGCTTCCTTGGACATAGGAATATGCCAGTACCCTCGACTCAGGTCCATGATTGTCAGGTACTGGGCCCCGGCTAAGCAATCCAGTAGCTCATCGATGAGTGGGATTGAGTATGCATCGGGTGCTATGATGGCATTTAGACTCCAGTAGTCCACGCAAAACCAGGTTGTCCGGTCCTTTTTTGTAACCAAAACTACAGGCGAGGCCCATGCACTTTTGGACCTCCGGATCACCGCCAGGGTTAGCATTTCATCGATCTCCCTTTTTATGTCCTTTTGTACCTCTAGGGAGACACGGTATGGGGGTTGACGGACGGGGGAATGACTAACTGTGTCCACCTGGTGGGTGGCTAGCAACGCCTTCCCTGGGACATTCGTGAAGGTCGTCAGGTAGGACCGGAACATCTCCCGCAGCTGGGACCTTTGGTCCATGGATAGCAGTGGGTTGAATGCCGCCTCAATAGACCCTCCATCCCGGGCCAATGCAAGCAAGTCCACGAAGACTTCACTTTCACCTTCCTCGGGAAGGCTACACACAGAAAGGGCGAAGGCTTCCGGGTCATGATGAGCTTTCATCATGTTGACATGGAAGACCTTTTCCCCCCTCCTGGCTTGGTCAATGGTGACCACATAGTTTACGTCATTGATGCGCTGATGCACAAGGTATAGACCCTCCCAGGCCGCCTGAAGCTTGTTCTGGGTCATTGGAACTAGGACCCACACCTTCTGACACACTTCGCACACCCGCTCCCGAGTGTGTTAGTTGTACCAGAGCTTCTGGCTGGCCTGGGCCTGCATCATATTCTCATTCACCAGCCGCGCCATAGACTGCATTTTGTCACGGAGCCGCATGACATACTCCACACTTCTGGGGAGTTCAGTTCCTCATCCCAGGATTCTCTTACCAGACCAAGAGGCCCCGGATCTGTCTGCCAAACAGCAGGTATATAAGATCCTGCTCCCAGTCGCGTCCATGTGACTCAACCAGCATCTTAAGCATATGCTTAAGTGTACTATTAAATTACTCACTCACACAAACCAATGGTCTGTGGGTGATAGGAGCTTGATACCAGATGCTGCACCTGCATTTTCTTACAGAGAGCCTCCATTAGACGAGACATGAACTGGGTCCCCTGATCGGTAAGCATCTCCCTGGGAAATCCTACTCAGGAGAGTATAGTCAAGAGGGCATCTGCCACCTTATCAGCCCCAATTGAGGACAGAGTCACTGCCTCCGGATACCGGGTAGCATAGTCTACCACAGTAAGAATGAAACGTTTTACAGAACTGCTGGGGACGTCCAAAGGCCCAATGATGTCCACAGCAATCCTCTGAAAAGGCTCCTCTATCACCGGCAAAGAGATCAGGGGAGCTTTGGTAGTAGGTCCTGACTTTTCCACTCTTTGACATGTGACACAGAAGCAGCAGTAATTGGCAACATCTGTCCCCATTTTGGGCCAATAGAAGTGGTGAGACAGCCGGGCCTTGGTTTTGCTGACCCCCAAGTGTCCGGCGAGTGGGATCTCATGGGCAATCCGCAGCAACTCACTCCTATAAAGCGGTAGAACACCACCAGCTGTGTTTCCCTCAGCCACTCCTGTTGGGGGGTTACAGGGAACAGTCTCCTGGTACAACCTCCCCTGGTCCCAGTACACCCTCTCCTTATCGGTCTCGGAGGAGGGCTTCTCTGCGAGGTCCTTTAACGTCTCTAGACTGGCATTGGTTTGTAGAGCAGCCTGGAACTCTTGGCTAGAGGCAGCCAAAAGTGACGTTAAGGTTACAACTTCACTTGGGCCCTCTGGGACCTGCTCTGAGTCCGTAACCAGATCCATTATCCCTCTGGGAGAAGAGGTGTCTGAGCACTCTAACTGCGGGTGACAGCGCCGATGAAGGCTGTCTCCCCAAGGAATAACGACTTTGTCCCATCAGCCTGACAGGCTTTGGGTGTTACTTACTCCTCATCCCGTAATACCTTAGGAGCAGTGCCAATCATGGGGCAGCTACCACCGGCCGTGTCACCATCCGCTGTGACACTGGTCAGATGCATGTGACCACCTTCCTCATGGTCCTCATGTCTGCCTCCATCTCCGTCAGCGCAGACACTTACTACTTTGGGGGAATCCTCAGCCACGTCACCCTGCAGCGTGGCCTGGCTGGGGTTCCCTGCACACTCCTCCACTTTATTACCATGCACAACATTAGTAATCACATTCTGATCATCATTTGGATCACATGATTTATCAATGGGTCACATGACTCATCGGACTGGGGAGGGTCGTTAGGTAAACACTTGCGCGACCATCCGCATCACATCAGTTCCCAATAACACACTCACTGGGAGGTGCTCAGATACCCCCACGTCTTTCCATTGTTTCCCAGTACCCCAGTCCAGGGAAACCCGGGCCATAGGGATGCTCACCCCCGACCTCAGTAACAGTCAGGAGATTTCCAGGAATAAAGTTTCCAGGGGCAACAGCCTAGGGTGGATCCAGGTTCATTGGGCTGCGGTGTCCTTGACCCCATGGTGATGGTGTCGCCCACGGTGATGGAGTGTAAGTTTTTACAGACCGTTTCACCCTCCTCCCCCACCAGAAAAACAGTTGCATTAGGCCCTTGTGCCTTGGGTGTGGGGTTCCTCTTCTGCCTCTCTGGACAAACAGAGCTGAGGTGTCCAGGCCAGTTACAGGTAAAACACCTGCGAGTGTCAGAGGTGGGCCGGGCACTGGCAGATGGGACAGAACCTCCGGGAGGTCAGCTGGCAGGGGTTGTATTTGTCATATTACCCCCTGTCTTTCCATCTGGCAGCGAACGGCTTCCACGCCTCCGATGCATGGTTGGCCACATATGTGTCGCCAATCTGGCCGCTTTCATGGCCTTCTTTGGCTCCCGGTCCATAATGAACTGTCGTATGTCCACAGGACTAGTAAAGTATGTAGAAGTTGGTCCTTCACCATCAGGTTTTTTAAGTCCTCAAAGGTTGTAATGGACAGTCCTTGGATCCACTGCTGAAAGATGGTCCAGAAACCATCCACAATGTCACTGTAGCTGTCCTGAGGCCCAAACTGGATGGTCCGGAACTTTTTGCGGTACACCTCTGGAGTCAGCTGTTACTTCCATATTAGGGCCTGCTTTATGGCCTCATAGTCTCCACTCTGCTGTTGAGGGACACTCGCAAACGCATCTAGGGCCTTGCCTCACAGCCCTGGGGTTAAGTATCGTGCCCATTGTCCCTTGGGCAACTGGTACTGCAAGCAAGTTTTTTTCAAGTCCCCGTCCTTTTCCAACACAGGGAAGTGCTCAGGCCGGGCTTTAAGCTGTTGGCATTATTGGACTCACAGTTCAGTGGGGAAGATGTTTGCTGCCGGACTTGGAGGACCTTTAGTTCATGGTCTCTCTGTGCCTGGTGCTCATCTCTCTCAGCCTGGGCCTGGCGCTCGCCTTTCTCAGCCTGGGCCTGACGCTCAGCTCTTTCAGCCCGGGCCTGGTGCTCGGCTCTCTCAGCCTGGGCGTGGCGCTCAGCCTGGGCCTGATGCGCTGCTCTCTCAGACTGGGCCTGACGTGCGTCTCTCTCAGTCTGGGCCTGACGCGGGGCTCTCTCAGACTGGGCCTGACGCGCGGCTCTCTCAGACTGGGCCTGACGCGCGGCTCTCTCAGACTGGGCCTGACGCGCGGCTCTCTCAGACTGGGCCTGACGCGCGGCTCTCTCAGACTGGGCCTGACGCGCGGCTCTCTCAGACTGGGCCTGACGCGCGGCTCTCTCAGACTGGGCCTGACGCGCCGCTCTCTCAGCCTGGGCCTCACGCTCGGCTCTCTCAGACTGGGCCTGGCGCTCGGCTCTCTCAGACTGGGCCTGACGCGCGGCTCTCTCAGACTGGGCCTGACGCGCGGCTCTCTCAGACTGGGCCTGACGTGCGTCTCTCTCAGTCTGGGCCTGACGTGCGTCTCTCTCAGTCTGGGCCTGACGCGTGGCTCTCTCAGATTGGGCCTGACGCTCGGCTCTCTCAGTCTGGGCCTGACGCTCGGCTCTCTCAGACTGGGCCTGACGCGCGGCTCTCTCAGACTGGGCCTGACGCGCGGCTCTCTCAGACTGGGCCTGGCACTGGCAGATGGGACAGGACCTCCGGGAGGTCAGCTGGCAGGGGTTGTATTTGTCATATTACCCCCTGTCTTTCCATCTGGCAGCGAACGGCTTCCACGCCTCCGATGCATGGTTGGCCACATATGTGTCGCCAATCTGGCCGCTTTCATGGCCTTCTTTGGCTCCCGGTCCATAATGAACTGTCGTATGTCCACAGGACTAGTAAAGTATGTAGAAGTTGGTCCTTCACCATCAGGTTTTTTAAGTCCTCAAAGGTTGTAATGGACAGTCCTTGGATCCACTGCTGAAAGATGGTCCAGAAACCATCCACAATGTCACTGTAGCTGTCCTGAGGCCCAAACTGGATGGTCCGGAACTTTTTGCGGTACACCTCTGGAGTCAGCTGTTACTTCCATATTAGGGCCTGCTTTATGGCCTCATAGTCTCCACTCTGCTGTTGAGGGACACTCGCAAACGCATCTAGGGCCTTGCCTCACAGCCCTGGGGTTAAAGGCTCCGTCACACACAGAGATAAATCTTTGGCAGATCTGTGGTTGCAGTGAAATCATGGACATATTGTTCCATTTGTACACAGCCACAAACTGGGCATTGATTGTCCACAATTTCACTGCAACCACAGATCTGCCGCAGATTTATCTCTGTGTGTGACAGGGCCTTGGGTATCGTGCCCATTGTCCCTTGGGCAACTGGTACTGCAAGCAAGTTTTTTTCAAGTCCCCGTCCTTTTCCAACACAGGGAAGTGCTCAGGCCGGGCTTTAAGCTGTTGGCATTATTGGACTCACAGTTCAGTGGGGAAGATGTTTGCTGCCGGACTTGGAGGACCTTCAGTTCATGGTCTCTCTGTGCCTGGTGCTCATCTCTCTCAGCCTGGGCCTGGCGCTCGCCTTTCTCAGCCTGGGCCTGACGCTCAGCTCTTTCAGCCTGGGCCTGGTGCTCGGCTCTCTCAGCCTGGGCGTGGCGCTCAGCCTGGGCCTGATGCGCGGCTCTCTCAGACTGGGCCTGACGCGCGGTTCTCTCAGACTGGGCCTGACGCGCGGCTCTCTCAGACTGGGCCTGACGCGCGGCTCTCTCAGATTGGGCCTGACGCGCGGCTCTCTCAGCCTGGGCCTGATGCGCTGCTCTCTCAGACTGGGCATGACGCGCGGCTATCTCAGACTGGGCCTGACGCGCGGCTCTCTCAGACTGGGCCTGACGCGCGGCTCTCTCAGACTGGGCCTGACGCGCGGCTCTCTCAGACTGGGCCTGACGCGCGGCTCTCTCAGACTGGGCCTGACGCGCGGCTCTCTCAGACTGGGCCTGACGCGCGGCTCTCTCAGACTGGGCCTGACGCGCTGCTCTCTCAGACTGGGCCTGACGCGCGGCTCTCTCAGATTGGGCCTGACGCGCCGCTCTCTCAGCCTGGGCCTGATGCGCTGCTCTCTCAAACTGGGCCTGACGCGCGGCTCTCTCAGACTGGGCCTGATGCGCTGCTCTCTCAGACTGGGCCTAATGCGCGGCTCTCTCAGACTGGGCCTGACGTGCGGCTCTCTCAGACTGGGCCTGACGCGCGGCTCTCTCAGACTGGGCCTGACGCGCGGCTCTCTCAGACTGGGCCTGACGCGCGGCTCTCTCAGACTGGGCCTGACGCGCGGCTCTCTCAGACTGGGCCTGACGCGCGGCTCTGTCAGACTGGGCCTGACGCGCGGCTCTCTCAGACTGGGCCTGACGCGCGGCTCTCTCAGACTGGGCCTGACGCGCGGCTCTCTCAGACTGGGCCTGACGCGCCGCTCTCTCAGGCTGGGCCTGACGCGCCGCTCTCTCGGCCTGGGCCTGATGCGCTGCTCTCTCAAATTGGGCCTGACGCATGGCTCTCTCAGACTGGGCCTGATGCGCTGCTCTCTCAGACTGGGCCTGATGCGCTGCTCTCTCAGACTGGGCCTGGTGCTCGGCTCACTCAGACTAGGCCTGACGCGCGGCTCTCTCAGCCTGGGCCTCACGCTCGGCTCTCATCCTGGGCCTGACGCTCGGCTCTCTCAGACTGGGCCTGACGCGCGGCTCTCTCAGACTGGGCCTGACGCGCGGCTCTCTCAGACTGGGCCTGACGTGCGTGTCTCTCAGTCTGGGCCTGACGTGCGGCTGTCTCAGTCTGGGCCTGACGCGTGGCTCTCTCAGATTGGGCCTGACGCTCGGCTCTCTCAGTCTGGGCCTGACGCTCGGCTCTCTCAGCCTGGGCCTGACGCGTGGCTCTCTCAGACAGGGCCTGACGCTCGGCTCTCTCAGCCTGGGCCTCACGCTCGGCTCTCTCAGCCTGGGCCTGACGCGCGGCTCTCTCAGCCTGGGCCTGACGCGCGGCTCTCTCAGCCTGGGCCTGACGCTCGGCTCTCTCAGCCTGGGCCTGACGAGCGGCTCTCTCAGCCTGGGCCTGATGCACGGCTCTCTCAGCCTAGGCCTGACGTGCGGCTCACTCAGCCTGGGCCTGACGCGCGGCTCACTCAGACTAGGCCTGACGCGCGGCTCTCTCAGCCTCTGCTTGGACCTGGCGCTCAGCTCTCTCAGCCTCTCGCTCGGCTCTCTCAGCCTGGGCCTGGTGCTCGGCTCTCAGCCTCTGCCTGGCTCTCAGTTCTCTCAGCCTCTTCATATTTCTGAATGAGCTTCAGCCGTCTCTCCCAGTCTTCTGCACCTAAATGCTGTAGGGCCATCTGCAGGTAGGAGTCCATGCTGCCCCGGTTGCTGGTCTGGCTTGAAGCTGCAGAAGAGGCCCTGGCCGCAGCATCATCCAGGGCTTGTCTTGTCTCCCCGTCATCAGCACTGGGGGAACGGACTTGCTTTGCGTCCCATTGTAACAGTTCTTTAATGAGGTCCGGCTTGTTTTTGGTTCCATATGTTCAGCAAAATTAGGTAATTCTAGTTTTTTGCACATCTTTGCCCCTGGGTCACACCGGTGAGAGATATCAGCATCATATTTTATATCTCGATTTTTCATTGGCATAGAAACCAAACACAGTAAATCTAGCGTGGTTTTATTGGCCAATACCCATTTGTTGGGATACCAGCGATCGCCTAGCAAACCCAGACGTTGCGCTGGATTCAGCGGTTCGCTGAGATTCCGACAATATGCTTTTCATTTCTCTAGCATTAACGTGGCACCTAAAAACTGAGTTCATAGTTTTTCCTCCCAAGAGAACAAAGAGATGTCTTTCTCTGTACATCTTCCTTTCAGAGGTTGCCATATATCCCCCCCCCGGACCTTAGAGTTTTAACATGACACTGTACATTATATACACATCGCCTCCATACATTATATACACCCTTCACCCCCGTACATTATATACACCCTCTCACCTCCATACATTATATACACCCTCTCACCTCCATACACTATATACACCCTTCACCCCATTACATTATATTCACCACCCCTATATATTATATACACCACAGCCACCCCCGTACATTATATACACCCCCCCACATATTATATACACCATCCCCACCCCCGTACATAATATAGACCAACTCCACACATTATATTCACCCCCCACGCCCGTACATTATATACACCCTCTCACCCCCGTAGATTATATACACCCTCTCACCCCCGTAGATTATATACACCCTCTCACCCCCGTACATTATATACACCCCCCACCTCTGTACATGATATACACACCCCAGCTGTGCGGTGGGGCGGGTTCTGCCGCCATGTGGATGTTGGGAGTCACTGCCTGGGCTGGAGATCGGAGGATGGGCAGCAGCTTGTCCCCTTGCATCATCAGCTGGGCTGCGTCACACGTGAGGGGCTCTGGGGAGGACTCAGGGGGCCCCGAGGTGGTAGGGGCCCCGGGGTGCACACACAGAGTGGCGCCTGGGGGTCAGTCCCAGCTCCTGGAGGCTGCGGGACAGATCCTCGTCGGTGAAGCGTCTGCTGGGAAACGTCTGTAGCAATTTGCCGGGCTCCGGGAGCAGCATGCACACGTGATCGTACACGGCTTGCAGCCGCGAGTCACCGGCCAGCGACAGCCGCACACACTGTCCAGACGGCAGACGCACCTGTAAGAGAGCAGGCAGCCAGGTACAAAGTGGGGGAGGGGCACAGCTGACACCCACATATCATACATGACAGCAGTCACCATATATTACACCAGAGCTCTCACCATCAGGGCGCACTGGTTGTGGGCGGTGGACTGGACGAGCGGGAGCTGTTGCTTCTCCGGCCTCTCACTCGCTGCTGATGCCATTTTCTCCTTGTCATGCTGCATCCGCCGATCCTCAGCGATCCGCTGCAGCACCAGATCCCGATCCTGAGGAAGAAGGGAATTTTGTTACTTACCGTAAATTCCTTTTCTTCTAGCTCTTATTGGGAGACCCAGACGATTGGGGTATAGCTACTGCCCTCTGGAGGCCACACAAAGCACTACATTAAAAGTGCAAGGCCCCTCCCCCTCTGGCTATACCCCCCCGTGGTATCACGGGTTCTCCAGTTTTAGTGCCAAAGCAAGAAGGAGGAAGCCAATAACTGGTTTAAACAAATTAACTCCGAATAACATCGGAGAACTGAAAAACCGTTCAACATGAACAACATGTGTACTCGCAAACAACAAAAAAACATCCCGAAGGACAACAGGGCGGGTGCTGGGTCTCCCAATAAGAGCTAGAAGAAAAGGAATTTACGGTAAGTAACAAAATTCCCTTCTTCTTCAGCGCTCTATTGGGAGACCCAGACGATTGGGACGTCCAAAAGCTGTCCCTGGGTGGGTAAATAAATACCTCATGTTAGAGCTGCAAAACAGCCCTCCCCTACGGGGGTGTCACTGCCGCCTGCAGGACTCTTCTACCTAAGCTGGCATCCGCCGAAGCATAGGTATGCACCTGATAATGCTTGGTGAAAGTGTGCAGACTGGACCAGGTAGCTGCCTGGCACACCTGTTGAGCCGAAGCCTGGTGACGTAATGCCCAGGACGCACCCACGGCTCTGGTTGAGTGGGCTTTTAGCCCTGAAGGAACCGGAAGCCCCGCAGAACGGTAGGCCTCTAGAATTGGTTCTTTGATCCATCGAGCCAGGGTGGCTTTAGAAGCCTGCAACCCCTTGCGCGGACCAGCGACAAGGACGAAAAGTGCATCGGCACGGCGTATGGGCGCCGTGCGGGAAATGTAGATTCTGAGTGCTCTCACCAGATCTAGCAAACGTAAGGCCTTTTCATACCGGTGAACCGGATGAGGGCAAAAAGAAGGCAAGGAAATATCCTGATTAAGATGAAAAGAGGATACGACCTTAGGGAGAAACTCCGGAATGGGGCGCAGCACAACCTTGTCCTGGTGGAACACCAGGAAGGGAGCCTTGGATGACAGAGCTGCCAGCTCAGACACTCGCCGAAGCGATGTGATTGCAACAAGAAACGCCACTTTCTGCGACAGCCGAGAAAAGGAAACTTCCTTCAGAGGCTCGAAGGGCGGCTTCTGGAGAGCAACTAGTACCCTGTTCAGATCCCATGGATCTAACGGTCGCTTGTACGGGAGCACAATATGACAGACCCCCTGCAGGAACGTGCGCACCTTAGGAAGACGTGCTAGACGCTTCTGAAAAAACACGGATAGTGCCGAAACTTGCCCTTTAAGGGAGCTGAGCGACAAGCCCTTTTCTAACCCCGATTGCAGGAAGGAAAGAAACTTGGGCAATGCAAATGGCCAGGGAGACACTCCCTGAGCAGAGCACCAGGACAAGAAAATCTTCCACGTTCTGTGGTAGATCTTAGCCGAATTCGACTTTCTAGCTTGTCTCATTGTGGCAATGACTCCCTGAGATAATCCAGCAGACGCTAGGATCCAGGACTCAATGGCCACACAGTCAGGTTCAGGGCCGCAGAATTCTGATGGAAAAACGGCCCTTGGGACAGTAAGTCTGGTCGGTCTGGCAGTGACCACGGTCGACCGATCGTGAGATGCCACAGATCCGGATACCACGACCTCCTCGGCCAGTCTGGAGCGACGAGTATGACGCGGCTGCACTCGGATCTGATCTTGCGTAGCACTCTGGGCAAGAGCGCCAGAGGTGGAAACACGTATGGGAGCTGAAACTGCGACCAATCTTGAACCAAGGCGTCTGCCGCCAGAGCTCTTTGATCGCGCGACCTCGCCATGAATGCCGGGACCTTGTTGTTGTGCCGGGACGCCATTAGGTCGACGTCCGGCACTCCCCAGCGGCGACAGATTTCCTGAAACACGTCCGGGTGAAGGGACCATTCCCCTGCGTCCATGCCCTGGCGACTGAGGAAGTCTGCTTCCCAGTTTTCTACGCCTGGGATGTGAACCGCGGATATGGTGGATGCTCTGTCCTCCACCCACATTAGAATGCGCCGGACTTCTTGGAAGGCTTGCCGACTGCGCGTCCCTCCTTGGTGGTTGATGTATGCCACCGCTGTGGAGTTGTCCGATTGGATTCGGATCTGCTTTCCTTCCAGCCACTGTTGGAAGGCCAGTAGAGCAAGATACACTGCTCTGATCTCCAGAACATTGATCTGAAGGGTGGACTCCTGCGGAGTCCACGTCCCCTGAGCCCTGTGGTGGAGAAATACTGCTCCCCACCCTGACAGACTCGCATCTGTCGTGACTACTGCCCAGGATGGGGGCAGGAAGGATCTTCCCTGAGACAATGATGTGGGAAGGAGCCACCATTGTAGAGAGTCTTTGGCCGTCTGGGAAAGCGAGACTTTCCTGTCCAGGGACGTTGACTTCCCGTCCCATTGGCGGAGAATGTCCCATTGAAGTGGGCGCAGATGAAACTGCGCAAAGGGAACTGCTTCCATGGCTGCCACCATCTTCCCTAGGAAATGCATGAGGCGCCGCAAGGGATGCAACTGGCCCTGCAGGAGAGATTGCACCCCTGTCTGTAGTGACCGCTGCTTGTCCAGCGGAAGCTTCACTATCGCTGCTAGAGTATGAAACTCCATGCCAAGATACGTTAATGACTGAGTCGGTGATAGGATCGACTTTGGAAAGTTGATGATCCATCCGAAAGACTGTAGAGTCTCCAGCGTAGCATTCAGGCTGAGTTGGCATGCCTCCTGAGAGGGAGCTTTGACCAATAAATCGTCTAGGTAAGGGATCACCGAGTGTCCCTGAGAGTGCAAGACTGCTACCACCGCCGCCATGACCTTGGTGAAGACCCGTGGGGCTGTCGCCAGACCAAATGGAAGAGCTACGAACTGAAAATGGTCGTCTCCTATCACAAAACGTAGAAAACGTTGATGTTCTGTAGCAATTGGCACGTGGAGATAAGCATCTCTGATGTCTATTGAGGCAAGGAAGTCTCCTCTGGACATTGAGGCAATGACAGAGCGGAGGGTTTCCATCCGGAACCTCCTGGCGTGCACATGCTTGTTGAGCCGTTTTAGGTCCAGAACAGGACGGAACGAGCCGTCCTTTTTTGGAACCACAAAGAGATTGGAGTAAAACCCTTGCCCTTGTTCCTGAGGAGGGACTGGGATAACCACTCCTTCCGCTTTTAGGGAATCCACCGCCTGCAGCAGAGCATCTGCTCGGTCTGGCCGTGGGGAGGTTCTGAAGAACCGAGCTGGAGGACGAGAATTGAACTCGATTCTGTACCCGCGAGACAAAATGTCCGTCACCCACCGGTCTTTGACCTGTGACATCCAAATGCCGGAAAAGCGGGAGAGCCTGCCCCCGACCGGCGATGCGGAGGGGGGGGGCTGGAAGTCATGAGGTAGCCGCTTTGGAAGCGGTACCTCCATTTGCTTTCTTGGGGCGTGTGTGAGTCCGCCACGAATCTGAGTTTCTTTGCGTCCTCTGAGTCCCTTTGGACGAGGTAAATGGTGTCTTGCCCGAACCTCGAAAGGACTGAAACCTCTGCTGCCACTTTTTCTGCTGAGGTTTGGGTGTTCTGGGTTGTGGTAAAGAGGAGTCTTTACCCTTGGACTGCTTAATGATGTCAGCCAATGGCTCGCCAAACAGTCTCTCTCTAGAGAAAGGCAAACTGGTTAAACATTTTTTGGAACCAGCATCTGCTTTCCAGTCCTTTAACCACAAGGCTCTGCGCAAAACTACCGAATTGGCGGACGCCATTGAGGTGCGACTGGTAGATTCTAGGACCGCATTGATAGCGTAAGACGCAAACGCCGACATCTGCGTGGTAAGGTGCGCCACTTGCGGCACTGCTGGATGCATGATAGCATCCACCTTTGCTAAGCCAGCTGAAATAGCCTGGAGTGCCCAGACGGCTGCGAATGCCGGAGCAAACGATGCGCCTATAGCTTCATAGACAGATTTTAACCAAAGGTCCATCTGTCTGTCATTGGCATCTTTAAGTGAAGCGCCATCCTCCACTGCAACTATGGATCTAGCTGCAAGTTTGGAAATCGGGGGGTCCACCTTTGGACACTGTGTCCAGCGCTTGACCACCTCAGGGGGGAAAGGGAAACGCGTATCTTTAGATCGTTTAGAGAAACGCCTTTCCGGGTGAGCGTCGTGCTTCTGAATTGACTCTCTGAAGTCAGAGTGATCCAAGAAAGCACTCAATTTACGCTTGGGATAAAGGAAACGAAACTTTTCCTGCTCCGCAGCCGCCTCTTCTGCTGAAGGGGCTGGGGGAGAAATATCCAACAGCCTATTGATGGCTGAGATAAGGTCGTCTACCATGGCATCCCCATCCGGGGTATCCAGGTTGAGAGGGGTTCCAGGAGTGGATTCCTGATCACTCTCCTCAGACACATCACAGGGAGACTGATTGCGCCGAGACCCTGAGCAGTGTGAAGACGTCGAGGGTCTTTCCCAGCGAGCTCGCTTAGGGTGGCTGGGGCCATCATCTGAGTCATAATCCTCGGCCTGTGAAGCCGGGGACCCCCCTGTGGGCTGGATACATTCCAAGTAAGGGGGACCTGAGGACAGAGGCCTCGCCGTGCCCAGAGACTGAGCCCCATGCATAGATTGCAAGGTCTCAAGGATTTTTGCCATAGATACAGACATATTATCTGCAAAAACTGCAAAGTCCGTCCCTGTCACCGGGGCAGAACTTACAGGCGTCTCAGCCTGGGTCACTACCTCTCCTGACTCCGGCTGGCGAAGCAGCACCGGGTCGGAGCATTGCACACAATGGGGGTCATCGGAGCCTGCTGGTAGATTAGCCCCACATGCAGCACACGCAGTATACACAGCCCTTTTTGCCTTGGCCGCCTTGCGTTTTGAGGATGACATGTTGCTGCTTCCACAGAGCGATCTGGGATATGCAGCCAGAAGCGCACCTCACAGTGCAAGAAATACAATATCTATATATATGTACCCAGTACACTGACACACAGTGAGGCACTAGAGGGACCAGCACAGAAAAATCGCTTACCGCCCGCTTAAAAAGCGGGTGTGTGATCGCCAGATAGCCCCTAGTCCAGGTCTCCCAGAGCCTTGCGTCCTTCCTCCAGCCAGGCATGCATGTAATGGCTGCCGGCGTCTCTAGAGAGGAAGGGGGGCGGGCCCTGGGCGTTCCTGGCCAAGAGCGGGAAGCCTGCTTCCCTCTGTGCATAGTGTGAGGGCTGGAGCATGTAAATCAGGCTCCAGCCCTCGTCGCTGCTTGCGAACAGCGTCTCTCCCCTACCCTGAATGACAGGGTGGGGGCGGGAACGAAACGGAGCTGCCGGCGTCCTAGGCCCAAAAAGCCGGGGACTAAAGTTATAACCGCCGCCGCCGTAAAAGCGCGGACGGCGGATCCCCGGCGCACCACAAGTCACAGCAGCGCCGCCCGGTCCAGAGGGGGTCGGCGCTGCGTTCCCATACACAAAACATCCCCCAGTAATCTGTAGGGACACTAACTCCAACATTGCGGTCCCCGGCGCACTACAACACCCAGCCAGCCCGGAGTGTGTCTGTGCCTGCCGGGGACACAGAGTACCTGTAAGATGCAGGGCCCTGTCCCTGATCGTACTCCTGCTCCGAATCCATCAGGTTCTAATGGGTCTGTGGATGGAGCCCGGCATCAGAGCTGAGAGGCCGGCAGGATCCCACTTCCACAGAGCCCTACCAGGGGATGTGGAAGGAAAACAGCATGTCAGGCTCCAGCCCTGTACCAGCAATAGGTACCTCAACCTTACAACACCATCCAGGGGTGAGAAGGGAGCATGCTGGGGACACTATATGTGTCCTCTTTTCTTCCATCCGAAACCGTCAGCAGCTACTGCTGACTAAAATCTGTGGAGCTATGCATGGACTGTCTGACCTCCTTCGCACACAAAGCTAAAACTGGAGAACCCGTGATACCACGGGGGGGTATAGCCAGAGGGGGAGGGGCCTTGCACTTTTAATGTAGTGCTTTGTGTGGCCTCCAGAGGGCAGTAGCTATACCCCAATCGTCTGGGTCTCCCAATAGAGCGCTGAAGAAGAGATCACATGATGAGACCACCGACGAAGAGTCAGACTGGGTCAGATTCTGAGGGCCGAAGGGTTAACAGATCCCTGCCCCCAATCTGCCCTCATCTTCTACTTCAGTCATATCATTGGGGCGCAGCGGAGCATGCTCTGCTCCAGAAGGGGGCGCAGTGGAGAAAGCTCTGCAGCAGGAAGGGGCGCAGCAGGAGGGGGAGCGGTGGAGCGGCATATGCTCTGCACCAGGAGGGGAAGCGGTGGAGCGCAGTATGCTCTGCATCAGGAGGGGGAGCAGTGGAGCGGAGTATGCTCTGCTCCAGAAGGGGGCGCAGTGGAGAAAGCTCTGCAGCAGGAAGGGGCGCAGCAGGAGGGGGAGCGGTGGAGCGGCGTATGCTCTGCACCAGGAGGGAAAGCGGTGGAGTGGAGTATGCTCTGCACCAGGAGGGGGAGCGGTGGAGTATGCTCTGCACCAGGAGGGGGAGCGGTGGAGCGGAGTATGCTCTGCATCAGGAGGGGGAGCGGTGGAGCGGAGTATGCTCTACACCAGGAGGGGGAGCGGTGGAGCGGAGTATGCTCTGCACCAGGAGGGGGAGCAGTGGAGTATGCTCTGCTCCAGAAGGGGGCGCAGTGGAGAAAGCTCTGCAGCAGGAAGGGGCGCAGCAGGAGGGGGAGAGGTGGAGCGACGTATGCTCTGCACCAGGAGGGGAAGCGGTGGAGTGGAGTATGCTCTGCACCAGGAGGGGGAGCAGTGGAGTATGCTCTGCACCAGGAGGGGGAGCGGTGGAGCGGAGTATGCTCTGCATCAGGAGGGGGAGCGGTGGAGCGGAGTATGCTCTACACCAGGAGGGGGAGCGGTGGAGCGGAGTATGCTCTGCACCAGGAGGGGGAGCAGTGGAGTATGCTCTGCTCCAGAAGGGGGCGCAGTGGAGAAAGCTCTGCAGCAGGAAGGGGCGCAGCAGGAGGGGGAGAGGTGGAGCGACGTATGCTCTGCACCAGGAGGGGAAGCGGTGGAGTGGAGTATGCTCTGCACCAGGAGGGGAAGCGGTGGAGTGGAGTATGCTCTGCACCAGGAGGGGGAGCAGTGGAGTATGCTCTGCACCAGGAGGGGGAGCGGTGGAGCGGAGTATGCTCTGCATCAGGAGGGGGAGCGGTGGAGCGGAGTATGCTCTGCACCAGAAGGGGCACAGTAGAGCACACTCTGAAGGAGGGGGCGCAGCGGAGCAGAGAGTGCTATACATCAGCAGGCGTTGCAGGGGAATGGCGCGCGCTGTACAGCAGCAGGAGGGGTGCAGTGGAGGATGCTCTGCAGCAGGAGGGGCGCAGCGGAGCAGAGAGCGCTATACATCAGCAGGCGGTGCAGAGCAATGGCGCACGCTCTGCAGCAGGAGGCGCGGATGAGGGAAGCGGACAGAGCAGCACATTCTGGCCAGCAGGGATCTCAGGAGATGACAGGTCACGTCACACAGCTGGCTCTCGTGTTAGTCTCGCACCTTCTTCTTGGTACGTTTTTCCTCCATGACCTCTCGTGCCAGGCTGGCGCTGTGCCGCTCCTCATACTCCCTCCGTTGCTCAGGGTGGCGTGCACTGGGCAGTGGGTGCCGCTCTGGAGATGATGGGGATCCTGGAGGAGATAACACACTCATGTTACCAGAGATAAAATTATTGAGCTGTGGGAGAGGGGCCTGCACACAATCTCCAACTGGATGACCCCAACTGTCCTCCCACCACCTGGATCACCAACCAACCCTGAGAGGGGGTGTCCCAGGGTCTCCCGTACAGGGAGTTGGCGTCTCTGGGTCTCCCCTAATGGCAGTGGGTGTCTCAGGGTCTCCTGTACAGGGAGAGGACGCTTCAAGACCTCCGCTGCAGGAAGAGGACACCTTTAGGGTCTCCGCTGCAGGAAGAGGACACCTCAGGGCCTCTGTTGCAGGGAGAGGATGCCTTTAGGGCCTCCGCTGCAGGGAGAGGCTGCCTTTAGGGCCTCCACTGCAGGCAATGGGTGTCTGAGGGTCTCCCGTACAGACGGTGGGCGTCTCCGGGTCTCCTGTATGGGGAGTGGGCACCTCAGGGTCTCCGCTGCAGGGAATGAGTGTCTCAGGGTCTCCACTGAAGAGAGTGGGCCACTCAGGGTCTCCACTGAAGAGAGAGGGCCACTCAGGGTCTCCACTGAAGAGAGAGGGCCACTCTGGGTATCCACTGAAGAGAGTGGGCCACTCAGGGTCTCCACTGAAGAGAGAGGGCCACTCTGGGTATCCACTGAAGAGAGTGGGCCACTCAGGGTATCCACTGAAGAGAGTGGGCCACTCAGGGTCTCCACTGAAGAGAGTGGGACACTCAGGGTCTCCACTGAAGAGAGTGGGCCACTCAGGGTATCCACTGAAGAGAGTGGGCCACTCAGGGTATCCACTGAAGAGAGTGGGCCACTCAGGGTCTCCAATGAAGAGAGTGGGCCACTCAGGGTCTCCACTGAAGAGAGTGGCCACTCAGGGTCTCCACTGAAGAGAGTGGGCCACTCAGGGTATCCACTGAAGAGAGTGGGCCACTCAGGGTCTCCACTGAAGAGAGTGGGCCACTCAGGGTATCCACTGAAGAGAGTGGGCCACTCAGGGTATCCACTGAAGAGAGTGGGCCACTCAGGGTCTCCACTGAAGAGAGTGGGCCACTCAGGGTATCCACTGAAGAGAGTGGGCCACTCAGGGTATCCACTGAAGAGAGTGGGACACTCAGGGTCTCTACTGAAGAGAGTGGGCCACTCAGGGTATCCACTGAAGAGAGTGGGCCACTCAGGGTATCCACTGAAGAGAGTGGGCCACTCAGGGTCTCCAATGAAGAGAGTGGGCCACTCAGGGTCTCCACTGAAGAGAGTGGCCACTCAGGGTCTCCACTGAAGAGAGTGGGCCACTCAGGGTATCCACTGAAGAGAGTGGGCCACTCAGGGTATCCACTGAAGAGAGTGGGCCACTCAGGGTATCCACTGAAGAGAGTGGGCCACTCAGGGTATCCACTGAAGAGAGTGGGCCACTCAGGGTCTCCACTGAAGAGAGTGGGCCACTCAGGGTATCCACTGAAGAGAGTGGGCCACTCAGGGTATCCACTGAAGAGAGTGGGCCACTCAGGGTATCCACTGAAGAGAGTGGGCCACTCAGGGTCTCCACTGCAAGGAGTGGGCATCTCAGGGTCTACACTGCAGGGGTTGGGCGACTCCGGGTCTCCTCTGCAAGGAGTGGGCGTCTGTCACACGGTGTGTTGCTCTTAACTCGCTGAGCATCATGGTGGCATCAGACGCTGTTCAGACCACAGACTCTGACACTCCACACTTTGCTTTGTCTGTTGCTTCTGTGTTGCACAGGCAGGCTCGGGCGTTGACCAGCTGTGTGCTCATTAGAGATCGGACTAGCAGGAGTTAATTTCTGCTAGCCTGCTTGTTACCTTTTGGATCACATATTGCAGGAAACCTATCACAGTAAAGCCTGCTTTACACGAGACGACCGATCGTACCCGCCCCCGTCGTTTTTGCGTCACGGGCAAATTGCTGCCCATAGCGCACAAACTCGTTTAACCCCCGTCACACGTACTTATCTTCTGGACGACCTCGCTGTGGGCTACGAACGTCCACTTCCTGAAGTGGGAGGGACGTTCGGAGTCACAGCGACGTCACAAAGCGGCCGGCCAATAGAAGCGGAGGGGCGGAGATGAGCGGGACGTAAACATCCCGCCCACCTCCTTCCTTCTGCATAGCCGGCGGGTGCCGCGGGACGAAGGTGAGCTGCTGTTCATCGTTCCCGGGGTGTCACACGGAGCGGCGTGTGCTACCCCGGGAACGATGAGCAACCGGCGCCATTTTAATTAAACGAGAAACCGAGCGACGAGTACACGACTCACGATTTGTGAGCGATTCTGCGCCGCTCGGAGATGCCGGATGTGCATCACAAAAACCGTGACCCCGACGATCGTCTCGTGTAAAGCACCCTTAACTCTCCGCCTTTTTAAGATGAAGGAATCTGTCTTCCTATGCCGACTATATCTTTTTACTTATCTGGTCCACATGCTGTTGATTTACTGCGTGTTGCTTGCTGTGCTGTGGAATTCCTCTGGTTATTTCCTCCATGCTCTTTATTTTACTCCTTATCTTTTGTTGTCTGATAACTGTGTGTGAGGGAGCTGGGTGATAGAATTTTGGTTTCCCGTTTGTCCATATCTGTGGGTTGAAGCACTCCTGTCCCGGCCCTCCTCTGGGATGGGAATGAGGAGGTATTACATCAGGGCTGGCCAAGAGCAGGACAATGAAGGCGGCCCAGACATCGTCACCATTAAACGTATCTCTGGGAGTAAGAATACCTAGAGACCACTAGCCAGTCTAAGAGCCCCGGTCCCCTGTTATCCCTGCACACCCCACTGAAAGCATCTCTGCTGCAAAAAGTGGGCATCATAATTTCCTTGCTGCAAGGATCAGGTATCTCAGGGTCTCCGCCTCAGGGAGTGGATGTCTCAGGGTCTCCGTTGCAAGGAGTGGGCGTCTCAGGGTCCCCTGTACAAAGGGTAGGCGTCTCGGGGTCTCCTGTGCAGGGAGAGGGTGTCTAAGCGTCTCCCCTGCAAGGCGTGGGTGTCTCAGGGTCTCCCCTACAGGGAGTGAGCCTCTCACGGTCTCCGCTGCAGGTAGTGGGCGACTCAGGGTCTCCACTGCAGGAAGTTGGCATCTCAGGGTCTCCCATACAAAAGTGGGCATCTCAGGGTCTTTGTTGCTGGGAGCAGGAGTCCCAGGGTCTCAGCTGCAGGGAGGGGACGTCTCAGGGTCTCCCATAAAGGCAGTGGCAACTCAGAGTATCCATTGCAGACAGTGGGCGTCTCAGGATCTCCTGCACAGAGTGTGGGCATCTCAGGGTCTCCTTTAAAGGGAGTCGGCGTGTTAGGGCCTCTGCTGCAGGGAGTGGGCATCTCAGAGTCTCTGCTGCAGGGAGAGGGGGTCTCAGGGTCCCCTGTACAAGCAGTGGGCATCTCAGGGCCTCCCGTACAGGGAGAGGGTGTCTCAGGGTATCCACTGTGGGGAGTGGGCCTGTCACGGTCTCAGCTGTAGGGAGTGGGTGACTCAGGGTCTCCCATACAGGAGTGGGCATCTGAGGGTCTCCCATGCAAGGAGCGAGTGTCTCAGGGTCTCTGTTGCAGGGAGCAGATGTCTCAGGGTCTCCTCTGCAGAGGGTGGGTGTCCCAGAGTATCTACTGCACACAGTGGGCGTCCCAGGGTCTCCCGTACAAGTAGTGGCCATCTTGGACAGAGTCTGGGCATCTCAGGGTCTCCTGTAAAGGCAGTGGACGTCTTGGGCAGAGTCTGGGCATCTCAGGGTCTCCCGTACAGGCAGTGGGCGTCTTGGGCAGATTCTGGGCATCTCAGGGTCTTCTGTACAGGCAGTGCTCCTCTTGGGCAGAGTCTGGGTATCTCAGGGTCTACCCTACAGGCAGTGGGCGTCTTGGGCCGAGTCTGGGCGTCTCAGGGTCTCCCGGACAGGCAATGGCCTCTTGGGCAGAGTCTGGGCGTCTCAGGGTCTACCCTACAGGCAGTGGGCGTCTTGGGCAGAGTCTGGGCGTCTCAGGGTCTCCCGTACAGGCAATGGCCTCTTGGGCAGAGTCTGGGCATCTCAGGGTCTCCCGTACAGGCAGTGGACGTCTTGGGCAGAGTCTGGGCGCCTCAGGGTCTCCCGTACAGGCAATGGCCTCTTGGACAGAGTCTGGGTGTCTCAGGGTCTCCTGTACAGGCAGTGGGCGTCTTGGGCAGAGTCTGGGCGTCTCAGGGTCTCCCATACATGCAGTGGGCGTCTTGGGCAGATTCTGGGCGTCTCAGGGTCTTCTGTACAGGCAGTGCGCCTCTTGGGCAGAGTCTGGGCGTCTCAGGGTCTCCCGTAAAGGCAGTGGGCGTCTTGGGCAGAGTCTGGGCGTCTCAGGGTCTCCCGTACAGGCAGGGGACCTCTTGGGCAGAGTCTGGGCGTCTCAGGGTCTCCCGTACAGGCAATGGCCTCTTGGCCAGAGTCTGGGCATCTCAGGGTCTCCCGTACAGGCAGTGGGCGTCTTGGGCAGAGTCTGGGAGTCTCAGGGTCTCCCGTACAGGCAATGGCCTTTTGGACAGAGTCTGGGTTTCTTAGGGTCTCCTGTAAAGGCAGTGGGCGTCTTGGGCAGAGTCTGGGCATCTCAGGGTCTCCCGTACAGGCAGTGGGCGTCTTGGGCAGATTCTGGGCGTCTCAGGGTCTTCTGTACAGGCAGTGCGCATCTTGGGCAGAGTCTGGGCGTCTCAGGGTCTCCCGTACAGGCAGTGGGCCTCTTGGGCAGAGTCTGGGCATCTCAGGGTCTCCCGTACAGGCAGTGGGCCTCTTGGGCAGAGTCTGGGCATCTCAGGGTCTCCCGTACAGGCAGTGGGCGTCTTGGGCAGAGTCTGGGCATCTCAGGGTCTCCCGTACAGGCAGTGGGCCTCTTGGGCAGAGTCTGGGCATCTCAGGGTCTCCCGTACAGGCAGTGGGCGTCTTGGGCAGAGTCTGGGCGTCTCAGGGTCTAACGTACAGGCAATGGCCTTTTGGACAGAGTCTGGGTTTCTTAGGGTCTCCTGTAAAGGCAGTGGGCGTCTTGGGCAGAGTCTGGGCATCTCAGGGTCTCCCGTACAGGCAGTGGGCGTCTTGGGCAGATTCTGGGCGTCTCAGGGTCTTCTGTACAGGCAGTGGGCGTCTTGGGCAGATTCTGGGCGTCTCAGGGTCTTCTGTACAGGTAGTGCGCATCTTGGGCAGAGTCTGGGCGTCTCAGGGTCTCCCGTACAGGCAGTGGGCTTCTTGGGCAGAGTCTGGGCGTCTCAGGGTCTCCCGTACAGGCAGTGGGCCTCTTGGGCAGAGTCTGGGCGTCTCATGGTCTCCCGTACAGGCAGTGGGCCTCTTGGGCAGAGTCTGGGCGTCTCAGGGTCTCCCGCACAGGCAGTGGGCCTCTTGGGCATAGTCTGGGCGTCTCATGGTCTCCCGTACAGGCAGTGGGCGTCTTGGGCAGAGTCTGGGCGTCTCATGGTCTCCCGTACAGGCAGTGGGCCTCTTGGGCAGAGTCTGGGCGTCTCAGGGTCTCCCGTACAGGCAGTGGGCTTCTTGGGCAGAGTCTGGGCGTCTCATGGTCTCCCGTACAGGCAGTGGGCCTCTTGGGCATAGTCTGGGCGTCTCAGGGTCTCCCGTACAGGCAGGGGACCTCTTGGGCAGAGTCTGGGCGTCTCAGGGTCTCCCGTACAGGCAGTGGGCCTCTTGGGCAGAGTCTGGGCGTCTCAGGGTCTCCCGTACAGGCAGTGCGCATCTTGGGCAGAGTCTGGGCGTCTCAGGGTCTCCCGTACAGGCAGTGCGCATCTTGGGCAGAGTCTGGGCGTCTCATGGTCTCCCGTACAGGCAGTGCGCATCTTGGGCAGAGTCTGGGCGTCTCAGGGTCTCCCGTACAGGCAGTGCGCATCTTGGGCAGATTCTGGGTGTCTCAGGGTCTCCGGTACAGGCAGGGGACCTCTTGGGCAGAGTCTGGGCGTCTCAGGGTCTACCCTACAGGCAGTGGGCGTCTTGGGCAGAGTCTGGGCGTCTCAGGGTCTCCCGTACAGGCAGTGGGCCTCTTGGGCAGAGTCTGGGCGTCTCATGGTCTCCCGTACAGGCAGTGGGCCTCTTGGGCAGAGTCTGGGCGTCTCAGGGTCTCCCGTACAGGAAGGGGGAATCTCGGACTCTGACCTGAGGAGGACGATTCCTGCGACACCTGTCCTCCCAGCTGCAGGGGGGGATTGAAGGCGGACACGGCCATGTCTCCCGCCTCTATGACTCGCTGGGTGAGGAGCGTGCCCCGCGGAAGACCACCCTGCAGGATCCTGTAATAGAAGACCAAGATAATAAGCCCTGCAGGAGGCGGAGCAATTATCACCATTCACTGTGACTCCACCCACTGCGCGCACCGCTCACCAGTCTGTGGCATCCTGCACCCGGAAACAGCCGGCCTGGAGAGCGGCCTGAACCTGCGCCTCATTGAAGCCCATCTCATACAGCGCCTGGAGGAGCTCTCTGACCGTCTGCGGGAAGAGACCACGTCACTGCCCACCCATAGCGAGGACCCCCGAATACATCAGGGGACACACAGCGATCTATGCGGGGCAGCTACAGGACACAAATACGCCAGGGATTACAGGACGTCCCGTATACCGGGTCATGTGACAAGTCTGTATAATCTGGGAGAACTCGCCCCTCCCGCTGGGATGACCTCTGACCGCGATGACCCCAAGTTCTCACCCCACTTCCTGCAGGAGCCGCCATCTCCAGAAGATCAGACGTCTCTAGAAAAAAACACAGGTCTCATTACAGGACACAGGCACGGAGGTCTCACCGTCCCCCGAGACCCCCAGTGTAGGACAGTCTCCAGACCCAGCGCTCTTATCATCTCTGCTGCACACTGTCTAGTGCTCACTCTCTCCCTCTCTCTCCTCTGCTATCTCTCTCTCCTCTGCAGTCTCTCTCTCCTCTGCTGTCTCTCTCTCCTCTGCTGTCTCTCTCCTCTGCTGTCTCTCTCTCCTCTGCAGTCTCTCTCCTCTGCAGTCTCTCTCTCCTCTGCTGTCTCTCTCTCCTCTGCTGTCTCTCTCCTCTGCTGTCTCTCTCTCCTCTGCAGTCTCTCTCCTCTGCTGTCTCTCTCTTCTGCAGTCTCTCTCCTCTGCTGTCTCTCTCTTCTGCAGTCTCTCTCTCCTCTGCTGTCTCTCTCCCTCTCTCTCTTCTGCTGTCTCTCTCTCCTCTGCTGTCTCTCTCTCCTCTGCTATCTCTCTCTCCTCTGCAGTCTCTCTCCTCTGCTGTCTCTCTCTTCTGCTGTCTCTCTCTCCTCTGCTATCTCTCTCTCCTCTGCAGTCTCTCTCCTCTGCTGTCTCTCTCTTCTGCTGTCTCTCGCTCCTCTGCTGTCTCTCTCCCTCTCTCTCCTCTGCAGTCTCTGTCTCTCCTCTGCTGTCTCTCTCCTCTGCAGTCTCTGTCTCTCCTCTGCTGTCTCTCTCCTCTGCAGTCTCTCTCTTCTGCTGTCTCTCTCTCCTCTGCTATCTCTCTCTCCTCTGCTGTCTCTCTCCTCTGCTGTCTCTCTCTTCTGCTGTCTCTCTCTCCTCTGCTATCTCTCTCTCCTCTGCAGTCTCTCTCTCCTCTGCAGTCTCTCTCCTCTGCTGTCTCTCTCTCCTCTGCTATCTCTCTCTCCTCTGCTGTCTCTCTCCTCTGCTGTCTCTCTCCTCTGCTGTCTCTCTCCTCTGCTGTCTCTCTCTTCTGCTGTCTCTCTCTTCTGCTGTCTCTCTCCTCTGCAGTCTCTCTCCTCTGCTGTCTCTCTCTCCTCTGCTATCTCTCTCTCCTCTGCTGTCTCTCTCCTCTGCTGTCTCTCTCCTCTGCTGTCTCTCTCTCCTCTGCTATCTCTCTCTTCTGCTGTCTCTCTCTCCCTCTCTCTCCTCTGCTGTCTCTCTCCTCTGCTATCTCTCTCTTCTGCAGTCTCTCTCTCTCCCTCTCTCTCCTCTGCTGTCTCTCTCCTCTGCAGTCTCTCTCTTCTGCTGTCTCTCTCTCCTCTGCTGTCTCTCTCCTCTGCAGTCTCTCTCTCCCTCTCTCTCCTCTGCAGTCTTTCTCCTCTGCAGTCTCTCTCTTCTGCTGTCTCTCTCTCCTCTGCTATCTCTCTCTCCTCTGCTGTCTCTCTCCTCTGCTGTCTCTCTCTTCTGCTGTCTCTCTCTCCCTCTCTCTCCTCTGCAGTCTCTCTCCTCTGCAGTCTCTCTCTTCTGCTGTCTCTCTCTCCTCTGCTGTCTCTCTCCCCTCTCTCTCCTCTTGCAGTCTCTCTCCTCTGCAGTCTCTCTCCTCTGCAGTCTCTCTCCTCTGCTGTCTCTCTCCTCTGCAGTCTCTCTCTCCCTCTCTCTCCTCTGCAGTCTTTCTCCTCTGCAGTCTCTCTCTTCTGCTGTCTCTCTCTCCTCTGCTATCTCTCTCTCCTCTGCTGTCTCTCTCCTCTGCTGTCTCTCTCTTCTGCTGTCTCTCTCTCCTCTCTCTCCTCTGCAGTCTCTCTCCTCTGCAGTCTCTCTCTTCTGCTGTCTCTCTCTCCTCTGCTGTCTCTCTCCCTCTCTCTCCTCTGCAGTCTCTCTCCTCTGCAGTCTCTCTCCTCTGCAGTCTCTCTCCTCTGCAGTCTCTCTCCTCTGCAGTCTCTCTCTTCTGCTGTCTCTCTCTCCTCTGCTGTCTCTCTCCCTCTCTCTCCTCTGCAGTCTCTCTCCTCTGCAGTCTCTCTCCTCTGCAGTCTCTCTCTTCTGCTGTCTCTCTCTCTCTCCTCTGCTGTCTCTCTTCCTCTCTCTCCTCTGCAGTCTCTCTCCTCTGCAGTCTCTCTCCTCTGCAGTCTCCTCTGCTGTCTCTCTCTTCTGCTGTCTCTCTCTCCTCTGCCATCTCTCTCTCCTCTGCTGTCTCTCTCCTCTGCTGTCTCTCTCTTCTGCTGTCTCTCTCTCCCTCTCTCTCCTCTGCTGTCTCTCTCCCTCTGCAGTCTCTCTCCTCTGCAGTCTCTCTCCCTCTCTCTCCTCTGCAGTCTCTCTCTTCTGCTGTCTCTCTCCCTCTCTCTCCTCTGCTATCTCTCTCTCCTCTGCAGTCTCTCTCCTCTCTCTCCTCTGCTATCTCTCTCTCCTCTGCAGTCTCTCTCCTCTGCTGTCTCTCTCCTCTGCTGTCTCTCTCCCTCTCTCTCCTCTGCTATCTCTCTCTCCTCTGCAGTCTATCTCCTCTGCTGTCTCTCTCCTCTGCTGTCTCTCTCCCTCTCTCTCCTCTGCTATCTCTCTCTCCTCTGCAGTCTTTCTCCTCTGCTGTCTCTCTCCTCTGCAGTCTCTCTCCCTCTCTCTCCTCTGCTGTCTCTCTCTCTCTGCTGTCTCTCTCACTCTCTTCTGCAGTCTCTCTCTCCTTCTCTCTCTTCTGCAGTCTCTCTCTTTTGCAGTCTCTCTCTCTCTCTCCTCTGCTGTCTCTCTACTTCTCTCTCTCTCTTCTGCAGTCTCTCTCTCTTTTGCAGTCTCTCATTTGCTGTCTCTCTCCTCTGCAGTCTCTCTCCTCTCTTCCTCTCTCTCGCTCTCTTCTGCAGTCTCTCCTCTCTTCCTTCTGCTGTTTCTCTCTCACACTCTCTTTTGCAGTCTCTCTCCTCTCTCTTCTGCAGTCTCTCCTTCTCTCTTCCTCTCTCTCACTCTCCTCTGCTGTCTCTCTCCTTTCTCTTCCTCTCTCTGCTCTGCAGCCTCTCTCCTTCTCTCTGCTCTGCAGCCTCTCTCCTTCTCTCTGCTCTGCAGCCTCTCTCCTCTCTTCCTCTCTCTCCTCTCTCTCTGCTCTGCTGTCTCTCTCCTTTCTCTTCCTCTCTCTCTTCCTCTCTCCTTCTCTCTGCTCTGCAGCCTCTCTCCTCTCTCTCCTCTCTTCCTCTCTCTCTGTTCTCTCTCCTCTCTTCCTCTCTCATCCTCTCTCTCTGCTCTGCAGTCTCTCTCCTCTCTTTTTCTCTCTCTCACACTCTTTTTTGCAGTCTCTCTCCTCTCTCTTCTGCAGTCTCTCCTTCTCTCTTCTTCTCTCTCACTCTCCTCTGCTGTCTCTCTCCTTTCTCTTCCTCTCTCTCTGCTCTGCAGCCTCTCTCCTTCGCTCTGCAGCCTCTCTCCTTCTCTCGCTCTGCAGCCTCTCTCCTCTCTCTTCTGCAGTCTCTCCTCTCTTCCTCTCTCTCTCCTCTGCAGTCTCTCTCCTCTCTCTTCCACTCTCTCTCCTTCTCTCTGCTCTGCAGCCTCTCTCTTCTCTTTCTCTCTCTCTCTCACTCTCTTCTGCTGTCTCTTTCTCTCTTCCCTCTCTCTCCTTCTCTCTGCTCTGCAGTCTCTCTCCTCTCTTCCTCTCTCTCGCTCCCTTCTGCAGTCTCTCCTTCTCTCTTCCTTCTGCTGTTTCTCTCTCACACACTCTTTTGCAGTCTCTCTCCTCTCTCTTCTGCAGTCTCTCCTTCTCTCTTCCTCTCTCTCACTCTCCTCTGCTGTCTCTCTTTCTCTTCCTCTCTCTGAAGCCTCTCTCCTTCTCTCTGCTCTGCAGCCTCTCTCCTCTCTTCTCTCTCTCCCTCTCTCTCCCTCTGCAGTCTCTCTCCTCTCTCCTTCTCTCTGCTCTGCAGTCTCTCTCCTCTCTTCCTCTCACACTCTTTTGCAGTCTCTCTCCTCTCTCTTCTGCAGTCTCTCTCCTTCTCTCTTCCTCTCTCTCTCTCTCTCACTCTCCTCTGCTGTCTCTCTCCTTTCTCTTCCTCTCTCTGCTCTGCAGCCTCTCTCCTTCTCTCTGCTCTGCAGCCTCTCTCCTTCTCTCTGCTCTGCAGCCTCTCTCCTTCTCTCTGCTCTGCAGCCCCTCTCCTTCTCTCTGCTCTGCAGCCTCTCTCCTCTCTTCCTCTCTCTCCTCTCTCTCTGCTCTGCAGTCTCTCTCCTCTCTCCTTCTCTCTGCTCTGCAGCCTCTCTCTTCTGCAGTCTCTCTTCCTCTCTCTCCTTCTCTCTGCTCTGCAGCCTCTCTCCTCTCTTTTTCGCTCTCTCTCACTCTCTTCTGCTGTCTCTTTCTCTCTTCCTCTCTCTCTCCTTCTCTCTGCTCTGCAGCCTCTCTCCTTCTCTCTGCTCTGCAGCCTCTCTCTTCTGCAGTCTCTCTCCTCTCTCTTCTGCAGTCTCTCCTTCTCTCGTCCTCTCTCTCTCTCCTCTGCAGTCTCTCTCTTCTGCAGTCTCTCCTTCTCTCTCTCTCTCCTCTGCAGTCTCTCTCCTCTCTTCCTTTCTCTCTTCCTCTCTCTCTCCTTCTCTCTGCTCTGCAGCCTCTCTCCTCTCTTTTTCTCTCTCTCACACTCTCTCTGCTGTCTCTCTTCCTCTCTCTTCCTCTCTCCTTCTCTCTGCTCTGCAGCCTCTCTCCTCTCTTTTTCTCTCTCTCTCACTCTCTTCTGCTGTCTCTTTCTCTCTTCCTCTCTCTCTCCTTCTCTCTGCTCTGCAGCCTCTCTCCTTCTCTCTGCTCTGCAGCCTCTCTCTTCTGCAGTCTCTCCTTCTCTCTTTCTCTCTCTCTTCCTCTCTCTTCCTCTCTCTCTTCTGCTGTCTCTTCCTCTCTCTCTTCCTCTCTCTCTCTTCTGCTGTCTCTTTCTCTCTTCCTCTCTCCTTCTCTCTGCTCTGCAGCCTCTCTCCTCTCTCTCTTTCTCTCTCTCTCCTTCTCTCCTGCTCTCCAGCCTCTCTCCTCTCTTTTTCTCTCTCTCACTCTCTTCTGCTGTCTCTTTCTCTCTTCCTCTCTCTCTCCTTCTCTCTCTTCTGCAGCCTCTCTCCTCTCTTTTTCTCTCTCTCTCACTCTCTTCTGCTGTCTCTTTCTCTCTTCCTCTGTCTCCTCTCTGCTCTGCAGCCTCTCTCCTCTCTTTTTTCTCTCTCTCACACTCTCTCTCTTTCTCTCTCTTCCTCTCTCTCTCCTCTCTTCCTCTCTCTCTGCTCTCCTCTCTCTCTTCCTCTCTCTTCCTCTCTCTCTCCTTCTCTCTGCTCTGCAGCCTCTCTCCTCTCTTTTTCTCTCTCTCTCACACTCTCTTTTGCTGTCTCTTTCTCTCTCTCTCCTTCTCTCTGCTCTCCAGCCTCTCTCCTCTCTTTTTCTCTCTCGCTCTCTCTTCTGCTGTCTCTTTCTCTCTTCCTCTCTCTCTCCTTCTCTCTGCTCTGCAGCCTCTCTCCTCTCTTCCTCTCTCTCTGCTCTCCTCTCTCTCTTCCTCTCTCTCTCCTTCTCTCTGCTCTGCAGCCTCTCTCCTTTTTCTCTCTCTCACACTCTTTTCTGCTGTCTCTTTCTCTCTTCCTCTCTCTCCTTCTTTCTCCTCTGCAGCCTCTCTCCTCTCTTTTTCTCTCTCTCTCTCACTCTCTTCTGCTGTCTCTTTCTCTCTTCCTCTCTCTCTCCTTCTCTCTGCTCTGCAGCCTCTCTCCTTCTCTCTGATCTGCAGCCTCTCTCTTCTGCAGTCTCTCCTTCTCTCTTTCTCTCTCTCTTCCTCTCTCTTCCTCTCTCTCTTCTGCTGTCTCTTCCTCTCTCTCTTCCTCTCTCTCTCTTCTGCTGTCTCTTTCTCTCTTCCTCTCTCCTTCTCTCTGCTCTGCAGCCTCTCTCCTCTCTCTCTTTCTCTCTTCCTCTCTCTCTCCTTCTCTCTGCTCTCCAGCCTCTCTCCTCTCTTTTTCTCTCTCTCTCTCACTCTCTTCTGCTGTCTCTTTCTCTCTTCCTCTCTCTCCTCTCTGCTCTGCAGCCTCTCTCCTCTCTTTTTCTCTCTCTCACACTCTCTCTCTTCCTCTCTCTCTTCCTCTCTCTCTCCTCTCTTCCTCTCTCTCTGCTCTCCTCTCTCTCTTCCTCTCTCTCTCCTTCTCTCTGCTCTGCAGCCTCTCTCCTCTCTTTTTCTCTCTCTCTCACACTCTCTTTTGCTGTCTCTTTCTCTCTTCCTCTCTAACTCCTTCTCTCTGCTCTCCAGCCTCTCTCCTCTCTTTTTCTCTCTAGCTCTCTCTTCTGCTGTCTCTTTCTCTCTTCCTCTCTCTCTCCTTCTCTCTGCTCTGCAGCCTCTCTCCTCTCTTCCTCTCTCTCTGCTCTCCTCTCTCTCTTCCTCTCTCTCTCCTTCTCTCTGCTCTGCAGCCTCTCTCCTCTCTTTTTCTCTCTCTCACACTCTCTTCTGCTGTCTCTTTCTCTCTTCCTCTCTCTCCTTCTCTCTGCTCTGCAGCCTCTCTCCTCTCTTCCTCTCTCTCTGCTCTCCTCTCTCTCTTCCTCTCTCTCTCCTTCTCTCTGCTCTGCAGCCTCTCTCCTCTCTTTTTCTCTCTCTCACACTCTCCTCTGCTGTCTCTTTCTCTCTTCCTCTCTCTCTCCTTCTCTCTGCTCTGCAGCCTCTCTCCTCTCTTTTTCTCTCTCTCACACTCTCTTCTGCTGTCTCTTTCTCTCTTCCTCTCTCTCCTTCTTTCTCCTCTGCAGCCTCTCTCCTCTCTTTTTCTCTCCTCTGCAGTGTCTCTCCTCTCTCTCTTCCTCTCTCTCTCCTCTGCAGTCTCTCTCCTCTCTCTCTTCCTCTCTCTCTCCTTCTCTCTGCTCTGCAGCCTCTCTCCTCTCTTTTTCTCTCCTCTGCAGTGTCTCTCCTCTCTCTCTTCCTCTCTCTCTCCTCTGCAGTCTCTCTCCTCTCTCTCCTTCTCTCTGCTCTGCAGCCTCTCTCCTCTCTTTTTCTCTCTCTCTCTCACTCTCTTCTGCTGTCTCTCTTCTGCTGTCTCTTTCTCTCTTCCTCTCTCTCTCTCCTTCTCTCTGCTCTGCAGCCTCTCTTCTCTCTTTTTCTCTCCTCTGCAGTGTCTCTCCTCTCTCTCTTCCTCTCTCTCTCCTCTGCAGTCTCTCTCCTCTCTCTCTTCCTCTCTCTCTCCTTCTCTCTGCTCTGCAGCCTCTCTCCTCTTTTTCTCTCCTCTGCAGTGTCTCTCCTCTCTCTCTTCCTCTCTCTCTCCTCTGCAGTCTCTCTCCTCTCTCTCTTCCTCTCTCTCCTTCTCTCTGCTCTGCAGCCTCTCTCCTCTCTTTTTCTCTCCTCTGCAGTGTCTCTCCTCTCTCTCTTCCTCTCTCTCTCCTCTGCAGTCTCTCTCTCTTCCTCTCTCTCTCCTTCTCTCTGCTCTGCAGCCTCTCTCCTCTTTTTCTCTCCTCTGCAGTGTCTCTCCTCTCTCTCTTCCTCTCTCTCTCCTCTGCAGTCTCTCTCCTCTCTCTCTTCCTCTCTCTCTCCTTCTCTCTGCTCTGCAGCCTCTCTCCTCTCTTTTTCTCTCCTCTGCAGTGTCTCTCCTCTCTCTCTTCCTCTCTCTCTCCTCTGCAGTCTCTCTCCTCTCTCTCTCTCTCTCCTTCTCTCTGCTCTGCAGCCTCTCTCCTCTCTTTTTCTCTCTCTCTCTCACTCTCTTCTGCTGTCTCTCTTCTGCTGTCTCTTTCTCTCTTCCTCTCTCTCTCCTTCTCTCTGCTCTGCAGCCTCTCTCCTCTCTTCAGCTCTATCTCTCTCTCTCCTCTCTCTTCCTCTCTCCTCTCTCTGCAGTCTTTCTCCTCTCTCCTCTCTCTGCAGTCTTTCTCCTCTCTCTTCCTCTGTCCTCTCTCTGCAGTCTTTCTCCTCTCTCTTCCTCTCTCCTCTCTCTGCAGTCTTTCTCCTCTCTCTTCCTCTCTCCTCTCTCTGCAGTCTTTCTCCTCTCTCTGCAGTCTTTCTCCTCTCTCTTCCTCTCTCCTCTCTCTACAGTCTCTCTCCTCTCTTCTGCAGTCTTTCTCCTCTCTCTTCCTTTCTCCTCTCTCTGCAGTCTTTCTCCTCTCTCTTCCTCTCTCCTCTCTCTGCAGTCTTTCTCCTCTCTCTTCCTTTCTCCTCTCTCTGCAGTCTTTCTCCTCTCTCTTCCTCTCTCCTCTCTCTGCAGTCTTTCTCCTCTCTCTTCCTCTCTCCTCTCTCTGCAGTCTTTCTCCTCTCTCCTCTCTCTGCAGTCTTTCTCCTCTCTCTTCCTTTCTCCTCTCTCTGCAGTCTTTCTCCTCTCTCTTCCTCTCTCCTCTCTCTGCAGTCTTTCTCCTCTCTCTTCCTTTCTCCTCTCTCTGCAGTCTTTCTCCTCTCTCTTCCTCTCTCCTCTCTCTGCAGTCTTTCTCCTCTCTCTTCCTCTCTCCTCTCTCTTCCTCTCTCCTCTCTCTGCAGTCTTTCTCCTCTCTCTTCCTTTCTCCTCTCTCTGCAGTCTTTCTCCTCTCTCTTCCTCTCTCCTCTCTCTGCAGTCTTTCTCCTCTCTCTTCCTCTCTCCTCTCTCTTCCTCTCTCCTCTCTCTGCAGTCTTTCTCCTCTCTCTTCCTCTCTCCTCTCTCTGCAGTCTTTCTCCTCTCTCTTCCTCTCTCCTCTCTCTGCAGTCTTTCTCCTCTCTCTTCCTCTCTCCTCTCTCTTCCTCTCTCCTCTCTCTGCAGTCTTTCTCCTCTCTCTTCCTTTCTCCTCTCTCTGCAGTCTTTCTCCTCTCTCTTCCTTTCTCCTCTCTCTGCAGTCTTTCTCCTCTCTCTTCCTCTCTCCTCTCTCTGCAGTCTTTCTCCTCTCTCTTCCTCTCTCCTCTCTCTTCCTCTCTCCTCTCTCTGCAGTCTTTCTCCTCTCTCTTCCTTTCTCCTCTCTCTGCAGTCTTTCTCCTCTCTCTTCCTCTCTCCTCTCTCTGCAGTCTTTCTCCTCTCTCTTCCTCTCTCCTCTCTCTTCCTCTCTCCTCTCTCTGCAGTCTTTCTCCTCTCTCTTCCTCTCTCCTCTCTCTGCAGTCTTTCTCCTCTCTCTTCCTCTCTCCTCTCTCTGCAGTCTTTCTCCTCTCTCTTCCTCTCTCCTCTCTCTTCCTCTCTCCTCTCTCTTCCTCTCTCCTCTCTCTGCAGTCTTTCTCCTCTCTCTTCCTTTCTCCTCTCTCTGCAGTCTTTCTCCTCTCTCTTCCTCTCTCCTCTCTCTGCAGTCTTTCTCCTCTCTCTTCCTCTCTCCTCTCTCTTCCTCTCTCCTCTCTCTGCAGTCTTTCTCCTCTCTCTTCCTCTCTCCTCTCTCTGCAGTCTTTCTCCTCTCTCTTCCTCTCTCCTCTCTCTGCAGTCTTTCTCCTCTCTCTTCCTCTCTCCTCTCTCTTCCTCTCTCCTCTCTCTTCCTCTCTCCTCTCTCTGCAGTCTTTCTCCTCTCTCTTCCTCTCTCCTCTCTCTTCCTCTCTCCTCTCTCTGCAGTCTTTCTCCTCTCTCTTCCTCTCTCCTCTCTCTGCAGTCTTTCTCCTCTCTCTTCCTCTCTCCTCTCTCTGCAGTCTTTCTCCTCTCTCTCTTCCTCTCTCCTCTCTCTTCCTCTCTCCTCTCTCTGCAGTCTTTCTCCTCTCTCTTCCTCTCTCCTCTCTCTGCAGTCTTTCTCCTCTCTCTTCCTCTCTCCTCTCTCTGCAGTCTCTCTCCTCTCTTCTGCAGTTTCTCTCTTTCTCTCTTCTGCAGTCTCTCTCTTTCTCTCTTCTGCAGTCTCTCTTCCTCTCTCTCTCCTCTCTCTTCCTCTCTCTCTCTGCAGTCTCTCTCACTCTCTTCTGCAGTCTCTCTCCTCTCTCTCTTCCTCTCTCTTCTCTCTGCTCTGCAGCCTCTCTCCTCTCTTTTTCTCTCTCACACTCTCTTCTGCTGTCTCTCTTCCTCTCTCCTCTCACTCTCTGCTTTGCAGCCTCTCTCTTCCTCTCTGCTCTGCAGCCTCTCTCCTCTCTTTTTCTCTCTCTCTCACTCTCTTCTGCAGTCTCTCTTCCTCTCTCTCTCTCTTCCTCTCTCTTCTCTCTGCTCTGCAGCCTCTCTCCTCTCTTCCTCTCTCTCTGCTCTCCTCTCTCTCTTCCTCTCTCTCTCCTTCTCTCTGCTCTGCAGCCTCTCTCCTCTCTTTTTCTCTCTCTCTCACACTCTCTTTTGCTGTCTCTTTCTCTCTTCCTCTCTAACTCCTTCTCTCTGCTCTCCAGCCTCTCTCCTCTCTTTTTCTCTCTAGCTCTCTCTTCTGCTGTCTCTTTCTCTCTTCCTCTCTCTCTCCTTCTCTCTGCTCTGCAGCCTCTCTCCTCTCTTCCTCTCTCTCTGCTCTCCTCTCTCTCTTCCTCTCTCTCTCCTTCTCTCTGCTCTGCAGCCTCTCTCCTCTCTTTTTCTCTCTCTCACACTCTCTTCTGCTGTCTCTTTCTCTCTTCCTCTCTCTCCTTCTCTCTGCTCTGCAGCCTCTCTCCTCTCTTCCTCTCTCTCTGCTCTCCTCTCTCTCTTCCTCTCTCTCTCCTTCTCTCTGCTCTGCAGCCTCTCTCCTCTCTTTTTCTCTCTCTCACACTCTCCTCTGCTGTCTCTTTCTCTCTTCCTCTCTCTCTCCTTCTCTCTGCTCTGCAGCCTCTCTCCTCTCTTTTTCTCTCTCTCACACTCTCTTCTGCTGTCTCTTTCTCTCTTCCTCTCTCTCCTTCTTTCTCCTCTGCAGCCTCTCTCCTCTCTTTTTCTCTCCTCTGCAGTGTCTCTCCTCTCTCTCTTCCTCTCTCTCTCCTCTGCAGTCTCTCTCCTCTCTCTCTTCCTCTCTCTCTCCTTCTCTCTGCTCTGCAGCCTCTCTCCTCTCTTTTTCTCTCCTCTGCAGTGTCTCTCCTCTCTCTCTTCCTCTCTCTCTCCTCTGCAGTCTCTCTCCTCTCTCTCCTTCTCTCTGCTCTGCAGCCTCTCTCCTCTCTTTTTCTCTCTCTCTCTCACTCTCTTCTGCTGTCTCTCTTCTGCTGTCTCTTTCTCTCTTCCTCTCTCTCTCTCCTTCTCTCTGCTCTGCAGCCTCTCTTCTCTCTTTTTCTCTCCTCTGCAGTGTCTCTCCTCTCTCTCTTCCTCTCTCTCCTCTGCAGTCTCTCTCCTCTCTCTCTTCCTCTCTCTCTCCTTCTCTCTGCTCTGCAGCCTCTCTCCTCTTTTTCTCTCCTCTGCAGTGTCTCTCCTCTCTCTCTTCCTCTCTCTCTCCTCTGCAGTCTCTCTCCTCTCTCTCTTCCTCTCTCTCCTTCTCTCTGCTCTGCAGCCTCTCTCCTCTCTTTTTCTCTCCTCTGCAGTGTCTCTCCTCTCTCTCTTCCTCTCTCTCTCCTCTGCAGTCTCTCTCTCTTCCTCTCTCTCTCCTTCTCTCTGCTCTGCAGCCTCTCTCCTCTTTTTCTCTCCTCTGCAGTGTCTCTCCTCTCTCTCTTCCTCTCTCTCTCCTCTGCAGTCTCTCTCCTCTCTCTCTTCCTCTCTCTCTCCTTCTCTCTGCTCTGCAGCCTCTCTCCTCTCTTTTTCTCTCCTCTGCAGTGTCTCTCCTCTCTCTCTTCCTCTCTCTCTCCTCTGCAGTCTCTCTCCTCTCTCTCTCTCTCTCCTTCTCTCTGCTCTGCAGCCTCTCTCCTCTCTTTTTCTCTCTCTCTCTCACTCTCTTCTGCTGTCTCTCTTCTGCTGTCTCTTTCTCTCTTCCTCTCTCTCTCCTTCTCTCTGCTCTGCAGCCTCTCTCCTCTCTTCAGCTCTATCTCTCTCTCTCCTCTCTCTTCCTCTCTCCTCTCTCTGCAGTCTTTCTCCTCTCTCTTCCTCTCTCCTCTCTCTGCAGTCTTTCTCCTCTCTCTTCCTCTGTCCTCTCTCTGCAGTCTTTCTCCTCTCTCTTCCTCTCTCCTCTCTCTGCAGTCTTTCTCCTCTCTCTTCCTCTCTCCTCTCTCTGCAGTCTTTCTCCTCTCTCTGCAGTCTTTCTCCTCTCTCTTCCTCTCTCCTCTCTCTACAGTCTCTCTCCTCTCTTCTGCAGTCTTTCTCCTCTCTCTTCCTTTCTCCTCTCTCTGCAGTCTTTCTCCTCTCTCTTCCTCTCTCCTCTCTCTGCAGTCTTTCTCCTCTCTCTTCCTCTCTCCTCTCTCTGCAGTCTTTCTCCTCTCTCTTCCTCTCTCCTCTCTCTGCAGTCTTTCTCCTCTCTCTTCCTCTCTCCTCTCTCTGCAGTCTTTCTCCTCTCTCTTCCTCTCTCCTCTCTCTTCCTTTCTCCTCTCTCTGCAGTCTTTCTCCTCTCTCTTCCTCTCTCCTCTCTCTGCAGTCTTTCTCCTCTCTCTTCCTCTCTCCTCTCTCTTCCTCTCTCCTCTCTCTGCAGTCTTTCTCCTCTCTCTTCCTTTCTCCTCTCTCTGCAGTCTTTCTCCTCTCTCTTCCTCTCTCCTCTCTCTGCAGTCTTTCTCCTCTCTCTTCCTCTCTCCTCTCTCTTCCTCTCTCCTCTCTCTGCAGTCTTTCTCCTCTCTCTTCCTCTCTCCTCTCTCTGCAGTCTTTCTCCTCTCTCTTCCTCTCTCCTCTCTCTGCAGTCTTTCTCCTCTCTCTTCCTCTCTCCTCTCTCTGCAGTCTTTCTCCTCTCTCTTCCTCTCTCCTCTCTCTTCCTCTCTCCTCTCTCTTCCTCTCTCCTCTCTCTGCAGTCTTTCTCCTCTCTCTTCCTTTCTCCTCTCTCTGCAGTCTTTCTCCTCTCTCTTCCTCTCTCCTCTCTCTGCAGTCTTTCTCCTCTCTCTTCCTCTCTCCTCTCTCTTCCTCTCTCCTCTCTCTGCAGTCTTTCTCCTCTCTCTTCCTCTCTCCTCTCTCTGCAGTCTTTCTCCTCTCTCTTCCTCTCTCCTCTCTCTGCAGTCTTTCTCCTCTCTCTTCCTCTCTCCTCTCTCTTCCTCTCTCCTCTCTCTTCCTCTCTCCTCTCTCTGCAGTCTTTCTCCTCTCTCTTCCTCTCTCCTCTCTCTTCCTCTCTCCTCTCTCTGCAGTCTTTCTCCTCTCTCTTTCTCTCTCCTCTCTCTGCAGTCTTTCTCCTCTCTCTTCCTCTCTCCTCTCTCTGCAGTCTTTCTCCTCTCTCTCTTCCTCTCTCCTCTCTCTTCCTCTCTCCTCTCTCTGCAGTCTTTCTCCTCTCTCTTCCTCTCTCCTCTCTCTGCAGTCTTTCTCCTCTCTCTTCCTCTCTCCTCTCTCTGCAGTCTCTCTCCTCTCTTCTGCAGTTTCTCTCTTTCTCTCTTCTGCAGTCTCTCTCTTTCTCTCTTCTGCAGTCTCTCTTCCTCTCTCTCTCCTCTCTCTTCCTCTCTCTCTCTGCAGTCTCTCTCTCACTCTCTTCTGCAGTCTCTCTCCTCTCTCTTCCTCTCTCTTCTCTCTGCTCTGCAGCCTCTCTCCTCTCTTTTTCTCTCTCACACTCTCTTCTGCTGTCTCTCTTCCTCTCTCCTCTCACTCTCTGCTTTGCAGCCTCTCTCTTCCTCTCTGCTCTGCAGCCTCTCTCCTCTCTTTTTCTCTCTCTCTCACTCTCTTCTGCAGTCTCTCTTCCTCTCTCTCTCTCTTCCTCTCTCTTCTCTCTGCTCTGCAGCCTCTCTCCTCTCTTTTTCTCTCTCGCTCTCTCTTCTGCTGTCTCTTTCTCTCTTCCTCTCTCTCTCCTTCTCTCTGCTCTGCAGCCTCTCTCCTCTCTTTTTCTCTCTCGCTCTCTCTTCTGCTGTCTCTTTCTCTCTTCCTCTCTCTCTCCTTCTCTCTGCTCTGCAGCCTCTCTCCTCTCTTCCTCTCTCTCTGCTCTCCTCTCTCTCTTCCTCTCTCTCTCCTTCTCTCTGGTCTGCAGCCTCTCTCCTCTCTTTTTCTCTCTCTCACACTCTCTTCTGCTGTCTCTTTCTCTCTTCCTCTCTCTCTCTCCTTCTTTCTCCTCTGCAGCCTCTCTCCTCTCTTCCTCTCTCTCTGCTCTCCTCTCTCTCTTCCTCTCTCTCTCCTTCTCTCTGGTCTGCAGCCTCTCTCTCTCCTTCTCTCTCTCTCTCACTCTCTTCTGCTGTCTCTCTTCTGCTGTCTCTTTCTCTCTTCCTCTCTCTCTCCTTCTTTCTCCTCTGCAGCCTCTCTCCTCTCTCTTCAGCTCTATCTCTCTCTCCTCTCTTCAGCTCTATCTCTCTCTCCTCTCTTCAGCTCTATCTCTCTCTCCTCTCTCTTCCTCTCTCCTCTCTTCTGCAGTTTCTCTCTTTCTCTCTTCTGCAGTTTCTCTCTTTCTCTCTTCTGCAGTTTCTCTCTTTCTCTCTTCTGCAGCCTCTCTCCTCTCTCTGCAGCCTCTCTCCTTCTCTCTCTCTCCTCTCTCTTCCTCTCTCTCTCTGCAGTCTCTCTTCTCTCTCTCTTCCTCTCTCCTCTCTTCTGCAGTTTCTCTCTTTCTCTCTCTTCTGCAGTCTCTCTCCTCTCTTCCTCTCTCTCTCTGCAGTCTCTCTTCTCTCTCTCTTCCTCTCTCCTCTCTTCTGCAGTTTCTCTCTTTCTCTCTCTTCTGCAGTCTCTCTCCTCTCTTCCTCTCTCTCTCTGCAGTCTCTCTTCTCTCTCTCTGCAGCCTCTCTCCTCTCTCTGCAGCCTCTCTCCTTCTCTCTCTCTGCAGCCTCTCTCCTCTCTCTGCAGCCTCTCTCCTTCTCTCTCTCTCTGCAGCCTCTCCTCTCTTTTTCTCTCTCTCACACTCTCTTTTGCCGTCTCTCTCACTCTGTTACCGTCTCTCTCTCTTCCTCGTCGGACCTGTCACTCTTCCGCATAGTTCAGACGATGTACTCGCTGATTGGAGAGCAGCCTTGTCACTCACAATGTGCTGTACACTGATTGCTCGGTGTCCCATATCTCCACCTCCTCACAGTTACCATTGGTGAAGTCTTCGGAAGGCTCCGCCCTCTCCCCATGATGTGTGTTTACCTATTTAGTCCGTTCAGTCGAGCTCAGCCAGTAAAAATGCAAATTATAATCAAAGTTCTCTGATTGGATATTGGGCGCTTGACAGACAGCTGTCTCAGACTCCGCCCATCCCTCAGCCTATACGCTGGTCACAGTACGGTCGCACACGTATGACGTCATGTCGCCTGTTTCTAGCGGTGTCACAGCGCCCCCTGCAGCGTGTGTAAAGCTCTGGAGCCAGCGGCGGCCGTGCAGGCTGTACACATGGCACCGGGAAAGTATTCACACCCCGGAACTTTCCCATTTTCTCATGTTACAGCCATAATCTGAATGTATTGATTGGGATTTTGTGTGACCCCAGCACTAAGTAGCAGAGGCTGCAGAGGAGGGGAGACAGGCCGGGCGCCACGCCGCGGGGTCACGTGTGTGTGACCTCCAGCTGAGGGACCTCACCGAGAATCCGGGGAAGACTTTCTCCATCACTTCTGCCCAGTATACAGTTTATTAGGCCACATCTATGGAGCGCTCACTACTAGTCCTGGTGGACAGTGATATTTTCTGCCTATGGCAGTGCTACTTAGCCTAGATATTCACTCTTGTATATTATCCTGCACAAGAGTGATGTAGTGGGAGAGGGAGTAGTGAGGGAGAGTGATGTAGTGGGGGAGGGAGAGTGATGTAGTGAGGGAGAGTGATGCAGTGGGGGAGGGAGTAGTGAGGGAGAGTGATGTAGTGGGGGAGGGAGTAGTGAGGGAGAGTGATGCAGTGGGGGAGGGAGTAGTGAGGGAGAGTGATGTAGTGGGGGAGGGAGTAGTGAGGGAGAGTGATGTAGTGGGGGAGGGAGAGTGATGTAGTGAGGGAGAGTGATGCAGTGGGGGGAGGGAGTAGTGAGGGAGAGTGATGTAGTGGGGGAGAGTGATGTAGTGAGGGAGAGTGATGTAGTGGGGGAGAGTGATGTAGTGAGGGAGAGTGATGTAGTGGGGGAGGGAGTAGTGAGGGAGAGTGATGTAGTGAGGGAGAGTGATGTAGTGGGGGAGGGAGTAGTGAGGGAGAGTGATGTAGTGAGGGAGACTGATGTAGTGAGGGAGAGTGATGTAGGTGAGGGAGAGTGATGTAGTGAGGGAGAGTGATGTAGTGGGGGAGGGAGTAGTGAGGGAGAGTGATGTAGTGGGTGAGGGAGAGTGATGCAGTGGGAGAGGGAGTAGTGAGGGAGAGTGATGTAGTGGGGGAGGGAGTAGTGAGGGAGAGTGATGCAGTGGGGGAGGGAGTAGTGAGGGAGAGTGATGTAGTGGGGGAGAGTGATGTAGTGAGGGAGAGTGATGTAGTGGGGGAGAGTGATGTAGTGAGGGAGAGTGATGTAGTGGGGGAGGGAGTAGTGAGGAAGAGTGATGTAGTGAGGGAGAGTGATGTAGTGGGGGAGGGAGTAGTGAGGGAGAGTGATGTAGTGAGGGAGACTGATGTAGTGAGGGAGAGTGATGTAGTGAGGGAGAGTGATGTAGTGAGGGAGAGTGATGTAGTGGGGAGGGAGTAGTGAGGGAGAGTGATGTAGTGAGGGAGAGTGATGTAGTGAGGGAGACTGATGTAGTGAGGGAGAGTGATGTAGTGGGGGAGAGTGATGTAGTGAGGGAGAGTGATGTAGTGGGGGAGGGAGTAGTGAGGGAGAGTGATGTAGTGAGGGAGAGTGATGTAGTGGGGGAGGGAGTAGTGAGGGAGAGTGATGTAGTGGGGGAGGGAGTAGTGAGGGAGAGTGATGTAGTGAGGGAGAGTGATGTAGTGGGGGAGGGAGTAGTGAGGGAGAGTGATGTAGTGGGAGAGTGATGTAGTGAGGGAGAGTGATGTAGTGGGGGAGGGAGTAGTGAGGGAGAGTGATGTAGTGGGGAGGGAGTAGTGAGGGAGGGTGATGTAGTGGGGGAGGGAGTAGTGAGGGAGGGTGATGTAGTGGGGGAGGGAAGTAGTGAGGGAGGGTGATGTAGTGGGGGAGGGAGTAGTGAGGGAGAGTGATGTAGTGGGGGAGAGTGATGTAGTGAGGGAGAGTGATGTAGTGGGGGAGAGTGATGTAGTTAGGGAGAGTGATGTAGTGGGGGAGGGAGTAGTGAGGGAGAGTGATGTAGTGGGGGAGGGAGTAGTGAGGGAGAGTGATGTAGTGGGGTAGGGAGGGAGAGTGATGTAGTGAGGGAGGGTGATGTAGTGGGGGAGAGTGATGTAGTGAGGGAGAGTGATGTAGTGGGGGAGAGTGATGTAGTGAGGGAGAGTGATGTAGTGGGGGAGAGTGATGTAGTGAGGGAGAGTGATGTAGTGGGGGAGAGTGATGTAGTGAGGGAGAGTGATGTAGTGGGGGAGGGAGTAGTGAGGGAGAGTGATGTAGTGAGGGAGAGTGATGTAGTGGGGGAGGGAGTAGTGAGGGAGAGTCATGTAGTGAGGGAGACTGATGTAGTGAGGGAGAGTGATGTAGTGAGGGAGAGTGATGTAGTGAGGGAGAGTGATGTAGTGGGGGAGGGAGTAGTGAGGGAGAGTGATGTAGTGAGGGAGAGTGATGTAGTGAGGGAGACTGATGTAGTGAGGGAGAGTGATGTAGTGGGGGAGAGTGATGTAGTGAGGAGAGTGATGTAGTGGGGGAGGGAGTAGTGAGGGAGAGTGATGTAGTGAGGGAGAGTGATGTAGTGGGGGAGGGAGTAGTGAGGGAGAGTGATGTAGTGGGGGAGGGAGTAGTGAGGGAGAGTGATGTAGTGAGGGAGAGTGATGTAGTGGGGGAGGGAGTAGTGAGGGAGAGTGATGTAGTGGGAGAGTGATGTAGTGAGGGAGAGTGATGTAGTGGGGAGGGAGTAGTGAGGGAGAGTGATGTAGTGGGGAGGGAGTAGTGAGGGAGGGTGATGTAGTGGGGGAGGGAGTAGTGAGGGAGAGTGATGTAGTGGGGGAGGGAGTAGTGAGGGAGACTGATGTAGTGAGGGAGAGTGATGTAGTGGGGGAGGGAGTAGTGAGGGAGAGTGATGTAGTGGGGGAGGGAGTAGTGAGGGAGAGTGATGTAGTGAGGGAGAGTGATGTAGTGAGGGAGAGTGATGTAGTGGGGGAGGGAGTAGTGAGGGAGAGTGATGTAGTGGGGGAGGGAGTAGTGAGGGAGAGTGATGTAGTGAGGGAGAGTGATGTAGTGGGGATGGGAGTAGTGAGGGAGAGTGATGTAGTTGGGGAGGGAGTAGTGAGGGAGAGTGATGTAGTGGGGGAGGGAGTAGTGAGGGAGAGTGATGTAGTGAGGGAGAGTGATGTAGTGGGGGAGGGAGTAGTGAGGGGGAGGGAGTAGTGAGGGAGGCTGATGTAGTGAGGGAGGGAGTAGTGAGGGAGAGTGATGTAGTGAGGGAGACTGATGTAGTGAGGGAGAGTGATGTAGTGGGGGAGAGTGATGTAGTGAGGGAGAGTGATGTAGTGGGGGAGGGAGTAGTGAGGGAGAGTGATGTAGTGAGGGAGAGTGATGTAGTGGGGGAGGGAGTAGTGAGGGAGAGTGATGTAGTGAGGGAGACTGATGTAGTGAGGGAGAGTGATGTAGTGGGGGAGAGTGATGTAGTGAGGGAGAGTGATGTAGTGGGGGAGGGAGTAGTGAGGGAGAGTGATGTAGTGAGGGAGAGTGATGTAGTGGGGGAGGGAGTAGTGAGGGAGAGTGATGTAGTGGGGGAGGGAGTAGTGAGGGAGAGTGATGTAGTGAGGGAGAGTGATGTAGTGGGGGAGGGAGTAGTGAGGGAGAGTGATGTAGTGGGAGAGTGATGTAGTGAGGGAGAGTGATGTAGTGGGGGAGGGAGTAGTGAGGGAGAGTGATGTAGTGGGGGAGGGAGTAGTGAGGGAGGGTGATGTAGTGGGGGAGGGAGTAGTGAGGGAGAGTGATGTAGTGGGGGAGGGAGTAGTGAGGGAGACTGATGTAGTGAGGGAGAGTGATGTAGTGGGGGAGGGAGTAGTGAGGGAGAGTGATGTAGTGGGGGAGGGAGTAGTGAGGGAGAGTGATGTAGTGAGGGAGAGTGATGTAGTGAGGGAGAGTGATGTAGTGGGGGAGGGAGTAGTGAGGGAGAGTGATGTAGTGGGGGAGGGAGTAGTGAGGGAGAGTGATGTAGTGAGGGAGAGTGATGTAGTGGGGATGGGAGTAGTGAGGGAGAGTGATGTAGTTGGGGAGGGAGTAGTGAGGGAGAGTGATGTAGTGGGGGAGGGAGTAGTGAGGGAGAGTGATGTAGTGAGGGAGAGTGATGTAGTGGGGGAGGGAGTAGTGAGGGGGAGGGAGTAGTGAGGGAGGCTGATGTAGTGAGGGAGGGAGTAGTGAGGGAGAGTGATGTAGTTGGGGAGGGAGTAGTGAGGGAGAGTGATGTAGTGGGGGAGGGAGTAGTGAGGGGAGGGAGTAGTGAGGGAGAGTGATGTAGTGGGGGAGGGAGTAGTGAGGGAGAGTGATGTAGTTGGGGAGGGAGTAGTGAGGGAGAGTGATGTAGTGGGGGAGGGAGTAGTGAGGGAGAGTGATGTAGTGAGGGAGAGTGATGTAGTGGGGGAGGGAGTAGTGAGGGGGAGGGAGTAGTGAGGGAGGGTGATGTAGTGGGGGAGGGAGTAGTGAGGGAGGGTGATGTAGTGGGGGGGAGGGACCGTGTGGTCCTCAGGGAATGTTGATCATCAGGAGTCGGCATATATTAGGGTTTTGCTGGCCGCCCCCAGTGATCGATCCTATTCTTTGTGTCTTAGTTAGCAGGGCCTCTCTGTGCTTAAGTCTGTCCCTAACCACCCGTGTATTGTTTACTTCCTATATCCTCTTCCTCATATGTTGGGGGCTTTATCTATTTCTTTTGGGCTGCTCCGAGAAAAGTGAGGACTCCTTTCTTCTTCTTTGATGTTAGCTAGTTTCTTCAGCGGTGACGAGGCGTCTAGGTAGAGTAGGCACACTCCAGCGCTATTTCTAGTTGTGTATATAGTCAGGGGTGCTGCTTGTTAGTTACCAAACACTCTTGTGCACTTTTTCCGGGGTTTCAGGGGATCTTAGTTTTTGGAATCTCATTTTTCTCCTGACCCCAATTTACACCCAGTGCTCCTCCATACAAACCTGGTTATAGTCCTCTGTATCAGGTCTCTGAGAGCCCATACACAAACTGCAGATGGAGCTCCTGATTACAGAGTGAAGGACCAAGACGCTCTCTACAAGTGGTAAGAGCTGTGGAGATGAATCTAGCAGCTTCCAAGCCCACCCCATGTACAAATGTGCTGCATTCACAGTCACCTGATGAGTATCATCACGTCATCTCCAGCCCTGGGCCTGCCTGACTACCAGAAATCATCATGCCTGTTTGCCATGGAGGAAGACAGCGGCCTTTTGGATACTACTCAGCCAGATTGGATGTAGTCGTCCGAGAAACACCAACCTAAAGCACCAGTTGAAGGTCAATGCTCCGCATGACATCACTGCTCCCTGACAATGTCACCATCTCCCAGTGTGCGGTCCTTAATCCTGCTACACTTCTCCCTCTTCCAAGGGTGGTGCGTCCCACCTCTGACACCTTGGTGGAAGATGTAGTCGACTCTGGCATAGCTCTATATGATTGGCTTGCTCGCCTGAGGCAGGAAACCTCTGGATTCGATGCAGTGACGGATACACCCTTGGACCCTAACTTAACCCCTTTGCAGATGGATCAAGATATGCATCAAGAACAACGGTTCCACACGGGTGTGGTGGTTGTAGCAGAAGACGCTGATAGAGCAGTCACTACCCGCATCCCTGTCTGCACAAGAAGCAGAGGAATGTGCTCTCACTGAAACCTGCTAGATGGCAGCCAACATCTACTCTGTATGGAAGACGAGAGACTTGATCACCACCAATGGAACTGTACGCCACCATGAGGCCATAGAACAACTGATGGAAGCTTTGCTATTGCCAGAGTCGCGGTGAGCAGGGTTGAGGCTTACATTGGAGGAATCAAGGGAAGCAGTAAGAAATGCCCTCATTGAGTGAACAGCCAAAGAAGAAACAATGCGACCATCTACCACAGAAACAGTCAGCCAATCTGTGCTCCTTAAGTGACCCCGATGTGAAGAAGAAATGGAAAATGGATAATCTTGGAAAAACATTGTCCAGACCCTACAAAAGCAAGTCTCAAAAGAAGAAGAGGACAGAGATGGGGTGCAGCTGTGGGCTCCCGGAGACCATAGAAAGTGGCCAGTGACCTGCTTTCATTGTCAGCCAAAGAGATATGGCAGACCTTGGCGACAGAACTGACCCTACACACCCCATACCAGACATAGAATAGAGGGAGAGTTGGGAGGTTGGGGCAATGTAGGAAACAAGGGCATGAGAGTCTTCCCCTTGCGTTGTTCAGTGTCAGCACACCCCAGAAGGGACCACTAAGTTGAGACCCTATGAAATCCTGTTTAGAACAACCCCCAGATACTCTAACTAAACTTGTTTAATTAACTAAACATTTGACTAATATACGTTCTTCAGTTTTCTCCTCCAGATCCAACCAGATCCAGATCAGGAGATGGCTGTCTATGAGCCCTGGAACCAGATATGATGTAACCTTCCAAGGTTTCCTGATGATCAGCACTGCTGTCGAGGTGGACGAGAGACCCACATAAATCCACGCATCCCACTACAAAAAGATGTCGGACCTGGGACCAGGAGATAGCTGACTTGTCTCTTCTACCCGATACTTTGTGCCAAGAAGATGGTATCCAAGCATGTGGACCAGAAGATGACTGTGCATCCCACCTTTGATGATGTCCCACCATTACCGCCTGAATACTGAGGAATATGAGGCTCTGAGTGCAACCAACCCTGATGAATATGAACTGTTGAGAGGACTGCTGAGACGACTACCACCACCTCCTTTCCCCCCCGAATAACGTGCGCCAGCGTGGAACATAACCACGAGGACAGTCAAGAGGATATGGACAGGATCTGACTTCCTATGCATAGTCTGTAGAGAGAGGAGGTTCATCCACAAGGGATGGGTTATCTCGTAGGCAAGTGAGGTAACCATCATCATTAGGACAGATCGATAGACTCGACGGAAGTAGGGAAAGATTTTTGGCTATCTCCAAAGGGGGGAATGTTATGGACATGGGTATGGACTGTTATGAGTATTAATAATTATATGAAGATATCCAAAAAACAGGACTCAAAATGGCGTTTGAGCTGTACTCAGATACGGGACTTTCTGGTCATAAGTGATTCATGCTGACTTAGCGTAATATAAAATGATGAAACACACATATATATATATATATATATATAATATATATATATATATCAGAATAAGCTCTTTTTGCCGTTTACCCAATAGGAGACGTGTTACGTATTCTTGGCTCCTAGCCAACTGATTTCTTTAAATGTATCTGAACTTCCGTAATTAAAGCAGTCATATTTGCTGTGCAGATCCGTACATCACAGGTCTGTGTGAATGAGTAGCATGCAACTGACAAATGACTCATGATTTGGCATGCAGACGGGTTTAACATGTGGATGCATAACTTGAATTGCATTACCCTAAATTATGCCCCTCTTATAACAAGAGTAAAGGAAATAATTCCTGCTTTTCTAATGATTTTCTATAAATACATTTGAAATTTGTGAGGTGCATTAGTATTCAGCCCCCTGTACTTGTGAGTGCCCATCGCCCCCAGAAGTCACATAATCAGTACATTGCCTCCTCTTAGGTGATTTCTCCTCAGTATAACTACAGCTGTTCTGTGCAGACCTCAGAGGATTGTGTGAGAAGATCAGGGATCAAACAGCATCATGAAAACCAAGACGCACACCAGACAGGTCAGGGATAAAACAGCATCATGAAAACCAAGGAGCCCACCAGACATGTGAAGGTTAAAACGGCATCATGAAAGCCTAGGAGCCCACCAGACAGGTCAGGGATAAAACAGCATCATGAAAACCAAGACGCACACCAGACAGGTCAGGGATAAAACAGCATCATGAAAACCAAGACGCACACCAGACAGGTCAGGGATAAAACAGCAGCATGAAAACCAAGGAGCCCACTAGACATGTCAAGGTTAAAACGGCATCATGAAAACCAAGGAGCCCACCTGACAGGTCAGAGATCAATCAGCATCATGAAAACCAAGGAGCTCACTAGACAGGTCAAGCATCAAACAGCATCATGAAAACCAAGGACTCGGGGGCGTGGCCTGCACGCTGATGGCGCTGGTCACCTAGAAGCTGAGCTCCAGCCACACTGACTCAGAAGCAGCTCACCACAGCTCACCGGTGATTCCAAATTCACCCCACACGGTGGGTAAACGCAGCGGTAACCCCTGGGACCTGGATATGACCAAGAGAAAGTCCCAAAAGAGGCCGTCCCCGGCGAAAGTAACAGACTTCTTTGCCAGCGCAAGAAGGGACAAGATGGCAGCGTCCTCCACTGCCTCCTCGCGCTGCTTCTGGAGAGGCTCCACGGCTGCCCCAGACCTCGACATGGGCGTACCCAGGATCAAAACTAGGGGGGGCAAGCCATGGTCGGTCAAGTACACATTACTGGAGGACACTGAGGGAGGCCATACACATTATTGGGAGACACTGGGGGCCTGTGGGATATAAACATTACTGAGGGACAATGGGGGGCATACACATTACTGGGAAATGTTGGGAGGCATGTACATTACTGGGGCCTGGGGGGCATACACATTACTGAGGAATGCTGGAAGGCATGCACATTATCTACTGTACCCTCACCCATCCCCCTCACCCCACTATACCAGTGCACGACCAGCTCTGCCCTCATCTACTGTACCCTGCCTCACCCATCCCCCTCACCCCACTATACTGCTGCACAGCCCATCAGTCTCACTTCACTATACATATAGAATTATATACAGAAATTTTCAAGGAAAAAAAGAGGAGCAGGAGGTCCACAGCAGAGGAGCAAGATGCCCACAGCAGAGGGGCAGGAGGCCCACAGGAGAGGGGCAGGAGGCCCACAGCAGAGGGGCAGGAGGCCCACAGGAGAGGGGCAGGAGGCCCACAGCAGAGGGGCAGGAGGCCCACAGGAGAGGGGCAGGATGCCCACAGGAGAGGGGCAGGATGCCCACAGGAGAGGGGCAGGAGGTCCACAGCAGAGGAGCAAGATGCCCACAGCAGAGGAGCAAGATGCCCACAGCAGAGGGGCAGGAGGCCCACAGCAGAGGGGCAGGAGGCCCACAGGAGAGGGGCAGGATGCCCACAGGAGAGGGGCAGGATGCCCACAGGAGAGGGGCAGGAGGCCCACAGGAGGGAGGCATGAGACCACGGGCCGGAGGTTTCCCACCCCTGATCTAGCTGAAGCAAGACAGGGGTTAGCAGGCCTGCAGTCGGGGGGCCTGTGGTCGGCGGGCTTGCGGCCGGCGGGTCTGTGGTCGGCGGGCTTGCGGTCGGCGGGGCCTGTGGTTAGTAGGTCAGCGGGCTTGCGGTCTGCGGTCGGCGTGGCCTGTGGTCGGCAGGTCTGCGATCCGGCAGTCGGCGGGTCTGCGGGCGGCCCCAGGCAGAGCTTAGCGAGCGCCCTCGCTCTGGGATCAGCACCTCACCACCCCGACGATCGTCTTCAGCTTACAGCGCTTACCTGTCCCCGCTGGATGCCAGGTCCTCGCCACCTCCATGTTGTACGCAGCACTGTGATGAGGCGCAGAGTGATGACCTCATCACAGTGCTGTCTGATGACGCGCCGCCTCCCTGTGCTACTCGCTTCCGGCCACATGGCTAATTTGCATGCGATGTCCTAGAAGGGCTTCGCCTGCAATTTAGCCATGTGTGCAGTGGAAGAAACGACACGGCCGGGCCCCTCTGCTGCGCCTGTGACAGGGGAACGGTGAAGAGAAGGGGCCCATCCTGCCTGGGGCTTAACAAACCCAAGTAATTACCCCGGAGCTGACTGGGCCCCCTCTCTTTACCGGGCCGGTACACCAGGCACAGTAGTAATGCCCTGATGGCGGCCCTGCCCTGCTTCTAGGGGGGGGCACCTGCCCCCCCCTGCCCCAGCCTGAGTACGCCCATGGACCTCGACACTGATACTGCAGACATTCCACTTACCAAACGCACGATGCAGAAGGTTCTCAGCGCTCTCCGTGCTTCCTTGCAGAAGGACTAGAAAGGTATGGTGGCTGAGCTGCGTGGAGATATTACAGCCATAGGAGCCCGCACCTCCCACATTGAAACTAAGATGGAGGAGCTCACAAGATCCCATAATAGCCTCATAGATGCCAATGCAACTCTGGAAGAGCAAGTACAGGGGCTACAAACTAAAATCCTGGAGCTGGAAGACCGGTCTCGCCGGAACAATATAAGAATAAGAGGGATCCCGAAGGTTATACCAGATGGAGGGCTGCAGAGCTTCTTGGTCTCCTTGCTGCAGGAGGTCCTGCCAGATCTGGGCCCAAATTATTTCATAGTGGACAGGATTCACAGAGTCCCAAAGCCAAAATCTCCACGGGATACCCTGGCACACTTTCATTTCTACAAAACCAAGGAAGCCCTGCTACAAGCACTGAGGAAGAAGCCATCCCTGCCTGAGCAATTCCGCCCTCTATCCATCTTTCCCGATCTGTCGGCTGGAACCCTGGCAAAGCGGAGGGAATTTGCTCCTTACACCAAGATCCTAAGGGATGAAGCCATTGCCTACAGATGGGGTTTCCCTGTCAAAATCCTGATCACCCGGGCGGGGAACACCCACGTTTGCCACTCTCCACACCAGCTGGCAAGGCTCCTTTCCACTTGGAACCTGGCAAATCTCCCAGCTAGATCACCGAGAGCCGCGGGGCCTTCCCGCAGGGAAAAAGTTAATGAAGAATGGTCTGTAGCGTGATTTATTTAACATTCCGAGTCGTGGTTCTGACTTAAGCCTGCTTTATACCTTTCAATTAAGCATACGATCTCGTATGCGATATGACACGCCCTCATCGTATGTGCGACACGTTCAATTTGTTGACCGTGTCGCACAATCGATTAAAAGCTGTCACACGTACTTACCCCTCCATACGACCTCGATGTGGGCGGCGAACATCCACTTTCTGGAGTGGGAGGGACGTTTGGCGACACACCGACGTCACACGGCAGCCGGCCAATAGAAGCGGAGGGGCGGAGATGAGCGGGACGTAAACATCCCGCCCACCTCCTTCCTTCCGCATTGCAGGCGGGACGCAGGTAAGAGCTGTTCATCGTTCCCGGGGTGTCACACGCTGCGATGTGTGCTGCCTCGGGAACATTGAACAACCTGACATGCAATTTTTAGGAAATAAACGACGTGTTTGCGATGAAGGGTTTTACGTTCAATCGCAGTCGCACGTACCTGTCACACGCTACAACACCACTAACGATGTCGGAATGTGCGTTACTTACGACGTGACCCTGCCGACACATCGTTAGATATGTTGTAGCGTGTAAAGCCCGCTTTAGTTGCTATTCTTGAAGGCCCTCTGGATATGGTTCATCCAGGTCCTTCTGGCCCCCAGGGCGGCAATTTCCTATCATGGCGCTGGTCCTTTTTTGGACTTTTTTTTTCCTTTTGGACAAATGTTAGTTATGCGTTTTATGTTCTACCTAACCTTCTTTTCTCCCCCGGCAGCTTTAGTCAAGAGACTCTAATTCTAGCACAATGGTATTAAACTGTATGTCTATAAATGTAAAAGATCTACATTCGCCAGCCAAGAGGTCTATGTTCTGGCGAGAAGTGTCAAGATCAAAATGTGATGTGATATGCGGGCAGGAATCACATCTTCTTCAAAGTGACACTCACCGGCTGAATAACCCTACATTTCCATTTATTATGCATGCCTGTGGTGAAAAAAAAAGGCTGGAGTATTTATATGTGTAAAAAATACTGTCTCTTTCTCTATGCTAGCCCAGCACTCAGATCCTGACGGCAGGTATGCTATCCTAAATTGCTCCATAAATGGGTCCATATACTCTGTATATGCCCCCAATACAGGCCAGATCAGTTTCCTTCGCAAGTTCCTGCTTAAACTCTCATCAGTCTCGGGGGGCAAACAAATAATTTGCAGAGACTACAATATGTTAATGTCAAGCTCTTTGGATAGATCTAATGCTGCTGTACAGAGGAAGGAGATGAGGACAGTGGTCTCAGAATGGCACCTCCATGACATATGGAGATACCTACATGCAAATGAGACTACACATACTTCTCACCTCGGTTCCTCTCCTACAGCCGATTGGACTATTTTCTGGCAGATAGTACACTTATTACAGACTGTTCAGATTCTAAAATTGGAATAATATCATGGTCGGATCATGCCCCCATTTATTTGACTATTCGAGAGCAAGATCGCTCGCCTATATTCGACCGGTGGCGAATGAATGACTCCCTTCTAGCTTCCAAACAAGTAGCTGAGGAACTGAGATCTGACCTCAATGAATTTTTCAAAATCAATGATAACAATGAAGTAAAAGAGGAGTCACTGTGGTCCTCTCACTAAGCTTATATTAGGGGGTCAATCAGTTCCTTCTTAAATAACATTAACCCCCCCCCCCCCGGCTAACCATAGAACAGCTAGAACTGCTCAATTTGCCCTTCTCTATACAAGAAGTCCGTCAGGCAATCAGTTCAGCAAAGAAAAACTCAGCACCTGGCCCAGACGGGCTCACTAACACATATAAACAATTCACTAACATTCTGCCCCCATTTATCCTGAGAATCTTCTCCTCTTGGCAAGACTCAGCAGCTATCTCGCCAAGTAACCTAGAGACCATAATAACTACTTTACCTAAACCAGGAAAACCCCCAGTAACCCCCGGAAACTTCAGGCCCATATCCCTATTGAATTGCGATGTAAAATTGTATGAAAAAATCATCTCGGCCAGGATTCATAAAATTCTCCCGAAACTAATTGCTCCAGATCAGGAGGGGTTTGTGGCGGGCAGACAGGCGAAGGATGGAACAAGAAGAATGCTGGACCTGATCGCGCTAGTTGAGAAAAGTAAAACCCCCAGTGTGCTCCTGTCCTTAGACCTAGAAAAAGCGTTCGACAGGGTGCACTGGGGATACTTGAAATCGGTACTAGATAAGTTTGGATTTGAAGGCCCTATATTATCTGCTATAATGGCGCTCTATTCTAGCCTCAATGCTAAGGTCCTGGCATCTGGGTTTATGTCTCGGAGCTTTGAAATCACTAATGGGACACGCCAGGGGTGCACTCTCTCCTCCATTATTTATGCCTTCGCCATCAAACCTCTGGCTCAGGCTATCCGTGAGTGTCCGCAGATTTCTGGAGTGGAAGTGGGCAAGGTGGATCATGTGATCAGCTTATATGCAGATGATGTTATCCTATCGTGTACCAATGTAGTAGTGTCCCTGAAGCATATAATGGAGATTTTGACCTCCTTCTCACAGGTCTCGTACTACAAACTAAATAGTAATATAAATAAATATATAAAATAGTAAATCCCTCATTTTTCTACTTTTCCTGCCTGCCTCAACCAAAACCACCTTATCTCACCTATATCCCTTCAAATAGGAGGATGATGGCATCCCCTACCTGGGCATTATACTGGCCCCACTAAAGACCATAATTCAGAAAAATATGATAGCTCTACATAACTCACTGGAAAATGAACTTGCCCGCCTCACTCTGCTTTCTCTGTCCTGGATGGCAACAATGCAGACTTTCAAAATGATATGTCTCCCAAAAATCATCTACCTCCTGAGATGCCTCCCCCTGGCAATCCCGCACCGCTATTTAACTAAAATTCATTCGCTAATGGGAAAATTTATTTGGGCTGGGGAAAAAACGAGAATAGCCCTGTGCTGCATGCATGCACCGATAAATGGCGGTGGCATGGGTATCCCAAATATTCTAACTTATCATAGAGCTGCCATTTTGGAGGTGGCCCATGATTGGTGGAAAAATGATCCAGATCTGAGATGGCTGCAGATCGAACATACTTCAGCCCATTGTCACACCCCGAAACAGTTCATTGAATCTCTAATCCTAGCCCCCTCTTCTCATGTAGATCTTCTACCCACAACAGCAGCACTGAAGAAGAAGTGGAGCGAGTGGAGTGGAACAGTGTCACAAGCTTTAAGACCAAATATCCCCCTGAGAGCACTCAAATCATTAATTCCAAATTTAAACCTTACTTCGTGGGTACAGAAAGGGCCTTTTGTCCTAGTGGACCTATATCAAGATGGCGTTCTGCTTCCTTACCCAGAGATGTGTGAGAAATTCAATCTTCCTCGACACAGCTTGTTCCAATTTTTTCAGATACGCCATTTTCTCAAGAACGTTCCCATCTTTTCCAACCCTTGAGCAGCTAACCCAATCTCAATTAAAAACCTTTCAAAATAATAAAATTAAGGGCCTCTCATACGTCTATAAATTACTAAATGCCCCGCTAGATGATAAACAGCTCCCATACATGCTTATATGGGAAAAGGATCTTTCCTCCCCACTCCCAACTCAGGCCTGGCACTCTGCCTCAAAGTGGATCCAAAGATTTTCCTCATGCCTTAACCATATTGAACAACTGAAAAAAATCCACCTGAGATGGTATAATTTCCCCACCAAATTAGCAACCTTTTCTCCAAATATGTCCCCACTGTGCTGGAGGGGCTGCAACCACAGAGGTACTTTATGTCACATGTGGTGGTATTGCCCGAGGACCTTTGAATTCTGGAACTTAGTTTTTGAAATGATCCGGGAGGTCACTGGCCTCCGTCTTCCAACTTCCCCAGCCCTCGCCGTCCTACATATGGGTATAGACACAATCCCTGATCTCTTCAAAAGCATTATCTCCCATTTCCTCATTGCAGGTAGGCATTGTATAGCTTACAAATGGAAATCCCCACATTCGCCAACCAGGGCAGAGCTAATAGAAAGGTTGAGTCTACAGTGGGTATATGAAACGAGTTTAGCTTCCAGTCTGAAGAAGAAAGTGGCAGTGCTGGAACAATAGGACCCCATGGCTACTTTGTAACGCCTGCCTGGATCAACAGACTCAGGGGGGATGTAATGGACAGACTAGAGGGAAGCCACTCACCAAGCAGGACCCCCAGAACCCTGAAACCCTTTAACCCCTATACAGGGATTTGGAATTACACAGGACCCTGGAGATCACTACCTGTGGAAGGCTGCAGTCCGATGAGAGTAGTCGTCAGGCAGGGTCAAACCAGGAATAGCAGAACAGGGACAGAATCGGCAGGCAAGGACGTAATCAGAAAACGTAGCAGAGGTCAAATCCGGATCAGGCAGCGAGGTACAAAAAAAGCAGGCAGAAGGGTAGTCAGAAAACACGCAGAAGTCAGCACACAGGAATCACAAAACAGAATAGGGCGGACCAGGAGCCAGGAAAATCAGAACTATCTCTGGCAGCGGTCATGTGACAGGAGGGGGAATAAGAAGGGTGTGGTGTCTTCCCATTGGCTGTAGCTGAACGCTGGCAACTTCAGCTGGAAGACACACGCCACCCACAGTCAGCCAGCGGTACTGCAGATCCCAAGATAACCCAGCCCAGTGGATGATCGGAGCCTGCTCCCACTGGTGCCGCTGGCATCGACTCCTCTCCCATCACCAGCACTATCCACGGCAGGAACATGGCGTCGCCTGGCGATCGGACCAGAAGTCGCTGGAGCAGACTCCGGCGCTAACGTAACATACTTCCCCTTATCCCCTTATGCCGCGGCATTTCTTCAGCCCTCAAACCCCCCACAGTCGCTCCTCTGTGGCTTGAAGTAATTTAGGGGCTGGCCCCTTGGACACATAGCACCAGGAAATTTTCTAGACAAACCAGGGTAATATATCTTGTGTAGCTGCCCCTCCCCCTTTGTTTCCTTATTGTTATTCCATGTTTTGTGCTGAAGGGGTATTCAATGTCCCACAATGATGTGTTGCTGCTCCCCACCTGCACTTTGTTTTTGTAATTTTGTTACTTGAATGTTTGTCTGAATTGTCAACTTTTTGTTATATGCTGGAAACTTAATAAAACCGCTTTGATTAAAAAAAAAAAAAAAACAAGGAACCCACCAGACGGGTCAGGGATAAAACAGGCTTATGAAAACTAAAGAGCCTACCAGAAAGGTCAGGGAAAAAACAGCATCATGAAAACCAAGGAGCCCACCAGACAGGTCAAGCATCAAACAGCATCATGAAAACCAAGGCACCTACCAGACAGGTGAGTGATCAAACAGCATCATGAAAACCAAGGAGCCCACTAGACAGGTCAGGGATCAAACAGCATCATAAAAACCAAGGAGCCCATCAGACAGGTCAAGCATCAAACAGCATCATGAAAACCAAGGAACCCACCAGACAGGTCAGAGATAAACCAGCATCATGAAAACCAAGGAGCCCACCAGACAGGTCTGGGATCAAACAGCATCATAAAAACCAAGGAGCCCACCAGACAGGCCAAGCATCAAACAGCATCATGAAAACCAAGGAACCCACCAGACAGGTCAGGGATCAAACAGCATCATAAAAACCAAGGAGCCCACCAGACAGGTCAAGCATCAAACAGCATCATGAAAACCAAGGCACCTACCAGACAAGTCAGGGATCAAACAGCATCATGAAAACCAAGGAGCCCACCAGACAGGTCAGGGATTAAACAGCATCATGAAAACCAAGGCGCTTACCAGACAGGTGAGTGATCAAACAGCATCATGAAAACCAAGGAGCCCACCAGACAGGTCAGGGTTCAAGCAGCATCATAAAAACCAAGGAGCCCACCAGACAGGTCAAGTATCAAACAGCATCATGAAAAGCAAGGAACCCACCAGACAGGTCAGGGATCAAACAGCATCATGAAAACCAAGGAGCCCACCAGACAAGTCAGGGATCAAACAGCATCATAAAAACCAAGGAGCCCACCAGACAGGCCAAGCATCAAACAGCATCATGAAAACCAAGGAACCCACCAGACAGGTCAGGGATCAAACAGCATCATAAAAACCAAGGAGCCCACCAGACAGGTCAAGCATCAAACAGCATCATGAAAACCAAGGCACCTACCAGACAAGTCAGGGATCAAACAGCATCATGAAAACCAAGGAGCCCACCAGACAGGTCAGGGATCAAACAGCATCATGAAAACCAAGGAGCCCACCAGACAAGTCAGGGATCAAACAGCATCATAAAAACCAAGAAGCCCACCAGACAGGTCAGGGATTAAACAGCATCATGAAAACCAAGGAACCCACCAGACAGGTCAGGGATCAAACAGCATCATGAAAACCAAGGAGCCCACCAGGCAGGTTAGGGATCAACCAGCATCATGAAAACAAAGCACACCAGAAAGGTCAGAGATAAAACAGCATCATGAAAACCAAGGAGTCCACCAGACAGGTTAAGGATAAAACAGCATCATGAAAGCCAAGGAGCTTACCAGAAAGGTCATAAATAAAACAGCATCATGAAAACCAAGGAGCCCACTAGACAGGTCAGGGATCAAACAGCATCATAAAAACCAAGGAGCCCATCAGACAGGTCAAGCATCAAACAGCATCATGAAAAGCAAGGAACCCACCAGACAGGTCAGGGATCAAACAGCATCATGAAAACCAAGGAGCCCACCAGACAAGTCAGGGATCAAACAGCATCATAAAAACCAAGGAGCCCACCAGACAGGCCAAGCATCAAACAGCATCATGAAAACCAAGGAGCCCACCAGACAAGTCAGGGATCAAAAAGCATCATAAAAACCAAGGAGCCCACCAGACAGGCCAAGCATCAAACAGCATCATGAAAACCAAGGAACCCACCAGACAGGTCAGGGATCAAACAGCATCATAAAAACCAAGGAGCCCACCAGACAGGTCAAGCATCAAACAGCATCATGAAAACCAAGGCACCTACCAGACAAGTCAGGGATCAAACAGCATCATGAAAACCAAGGAGCCCACCAGACAGGTCAGGGATTAAACAGCATCATGAAAACCAAGGAGCCCACCAGACAGGTCAGGGATCAAACAGCATCATGAAAACCAAGGAACCCACCAGACAGGTCAGGGATAAAACAGCATCATGAAAACCAAGGCGCTTACCAGACAGGTGAGTGATCAAACAGCATCATGAAAACCAAGGAGCCCACCAGACAGGTCAGGGTTCAAGCAGCATCATAAAAACCAAGGAGCCCACCAGACAGGTCAAGTATCAAACAGCATCATGAAAAGCAAGGAACCCACCAGACAGGTCAGGGATCAAACAGCATCATGAAAACCAAGGAGCCCACCAGACAAGTCAGGGATCAAACAGCATCATAAAAACCAAGAAGCCCACCAGACAGGTCAGGGATTAAACAGCATCATGAAAACCAAGGAACCCACCAGACAGGTCAGGGATCAAACAGCATCATGAAAACCAAGGAGCCCACCAGGCAGGTTAGGGATCAACCAGCATCATGAAAACAAAGCACACCAGAAAGGTCAGAGATAAAACAGCATCATGAAAACCAAGGAGTCCACCAGACAGGTTAAGGATAAAACAGCATCATGAAAGCCAAGGAGCTTACCAGAAAGGTCATAAATAAAACAGCATCATGAAAGCCAAGGAGCCCACCAGACAGGTCAGGCATAAAACAGTATCAGGAATACCAAGGAAACCATCAGACAGGTCAGAGATCAAACAGCATCAGGAAAACTAAGGATACCACTAGACAGGTCAGAGATAAAATAGCATCATGAAAACTAACGAACACCAGACAGGTTAGGGATAAAACGGCATCATGAAAACCACCAGAAAGGACAAGGATAAAACAGCATCATGAAAACCAAGGAACCCATCATTGAGGTTAGGGATAAAACAGCATCATGAAAACCAAGGAGCACACCAGACATGTCAGAGAAAAAAACAGCATCATGAAAACCAAGGGATCCACCAGACAGGTCAGGGATCAAACAGCATCAGGAAAACCAAGGAGCTCACCAGGCAGATCAAAAATCAATCAGCATCATGAAAATGAAGGACCACAGTGGACAGGTCAGAGAGAAAATAGCATCATGAAAATGAAGAAGCATAGCAGACAGGTCAGAGATAAAACAGTATCATGATAACCAAAGAACACACCGGACAGGTCATGAATAAAACAGCATCATGACAAGCAAGAAGACCACCAGACAAGTCAGAAATAAAACAGCATCATGACAAGCAAGAAGACCACCAGACAAGTCAGAAATAAAACAGCATCATGACAAGCAAGAAGACCACCAGACTGGTCAGAAATAAAACAGCATCACAAAAACCAAGGAACCCACCAGACAGGTTAGACGTAACACAGCATCAAGAAAATCAAGGAGACCACTAGACAGGTCAGGGGTAAAGAGGAGAAGAGGAAAAAAGGGTTAGGCTGTAAATAGATGTAGGCGGACTTACAGATACCCGGGATCGGCGGGTCCAAGTGGGTTTAAAAAAAAAAACAAAAAACATTGTTCCGGCTCAGAATTGATCTTAGATATCTTACCAGACACCGGTCCTCATGTAAGTCTATGGGGACCCGAATTAGGATCATTAAAATGGTGGTAGAAGGGGGGGAAGGGGGAATAGGAGTGGGATACTTATCGAGTCTTCTGGTGCCGTGTAATGCTACTTCCTGGGCCGCTCATTAACCTCATGCATATGCACTGTTTTCCCCGCCCACCAGCAGTCCCCGCATCTCTGATTGGTTTCTGTCAGACCGCACCCCCACCCTGTGTGACTGCTAGGAATCAGAAAAAACAAAGTCCACAGCACATTGGTCAAAAAAATAGACTGCCTGTGCAAAAAACCCTCAATCAGCAGTTCAGGGACGCATGTCCATAATCAAGGGATTACTTGATGCAAGTGACACGCCCGCACCGGGGCCTGGGGGTTACTCGTTACTGGGCC